>NC_080572.1:189938614-190293614 GCF_030247185.1 Malaya genurostris
TCCCCTATCATTAGATTCCCAAAAGCGACAAAACAGAAAATTTTCTCCGATTTGAACACCTCCACGCATTCGAAACATCAAAACTTATTGATTTTGAAGCCCCATTGACACGCTCTTTCACCCATCATTAGATTCCCAAAAGCGACAAAACAGAAAATTTTACTCCGATTTGAACACCTCCACGCATTCGAAACATCAAAACTTATTGATTTTCAAACCCCATTGACACACTCTTTCACCCATCATTAGATTCCCAAAAGCGACAAACAGAAAATTTTCTCCGATTTGAACACACCTCCACGCATTCGAAACATCAAAACTTATTGATTTTGAAGCCCATTGACAACGCTCTTTCACCCATCATTAGATTCCCAAAAGCGACAAAACAGAAAATTTTCTCCGATTTGAACACCTCCACGCATTCGAAACATCAAAACTTATTGATTTTCAAACCCATTGACACACTCTTTCACCCATCATTAGATTCCCAAAAGCGACAAAACAGAAAATTTTCTCCGATTTGAACACCTCCACGCATTCGAAACATCAAAACTTATTGATTTTGAAGCCCCATTGACACGCTCTTTCACCCATCATTAGATTCCCAAAAGCGACAAAACAGAAAATTTTCTCCGATTTGAACACCTCCACGCATTCGAAACATCAAAACTTATTGATTTTCAAACCCCATTGACACACTCTTTCACCCATCATTAGATTCCCAAAAGCGACAAAACAGAAAATTTTCTCCGATTTGAACACCTCCACGCATTCGAAACATCAAAACTTATTGATTTTGAAGCCCCATTGACACGCTCTTTCACCCATCATTAGATTCCCAAAAGCGACAAAACAGAAAATTTTCTCCGATTTGAACACCTCCACGCATTCGAAACATCAAAACTTATTGATTTTGAAGCCCCATTGACACGCTCTTTCACCCATCATTAGATTCCCAAAAGCGACAAAACAGAAAATTTTCTCCGATTTGAACACCTCCACGCATTCGAAACATCAAAACTTATTGATTTTCAAACCCCATTGACACACTCTTTCACCCATCATTAGATTCCCAAAAGCGACAAAACAGAAAATTTTCTCCGATTTGAACACCTCCACGCATTCGAAACATCAAAACTTATTGATTTTGAAGCCCCATTGACACGCTCTTTCACCCATCATTAGATTCCCAAAAGCGACAAAACAGAAAATTTTCTCCGATTTGAACACCTCCACGCATTCGAAACATCAAAACTTATTGATTTTGAAGCCCCATTGACACACTCTTTCACCCATCATTAGATTCCCAAAAGCGACAAAACAGAAAATTTTCTCCGATTTGAACACCTCCACGCATTCGAAACATCAAAACTTATTGATTTTGAAGCCCCATTGACACGCTCTTTCACCCATCATTAGATTCCCAAAAGCGACAAAACAGAAAATTTTCTCCGATTTGAACACCTCCACGCATTCGAAACATCAAAACTTATTGATTTTGAAGCCCCATTGACACGCTCTTTCACCCATCATTAGATTCCCAAAAGCGACAAAACAGAAAATTTTCTCCGATTTGAACACCTCCACGCATTCGAAACATCAAAACTTATTGATTTTCAAACCCCATTGACACACTCTTTCACCCATCATTAGATTCCCAAAAGCGACAAAACAGAAAATTTTCTCCGATTTGAACACCTCCACGCATTCGAAACATCAAAACTTATTGATTTTGAAGCCCCATTGACACGCTCTTTCACCCATCATTAGATTCCCAAAAGCGACAAAACAGAAAATTTTCTCCGATTTGAACACCTCCACGCATTCGAAACATCAAAACTTATTGATTTTCAAACCCCATTGACACACTCTTTCACCCATCATTAGATTCCCAAAAGCGACAAAACAGAAAATTTTCTCCGATTTGAACACCTCCACGCATTCGAAACATCAAAACTTATTGATTTTGAAGCCCCATTGACACGCTCTTTCACCCATCATTAGATTCCCAAAAGCGACAAAACAGAAAATTTTCTCCGATTTGAACACCTCCACGCATTCGAAACATCAAAACTTATTGATTTTCAAACCCCATTGACACACTCTTTCACCCATCATTAGATTCCCAAAAGCGACAAAACAGAAAATTTTCTCCGATTTGAACACCTCCACGCATTCGAAACATCAAAACTTATTGATTTTGAAGCCCCATTGACACGCTCTTTCACCCATCATTAGATTCCCAAAAGCGACAAAACAGAAAATTTTCTCCGATTTGAACACCTCCACGCATTCGAAACATCAAAACTTATTGATTTTGAAGCCCCATTGACACACTCTTTCACCCATCATTAGATTCCCAAAAGCGACAAAACAGAAAATTTTCTCCGATTTGAACACCTCCACGCATTCGAAACATCAAAACTTATTGATTTTGAAGCCCCATTGACACGCTCTTTCACCCATCATTAGATTCCCAAAAGCGACAAAACAGAAAATTTTCTCCGATTTGAACACCTCCACGCATTCGAAACATCAAAACTTATTGATTTTGAAGCCCCATTGACACGCTCTTTCACCCATCATTAGATTCCCAAAAGCGACAAAACAGAAAATTTTCTCCGATTTGAACACCTCCACGCATTCGAAACATCAAAACTTATTGATTTTCAAACCCCATTGACACACTCTTTCACCCATCATTAGATTCCCAAAAGCGACAAAACAGAAAATTTTCTCCGATTTGAACACCTCCACGCATTCGAAACATCAAAACTTATTGATTTTGAAGCCCCATTGACACGCTCTTTCACCCATCATTAGATTCCCAAAAGCGACAAAACAGAAAATTTTCTCCGATTTGAACACCTCCACGCATTCGAAACATCAAAACTTATTGATTTTCAAACCCCATTGACACACTCTTTCACCCATCATTAGATTCCCAAAAGCGACAAAACAGAAAATTTTCTCCGATTTGAACACCTCCACGCATTCGAAACATCAAAACTTATTGATTTTGAAGCCCCATTGACACGCTCTTTCACCCATCATTAGATTCCCAAAAGCGACAAAACAGAAAATTTTCTCCGATTTGAACACCTCCACGCATTCGAAACATCAAAACTTATTGATTTTGAAGCCCCATTGACACGCTCTTTCACCCATCATTAGATTCCCAAAAGCGACAAAACAGAAAATTTTCTCCGATTTGAACACCTCCACGCATTCGAAACATCAAAACTTATTGATTTTCAAACCCCATTGACACACTCTTTCACCCATCATTAGATTCCCAAAAGCGACAAAACAGAAAATTTTCTCCGATTTGAACACCTCCACGCATTCGAAACATCAAAACTTATTGATTTTGAAGCCCCATTGACACGCTCTTTCACCCATCATTAGATTCCCAAAAGCGACAAAACAGAAAATTTTCTCCGATTTGAACACCTCCACGCATTCGAAACATCAAAACTTATTGATTTTCAAACCCCATTGACACACTCTTTCACCCATCATTAGATTCCCAAAAGCGACAAAACAGAAAATTTTCTCCGATTTGAACACCTCCACGCATTCGAAACATCAAAACTTATTGATTTTGAAGCCCCATTGACACGCTCTTTCACCCATCATTAGATTCCCAAAAGCGACAAAACAGAAAATTTTCTCCGATTTGAACACCTCCACGCATTCGAAACATCAAAACTTATTGATTTTCAAACCCCATTGACACACTCTTTCACCCATCATTAGATTCCCAAAAGCGACAAAACAGAAAATTTTCTCCGATTTGAACACCTCCACGCATTCGAAACATCAAAACTTATTGATTTTGAAGCCCCATTGACACGCTCTTTCACCCATCATTAGATTCCCAAAAGCGACAAAACAGAAAATTTTCTCCGATTTGAACACCTCCACGCATTCGAAACATCAAAACTTATTGATTTTGAAGCCCCATTGACACACTCTTTCACCCATCATTAGATTCCCAAAAGCGACAAAACAGAAAATTTTCTCCGATTTGAACACCTCCACGCATTCGAAACATCAAAACTTATTGATTTTGAAGCCCCATTGACACGCTCTTTCACCCATCATTAGATTCCCAAAAGCGACAAAACAGAAAATTTTCTCCGATTTGAACACCTCCACGCATTCGAAACATCAAAACTTATTGATTTTGAAGCCCCATTGACACGCTCTTTCACCCATCATTAGATTCCCAAAAGCGACAAAACAGAAAATTTTCTCCGATTTGAACACCTCCACGCATTCGAAACATCAAAACTTATTGATTTTCAAACCCCATTGACACACTCTTTCACCCATCATTAGATTCCCAAAAGCGACAAAACAGAAAATTTTCTCCGATTTGAACACCTCCACGCATTCGAAACATCAAAACTTATTGATTTTGAAGCCCCATTGACACGCTCTTTCACCCATCATTAGATTCCCAAAAGCGACAAAACAGAAAATTTTCTCCGATTTGAACACCTCCACGCATTCGAAACATCAAAACTTATTGATTTTTAAACCCCATTGACACACTCTTTCACCCATCATTAGATTCCCAAAAGCGACAAAACAGAAAATTTTCTCCGATTTGAACACCTCCACGCATTCGAAACATCAAAACTTATTGATTTTGAAGCCCCATTGACACGCTCTTTCACCCATCATTAGATTCCCAAAAGCGACAAAACAGAAAATTTTCTCCGATTTGAACACCTCCACGCATTCGAAACATCAAAACTTATTGATTTTGAAGCCCCATTGACACGCTCTTTCACCCATCATTAGATTCCCAAAAGCGACAAAACAGAAAATTTTCTCCGATTTGAACACCTCCACGCATTCGAAACATCAAAACTTCTTGATTTTCAAACCCCATTGACACACTCTTTCACCCATCATTAGATTCCCAAAAGCGACAAAACAGAAAATTTTCTCCGATTTGAACACCTCCACGCATTCGAAACATCAAAACTTATTGATTTTGAAGCCCCATTGACACGCTCTTTCACCCATCATTAGATTCCCAAAAGCGACAAAACAGAAAATTTTCTCCGATTTGAACACCTCCACGCATTCGAAACATCAAAACTTATTGATTTTCAAACCCCATTGACACACTCTTTCACCCATCATTAGATTCCCAAAAGCGACAAAACAGAAAATTTTCTCCGATTTGAACACCTCCGCGCATTCGAAACATCAAAACTTATTGATTTTGAAGCCCCATTGACACGCTCTTTCACCCATCATTAGATTCCCAAAAGCGACAAAACAGAAAATTTTCTCCGATTTGAACACCTCCACGCATTCGAAACATCAAAACTTATTGATTTTGAAGCCCCATTGACACGCTCTTTCACCCATCATTAGATTCCCAAAAGCGACAAAACAGAAAATTTTCTCCGATTTGAACACCTCCACGCATTCGAAACATCAAAACTTATTGATTTTGAAGCCCCATTGACACGCTCTTCCACCCATCATTAGATTCCCAAAAGCGACAAAACAGAAAATTTTCTCCGATTTGAACACCTCCACGCATTCGAAACATCAAAACTTATTGATTTTGAAGCCCCATTGACACGCTCTTTCACCCATCATTAGATTCCCAAAAGCGACAAAACAGAAAATTTTCTCCGATTTGAACACCTCCACGCATTCGAAACATCAAAACTTATTGATTTTGAAGCCCCATTGACACGCTCTTTCACCCATCATTAGATTCCCAAAAGCGACAAAACAGAAAATTTTCTCCGATTTGAACACCTCCACGCATTCGAAACATCAAAACTTATTGATTTTGAAGCCCCATTGACACGCTCTTTCACCCATCATTAGATTCCCAAAAGCGACAAAACAGAAAATTTTCTCCGATTTGAACACCTCCACGCATTCGAAACATCAAAACTTATTGATTTTGAAGCCCCATTGACACGCTCTTTCACCCATCATTAGATTCCCAAAAGCGACAAAACAGAAAATTTTCTCCGATTTGAACACCTCCACGCATTCGAAACATCAAAACTTATTGATTTTGAAGCCCCATTGACACGTTCTTTCACCCATCATTAGATTCCCAAAAGCGACAAAACAGAAAATTTTCTCCGATTTGAACACCTCCACGCATTCGAAACATCAAAACTTATTGATTTTGAAGCCCCATTGACACGCTCTTTCACCCATCATTAGATTCCCAAAAGCGACAAAACAGAAAATTTTCTCCGATTTGAACACCTCCACGCATTCGAAACATCAAAACTTATTGATTTTGAAGCCCCATTGACACGCTCTTTCACCCATCATTAGATTCCCAAAAGCGACAAAACAGAAAATTTTCTCCGATTTGAACACCTCCACGCATTCGAAACATCAAAACTTATTGATTTTGAAGCCCCATTGACACGCTCTTTCACCCATCATTAGATTCCCAAAAGCGACAAAACAGAAAATTTTCTCCGATTTGAACACCTCCACGCATTCGAAACATCAAAACTTATTGATTTTGAAGCCCCATTGACACGCTCTTTCACCCATCATTAGATTCCCAAAAGCGACAAAACAGAAAATTTTCTCCGATTTGAACACCTCCACGCATTCGAAACATCAAAACTTATTGATTTTGAAGCCCCATTGACACGCTCTTTCACCCATCATTAGATTCCCAAAAGCGACAAAACAGAAAATTTTCTCCGATTTGAACACCTCCACGCATTCGAAACATCAAAACTTATTGATTTTGAAGCCCCATTGACACGCTCTTTCACCCATCATTAGATTCCCAAAAGCGACAAAACAGAAAATTTTCTCCGATTTGAACACCTCCACGCATTCGAAACATCAAAACTTATTGATTTTGAAGCCCCATTGACACGCTCTTTCACCCATCATTAGATTCCCAAAAGCGACAAAACAGAAAATTTTCTCCGATTTGAACACCTCCACGCATTCGAAACATCAAAACTTATTGATTTTGAAGCCCCATTGACACGCTCTTTCACCCATCATTAGATTCCCAAAAGCGACAAAACAGAAAATTTTCTCCGATTTGAACACCTCCACGCATTCGAAACATCAAAACTTATTGATTTTGAAGCCCCATTGACACGCTCTTTCACCCATCATTAGATTCCCAAAAGCGACAAAACAGAAAATTTTCTCCGATTTGAACACCTCCACGCATTCGAAACATCAAAACTTATTGATTTTGAAGCCCCATTGACACGCTCTTTCACCCATCATTAGATTCCCAAAAGCGACAAAACAGAAAATTTTCTCCGATTTGAACACCTCCACGCATTCGAAACATCAAAACTTATTGATTTTCAAACCCCATTGACACACTCTTTCACCCATCATTAGATTCCCAAAAGCGACAAAACAGAAAATTTTCTCCGATTTGAACACCTCCACGCATTCGAAACATCAAAACTTATTGATTTTGAAGCCCCATTGACACGCTCTTTCACCCATCATTAGATTCGAAAAAGCGACAAAACAGAAAATTTTCTCCGATTTGAACACCTCCACGCATTCGAAACATCAAAACTTATTGATTTTCAAACCCCATTGACACACTCTTTCACCCATCATTAGATTCCCAAAAGCGACAAAACAGAAAATTTTCTCCGATTTGAACACCTCCACGCATTCGAAACATCAAAACTTATTGATTTTGAAGCCCCATTGACACGCTCTTTCACCCATCATTAGATTCGAAAAAGCGACAAAACAGAAAATTTTCTCCGATTTGAACACCTCCACGCATTCGAAACATCAAAACTTATTGATTTTGAAGCCCCATTGACACGCTCTTTCACCCATCATTAGATTCCCAAAAGCGACAAAACAGAAAATTTTCTCCGATTTGAACACCTCCACGCATTCGAAACATCAAAACTTATTGATTTTGAAGCCCCATTGACACGCTCTTCCACCCATCATTAGATTCCCAAAAGCGACAAAACAGAAAATTTTCTCCGATTTGAACACCTCCACGCATTCGAAACATCAAAACTTATTGATTTTGAAGCCCCATTGACACGCTCTTTCACCCATCATTAGATTCCCAAAAGCGACAAAACAGAAAATTTTCTCCGATTTGAACACCTCCGCGCATTCGAAACATCAAAACTTATTGATTTTGAAGCCCCATTGATACGCTCTTCCACCCATCATTAGATTCCCAAAAGCGACAAAACAGAAAATTTTCTCCGATTTGAACACCTCCACGCATTCGAAACATCAAAGCTTATTGATTTTCAAACCCCATTGACACGCTCTTTCACCCATCATTAGATTCCCAAAAGCGACAAAACAGAAAATTTTCTCCGATTTGAACACCTCCACGCATTCGAAACATCAAAACTTATTGATTTTGAAGCCCCATTGACACGCTCTTCCACCCATCATTAGATTCCCAAAAGCGACAAAACAGAAAATTTTCTCCGATTTGAACACCTCCACGCATTCGAAACATCAAAACTTATTGATTTTGAAGCCCCATTGACACGCTCTTTCACCCATCATTAGATTCCCAAAAGCGACAAAACAGAAAATTTTCTCCGATTTGAACACCTCCACGCATTCGAAACATCAAAACTTATTGATTTTGAAGCCCCATTGACACGCTCTTCCACCCATCATTAGATTCCCAAAAGCGACAAAACAGAAAATTTTCTCCGATTTGAACACCTCCACGCATTCGAAACATCAAAACTTATTGATTTTGAAGCCCCATTGACACGCTCTTTCACCCATCATTAGATTCCCAAAAGCGACAAAACAGAAAATTTTCTCCGATTTGAACACCTCCACGCATTCGAAACATCAAAATTTATTGATTTTGAAGTTCCTTTGACACGCCCTATTACGTACCGCTAATCTTTTGTTGGATGCATAATTTTCTATTGTCATCAATTTTCGCACCCCTCACCAGATGAAACACAACATCAACGATTTAAAAAGTAAATCAATTTGCATTCATGTCTGATCACGATCACGTTTGATTTTTGTCACAATGCTCAAAACAGATCAAATCATCCAATGATTGATCTTACAAAAATCTAGATCAGCTGTGTTTCAAAATCAGCAGTGATTTTGTGTAACGGAAGATCATTGCCAATCGTCCTAGATGTGATTTGGAGATGACTGATCAACTGATCGTAAAAAGATCAGATCAGTAGTGATCTTTAAAGGAAAGATCACAAGTGATTCATGATCAGTAGTGATCGTGATTTGATGATTTTTTGATCGTGATTTTGCCAGCCCTGCTTCCCTCACCCCCTCCAGTTAGTCATTTATAGTTTACATATTTATTGGTGTTCGGTACGTCACGTCCGCTTCGTTTATGTTGAACTGCTGGGTGGCATAGCGGCAAATGTTATTATTGCTATGTACGGACAAGACGAAGACGAAGCATACAGTATTCATGTTTTAAATTTAGTCTTTCGTTCATTTGAAAACATTTGAAATTATTGATTTATTAGTTTTATTATGTATCACAAAATTACTTGTATCTCAAACTATTTATTCTTATTATTATCTACTAACTTATGAATGTACTGGGACTTATCTATTCAATAACTCACTCGGTTTAATTCATTCATTCATTTATATGATTATTTATAAACTTATTAAGTTTTTCGTTCGATAATTTTTTATTGATCGTTTCACACAGTTAAAAAATTATTGTGAACTTAGCACATCACATAATAAGTCGTGTGACCAACTAAAACCTGCTTAAATCCACCTAGTGGTGCACTGATGACTTTTTCATATCTCACATATTCTCATACATAAATGTGTGGTATTCCTTCAATTTTTGAATAAAAAGGACTGTCCATAAACTAGTATAATCTACAGAGTGAATCAGTACTCAGATCGGTTAGATCATATATGAGAAAACAAAGTGAGTCACACTATTGCAGGTACTTTCGGAACCGGAATCCGGGAACCGGTATAATCGAAGTCGGTTCTAGAAAAGGGACTGGGATCCATTTTTGAGTCTATGGTCACAATCTCTGGTCGGTTATCGAAAACCGGGAACCAGGAAGGCCGAAATTAATTTGTCAGGTCGTTTACTGACAATGACTGTCGATTGCAATAGTTTTGAAACGAGTTAAGAAATTATTTTACCTATTTTACTTCGCCGCTTTTAGTGACGGTAAACATATTTTAACTATCTTTACCCTGTAATTTCGTAACCGGAAGTCGGTTCCGGACGAAATTCAGGAATTCAATATAGGACTATACGATCTTTCATTTTAACCATACATACACACACGTGCACACATACAGACATTTTGCGTACTCGACGAACTGAGTGGAATGGTATATGAAACTCCGAGACTCGGTACAAAAGTCGGTTTTCACAGAGATTGCATAACCTTTCTATATGAGAAAGGCAAAAACACTTCCTATTAACATTTAGGGGTTTTTTGGCTTGTACAATAAGTACATTTTTAAATTTTACTTTTGTCGGCTGCTCGGCCATCCATGGAAGTTGACCATCAATGTCAACTTCCCTCTCTGAGCAGCCTAGATAGCCGTGTAGTGTCGGTAGCGGTTTCCCAACTGGCTAAGAATAACGCTACGGTCCACCTATACCGGTGGTATAAGTCCACCAAACAGGTAAGCCGTGTGGCATCCGGCGGAATTATTTTTTACCAAGAATTGATCCACTGGTTTCCTGTTCCACGTCGTAAAAGGCCACAAAAATAGGAACTCCTAAGCCAAGGTGTATTTCCGTGCCGATGGCTGAATGGCTGCAGGAGGTTAAACAATGCAGTCGTGAATGGAATATCTTGGGGTGTTCCCTTACTGTGTTAAGCGAAGCTCTGGCACAGTGGACGACTTCTTTCTTCGCAACTCGTGGGATTTAAATGATAATAACATTTAAAAAAATCCTTACATGGTTCGCTATAGGCGATTATAAGCCAATATATCTGGTTTCTTGTAGTTGTTGTACGGTTGGTGCTGGAGGTGGAATGTTCGTTACTCTAATTTATAATGGTTAGAGTGGCACAAATCAATCTTCAGCATAAACGTACAGCAACTATGAATCTATCCAGACTTCTTCAAGAAGGTAAAGCTTCTATAGCTTTGGTTCAAGAACCATATTTCCAAAAGGGAAACTTCTACGTTGGAAAATTGTTAAACCCAGTCTTTGTTGCCTTCAACAAGATCGGTATGACTAATCCACGTGAAATGCCTCGTGCATGCATACTTGCAAATAGTGCTCTCGATGTTTCTCTCATATCGGAGCTCACAACTCGGGATATTTGTGCTGTCACAGTTGGTATGACTATTGATGGCATAGACAGGAAATATGTCTATTGTTCGGCATATTTACCGCATAACCAACCTTCGCCAAGCGATGCCTTCAAAAAGGTTGTATCATACTGCTGCAAGAGTGATATACCGCTTGTAATCGGCAGTGACATAAATGCTCACCATATCATTTGGGGCAGCACAGATATAAATTCGAGAGGCTCTGATATGATGGAATTCGTGAGCAGTACAAACCTGCACATAGTCAATGCAGGAAACCGTCCAACTTTTGCGAGATCTGGAAGAGAGGAGGTTTTGGACGTAACTCTCTGCTCTGATAGAATTGCGCATGAGTTGGTGAATTGGCTCGTCTCCGATGAGCTCGAACCTTCGTTGTCTGATCATAAGTACATATTCTTTGATCATTCAAACGTTAAATTTGATATTATCACATATCGTAATCCCAAATCTACAAACTGGGACCTCTATGAAGAGGGCTTGGCGACTAGATTTTACGGGTACCAACCAACAATTGAAACCCCAATTGATTTGGAAAATGTTGTCGACGAGACAAATTCACTCATAGTTGCAGCATATGAAGAGGCTTGTCCACTTCGGATTGTGCGAGCTACTAGAGGAACTCCTTGGTGGAATGCTGAACTTGCTAGACTAAGGAAACTATGCAGAAGAGCTTGGAACCACCGACGCAGAGATGGGTCGGAGGCATTCGTGTTGGCTCGAAGGGCTTACAAAAATGCTCTTCGATCGTCTGAGCGAAGTGGTTGGAAAAGCCTCTGCACAAATGTCTCTAGTCTCAACGAGGCTAGCAGATTAAATAAGTTACTTTCGAAGTCTAAGGACTTTTTTTTTTTTTTTTTTTTTTTTTTTTTTTTTTTTTAAATAACTATTTATTGGAATATGAGTTAAAATTAAATTATTAAGATTTAAATTGGGTGTTCAGCCACAAGTGGTGACTTTTCAGCCCTGTTATATATATATATATATATGATTTGGTTATTACCATGAAGACATCATTTGCTTCCGCAATTCTGAGATTTTTGTGTAGGGAAAATTCTAAACCTACTTGTATTGTGTAATGGGGAAAAGGAACTTATATACTAACTTACTAACTAATACAGAGAGCGAATCGATTCAATTGAAGATTGCATCGATTTTTGTCGGAATTTGCTTATAATATTATGTGACATTACATCTAATGGTTCTATATTTGTGAGTCTGTGTAACTCATTTGTACTAAACCAGGGAGGACGCTTCAAAATCATTTTCAGAATTTTATTCTGAATCCTTTGAAGCGTTTTCTTCGTGGTGGAACAACAGCTTGACCAAATTGGTACCGCATAAAGCATGGCTGGTCTGAAAATTTGTTTATAAATTAACAACTTGTTTTTTAGACAGAGTTTAGAATTTCTGTTTATAAGAGGATATAAACATTTAATATATTTATTACACTTTGCCTGGATTCCTTCAATGTGATCCTTGAAAGTGAGTTTTTTGTCATACGTTAAACCTAAGTATTTAGCTTGATCAGACCATGTCAATTCCAAGCCATTCAATTTGAGAATGTGATTATTGTTTGGTTTAAGAAAAGAAGCTCTTGGCTTGTGAGGAAAGATAATTAATTGCGTTTTTGCTGCATTTGGTTTAATTTTCCATTTTGACAGATAATCACTGAAAATATTTAAACTTCTTTTAGGCGACTGCAGATCACTCTTAGATTTCTACCTGTGGCTAACAGACTTGTGTCGTCACAGAATAGCGATTTCTGACAACCAACGGGTAGATTTGGAAGATCAGAAGTGAAAATATTATACAAGATTGGAGCTACACTCGAACCCTGCGGAACACCGGCTCGTACGGGTAGCAATTCAGATTTACAATTCTGATAGCTAACCTGAAGAGTACGATCAGTTAAATAATATTGAATCATTTTGATCAAATAAATAGGAAACTGGAAATCAGACATTTTTGCTATTAAACCTTTGTGCCAAACACTGTCGAATGCTTTTTCTATGTCTAGAAGAGCAACTCCAGTGGATAACCCAGAAGATTTATTTGATTTTATCATGTTCGTTACTCTGACAAGTTGATGAGTAGTTGAATGTTCATGACGAAATCCAAACTGCTCTGGTAAAAAAATTGAATTCTCATTTATATGAGTCATCATTCTTAACAAGATAATTTTTTCAAAAAGTTTACTGATAGAAGAAAGTAAGCTAATTGGGCGATAACTTGATGTTTCTGCTGGGTTTTTATCAGGTTTTAGGATAGGAATTACTTTAGCGTTTTTCCATCTTTTTGGGAAGTAAGCTAATGAAAAACACTTGTTGAAAATTTTAACCAGGAGTCTCAAGGCAACATAGGGAAGATTTTTAATAAGAATATTAAAAATTCCATCATTACCAGGAGCCTTCATGTTTTTAAGTTTTCTAATAATTGATTTAATTTCATCAAAATTCGTCTCAATAATGTCATCGTGTGATAACACTTGGGTTGAAATATGATCATATTTCAGTGAGACTTCATTTTCAATAGGACTCACAACGTTCAAATTAAAATTGTGGACACTCTCGAACTGCTGAGCAAGTTTTTGAGCTTTTTCGCCATTTGTAAGAAGTATTTGATTTCCTTCCTTGAGAGCAGGAATAGGTTTCTGAGGTTTCTTAAGAACCTTAGAAAGTTTCCAGAAAGGTTTAGAATATGGTTTAATTTGTTCAACTTCTTTAGCGAAATTTTCATTTCGCAAAAGAGTAAATCTATGTTTATTTTCTTTTTGTAAATCCTTAACTATGTTTTTCATAGCAGGATCACGAGAACGTTGATATTGTCGTCGACGAACATTCTTCAACCGAATGAGCAGTTGAAGATTGTCATCGATGATAGGAGAATTTAATTTAGTTTGAGCTTTGGGAACTGAAAGATTTCTAGCTTCGATAATATAATGATTCAAATTATCAATTGCTGTGTCGATATCCGCAGAATTTTCTAAAATAGTTTCATGATCCACATGATTTTCAATGTGAGATCTGTAATCCAACCAATTTGCTCTATGATAGTTGAAAATAGAACTAATTGGATTAATTATAGCTTCGTTGGAAAGTCTGAATGTTACAGGAAGATGATCTGAGTCAAAATCAGCATGAGTAATCGGTTCACTACAAATGTGACTTTGATCTGTTAGAACCAGATCAATTGTAGACGGGTTTTTCACGGAAGAGAAACAAGTAGGATTACTGGGATGAAGAACTGTAAAGTAACCAGCTGAGAGTTGATTATGAAGTATTTTACCATTACTGTTATTTTGCCTACAATTCCACTGGACATGCTTAGCATTTAAGTCCCCTATTACGAAAAATTTCGATCGATATCTTGTAAGTTTTTGCAAATCGCCTTTAAAGAAATTTAATTGTTCGCCGGTGCATTGGAATGGCAAATATGCTCCAGCGATGAAATAAATTCCATGAATGGTTTCAACTTCGATTCCCAAGCTTTCAATAACTTTAGTATTGAAAGAAGGTAAAATTCGATGTTTAATTTGCCGTTGGACAAAAATGGCAACTCCACCACCAATTCCAGTAAACCTGTCAAATCGATGAACCACATAATGTGGATTACTTTTCAATTTTACATTTGGTTTAAGAAAAGTTTCTGTCACAATGGCAATATGAATTTTGTGAACTTTGAGAAAATTATAAAATTCATCTTCACTCGATTTCAAAGATCGAGCATTCCAATTTAAAATATTCAAATAATTATTTAACATCACTGTTAAATTTTAAATTCATTATAATATTATTTGCAAATTTCCATCCGATTTGAAATGCTTCAAAAAGTGATGAAGTCGAATTCATTTGGATGATCATTTGAAAAAGTTGATCTTGTAGGTAGATCATTTTATTTTCAGTTATATCGCCTAAATCGACTTCATTTAAAGAAGCGAATGGCATTGAAGGAATATTTGTAGGTAGACTGCCATTAGAAGAAGATGATTTGGCCGGTCTACCTATTAATAAATTGTTTTCGTTAGAAGAAGAACTGCAAGGCGGTCCTGTGTTTTGATTATTTACATTAGAAGAAATAGGAGATAGATTTCTACCTAATATACCAGCATAACTGACATTAGAAGAAGATGATGACGAGGTCGATCTACCTGTCAATAAATTGTTTTCGTTAGAAGACGAATTGGCAGGTGCCTTAGAAGAATTTTCAGGTATGTTCTGTAAATTTAAGGTCGTTGATTTGACTTGTTGTCTAAGCGAACGAGCGTTTAAAATTTTTTCCCTGACAGGACATTTCAAATAATTGGATTTATGATTTCCATTGCAATTTGAACATGAAAATTTATCAGTGGTTTCATTCATTGGACAAGCGTCTTTCGAATGCGATTTACCACAATTCAAACACCGTATATCCATATGACAATTTTTGGTTCCATGACCGAAGCCTTGGCAACGACGACATTGCGTTAAGTTTGCAATACGATTATGCCGTTTATAATGTTCCCAATGAATTTTAATGTGGGAAATGAAACGTACTTTTTCTAAAGTTTTCAAATTGTTTACATCACTTCGATTGAAGTGTATTAGGTAAAGTTCATGGGAAATTCCAGAGCGTGGTTTAGAAGTACCATTCGCTCTTTTTTTCATAAGTATTACTTGGGAAGGGGCAAAACCAAGCAATTCTTTTAGTTCATTTTTAATTTCATCAATACTTTGATCATTTGATAATCCTTTCAAGACAGCCTTGAAGGGTCTGTCTGATTTTATATCATATGAATAAAATTTATGAAGTTTTTCGGACAAATATCGAATAAGACTTTCGTAATCTTCCAATCCATCCACCATGACTCGACATTCTCCTCTTCGTCCGATTTGAAATGAGACTTTTACTTCCGGGAGAAAAGTAGAAAGCTCAGTACGGAATGCTTTGAAGTCGGAAATCATCACCGTCACTGGTGGCATAGATTGATGTTTCTTCCCAGAACGACAAGCGTCCATTTTGGGAATTTTTGAAGAATTTTCTTCTATGTCGCTACAATCGGATTCAGGAAGAATCTCGTAAATATTGTTAGACGGCATAGGATCAACGGAAGGGAAATCCGTCCGTTGTCTTTTATTTTTACATTCAGATTCTATAAGATCGTGAATGTTATTAGAAAAATGTTGAATAACGGATTGTGATTTATTCCGTATTGAATTATTTTTAGCCTTAGGCTTGTTGCCTTTCCGGTTGGACGCAGGCATTTTTGAAATTAATGAAATTTTAAATTAAATTAACTAGGCTAAATTAGTCTTCGATTAGACTGCTAGCTAGCCTTAAAAAAGGCTGATTAATTTCTTAGTCACTCTAATATCACTCTTTGTATCACTTAGTCACTCTAATATCACTCTTTGTATCACTTAGTCACTTAGTTAGTGATTCAGGTAGCCTTGAAAAAGACTGAAGCCTTGAATCAATGAAACTCTAGGTAGCCAGAAAAAAAATTCCAGGAGCCAAGAGCTATACGCGTGCGGTGCGAACGACTGTTCAACACCGACTGTAAGGACTTTAATGTCAGTTTCTTAAGAACTTCAGATGGTGAACACTTGTCTGATGAAAGTGATGTACTTCACTGCCTTTTTAACACTCACTTTCCAGGGTGTATGGATCCATCACCGACAGCTCTTCCCGAGACTTTTTCAGGTAGTTACGATTCTTGGGCCCTTGCTCGAAGCGTTGTGACGATTGAATCGGTCAAATGGGCAGTTGAGAGTTTTGCTCCGTACAAATCTCCTGGAAAGGATGGAGTCTTCCCAGTGTTACTGCAGAAAGGGTATGAACATTTCAAACATGTTTTGAAGAAAATACTTACTTTTAGTCTTGCGACTGGATATATTCCAAGAGCCTGGCAGGAAATAATTGTCAAATTTATTCCCAAAGGCGGTCGCGACACTTATGAGCAAGCGAAAAGTTTCAGGCCTATCATTCTTAGCTCATTTCTTCTTAAAACAGTGGAACGCATAGTCGATCACTATATCAGGAATGATAGTCTGGGCGTGCAACCGCTACATGGAATGCAACATGCTTACCAGCGTGGAAAGTCCACTACAACCCTGTTACATGATGTTGTGTACAACATTGAAAAAGCTTTCTCACAAAAGCAATCTTGCTTGGGAGTTTTCCTAGATATTGAAGGTGCCTTTGATAACGTGTCTTTCAATTCAATTCTGGAAGCAGCCCGTGGTCATGGCATACCTTCAAGTATCACAAATTGGATACACGCAATGCTTAGCAATCGACTTCTTTGTTCATCGCTTCGGCAAGCAGAGATTAGAAAGCTGAGTGTCTGTGGGTGTCCTCAAGGTGGTGTACTATCCCCACTTTTATGGAACCTAGTCGCTGATGGTTTGTTAAGGAAACTTAATAACCTTGGATTTCCGACTTATGGTTTTGCCGACGATTATCATATATTGATGACCGGTATAAGCATTAACACTCTCTTTGATTTAATGCAACAAGCCCTGCGATCTGTTGAACAATGGTGTTGTCAGGTTGGATTATCTGTAAATCCGGGCAAAACATCAATGGTGCTTTTCACTCATCGTAGGATAATCACAGGAGCTCGTCCGTTACAGTTCTTCGGTTCAGAGGTCACTGTGGTCGATCAAGTTAAATACGTCGGGGTTATTCTTGATTCAAAACTGAATTGGTCTGCTCACATTGACTTCAGGATTAAGAGAGCTTGTATGGCTTTCGGCCAATGCAGACGAGCTTTTGGAAAATCATGGGGACTCAAACCCAGATATATTCATTGGATCTACACAACTATTGTTAGACCAATTTTAGCATATGGTTGTCTTGTATGGTGGCAGAAAGGAGAAGTCGCGACAGTTCAGTCGAAGCTAAATCATCTCCAAAGGATGGTCCTAATGGCGATGACAGGAGCATTCACGACAACTCCTACTGCTGCTCTAGAGGCGCTACTGTGCATTAAACCACTACATGTGTTCCTAAAACAAGAAGCATTATCTTGTGCATACCGTCTTAAGGTTACAGGGCTTTGGAACAGTAACCCATTAGATTATGCTACCAGCCACACTCGCTTGTGGTCTCAAATGGTTACATGGGATGAGTATTTACTCGCTCCTAGTGACCTAACTCTCACATGCAGTTTTCCTTTCAAAACATTCCATGTGAGCTATCCTCTTCGTGAGGAATGGTTGTCTGGTTGTCTGGAACGACAACTTGATGAACACATAGTTTGTTATACGGACGGTTCTCTGTTGAATGGTCGTGCTGGTGCTGGTGTCTACTGTCGTGAAATGAGGCTGGAGCAGTCTCATTCACTTGGTAGATACTGTACTGTGTTCCAAGCAGAAATCTACGCGATTCTGTGTGGAGTACAATCGGCGCTTCTGCAGAGGATCTGTGGTAAACGAATTTATTTTTGTTCCGACAGTCAGGCAGCCTTAAAAGCACTCAGTTCGAATGACTCACGGTCGAATCTAGTGATCGCATGTCGAACTCAAATTGAAGACATTTGAAGCATTTCAAATGCTGTTTACTTCTTATGGGTACCCGGCCATTCTGGTATTACTGGAAATGAATGGGCTGATGAGTTGGCTAGAGCTGGTGCAACGAATGATTTCGTTGGTCCTGAACCAGCTTTACCACTTTCAACTAGTTGGATAAAGCACAAGATTCGTTCTTGGGCTGCATCCAAACATGCCAGCTACTGGCGCAGCTTGCAAACTTGCGCTCAGACAAAATCATTTCTACCAGATTTAAATCTGAAAATGTCAAAGTGTCTACTGCATTTCTCCAAGCAACATTGCAGTATTCTGGTCAGAGCTCTGACTGGACATTGCAAACTCAATTATCACATGGCTACTATTCAACGTGCTGAGTATTATTCGTGTGATTTGTGTGAATGCGATTGTGGTACTTCATATCATCTGATATGTAACTGTCCCGCATTGACGCAGCTACGTATCCGGGTTTTTGGTTCTCCATACATGGTTGAGTCTGTGTATGCGGAGCTAAAATTGAAGGATATTCTCTCGTTTCTCACCCAATGTGGTAAGGAGCTATAGTCAGAAGGGTTCATCGTTTTTCCTGGAGTGAATGAATCCCTTCTGTATTCACCTTAAATAGGGTTTAGCAGATTGTTTGGCATCCTTTGGGGGGTGCAGAATTTACTTCTGCTTTTATGTGTTTTTGTGTCGTCAATTTTTCCCATCCTCCTAGTCCAACCCTTACCATTTCCTTTCAATCCTTCCCTCTTATATATCGGGAAAATGATGCTAAAAACAAATTGATGGCAAGGCACAAATCTCCAAATATCAAGGGGAACGTGCCATTCGAGCCAATTTGTTCTGATTACTGAAGTACATTTTTAAATTTTACTTTCTTCACGTTTCGCCTTCGGCTCATCAGTGTTTAAAGCCGTTCAAATTGAACTGCCAACTCTGCCTAGCAGTTCAATTTAAACCGCTAAACTAAATTAAATTGCTAGCCGGCGATGGCAGTTCAATTTGAGCTGTTCAGCGAACTGATGAGCCGAAGGCGAAATGCCTTCGCATTTCGCCAAAAGTTATCCAAAAATCGATTATATTCATCAATGATTATATTGCTCTTAAAGGTGATCAATATAATCTTTCCATCGCTTCTCTCATTTCTCGATGTCTGCTTGTAGAATCATTTGTCGTTTGTCATAAAATAGGCGTAACATTCAACAATTGCTTTTTCTATCGGCGAGCTTTTTTTCTAGATCAGAAGTCACTTTTAGCCAGTAGTCACTAGGGCCAGATTTGGACTATAGGGTGGATAAGGAAGCAATTCGAAGTGTAATTCATTCAATTCAACCTTCGATGCCATCGACTTATGAATCGGTGCATTGTCCTGATGAAACAGAGGTTTTTTTTATGTTATATTAGGTCAATTATTCTTGTTTTTTGTTTTGAATTCCAAATGTAATATTCGATACTGTTTGTTTATCCTTTCTCAAAATGGTCGTTGAAGAATATACCACGTGCATCCCAAAATACAAAAGCCATGCGTTTTGTAGCTGACTGTGCTGTGCCTTTAGGCGCTTAGAATGTGGTACACCGGCTGCAGTTCACTCGGATGATGATCACTTTGATCCCGTAGTGAAATGATGGATCCATGTTTCATCCGTTTTTATATATCGACACAAAAAGACTTATAAACCAGACCAAATACTGCTCTGCATCATAAACAAGTCGTTGTCTGTCCGACCAAACTTAAATTCTTTGATGAAACAAAGTTTAGATAATACTTTTGAAGCCATTGCACAGTATTTTTGTTTTATGTGGAACACATCATTGCTTTCTATATAGGGGTGCAAATTAGAAACTCGAGGAAAAAGACACGTTTAAATGTGGTCAGACTTTGAAAACTTACAGCTCAGTTAATTTTGTATCAATTAATAATATTATTTCACCATTTAATTGGAAATATTTCTATGTTTCGATTTGAATGTATCAAGCCACGTATTTTCAATTATATATGATTGAAATTTTAATTATTAGCGAGCAGTGTTCTATTACGTTAGCTAAAAATCTATGTCTCTATGCTGGCTTACTGGATTTCCCTTACGGAGACGATGGTTTTGAAGGAGTAAGTGATTTATCAGCTGGGAAGCACAGCTCTGATTGTTCAATTGATGCAAAAGAGAAGCTTTAGGAAAGCACGCGAATCTATAAATATATAAACGAATTTGTAGCCAACGTTTCAGTATCACGTGTAACATGTCAGAGGAAGGTAACTGCTCTGCTAGACAACAAGACACAAAGCGCTATAAAACGATTTGAAGCTTTAACTGGTTTACTTTGATCTTGTGTCATGTGAGTTTGGATGAAATACAAGTGTCACAGGGTAAATTTTAAGTGCTTGAGATTAATTTCTAATGTAAATTCGATTAATTATCGAAATCGCAGAATGGCAGTAATGATAGAGAACTTAAATCATGCATGCAAAACTTTTATACAAGCTTGGCGAAGAGAAGCTTGAATATCGAAATCTGTTACGTTAGTATGCACGTAGGTATAATTGCATATATTTAGACTATTGATGTAATTTCGTCGAATACAAAACAAACACGAATCAAGGAGAAAAGAGTCTGGGTTCGCGTGTTCGTTGTTAGTTCCTAATACACTGAGGTCTTTTTTACGCGGGGGATACGCACCACAAAAATCCTGCAGATAACACCGTGCAAAAGATATTTAAATAGTTTCATGATTTTCGATACTCCACCGACAGTATCAAAACTATATAAATTGGAAGTTGATACCGGGGCAAAATAAACGACAATAAAAATAATGCATAAAATGGAAAGAGAAGATGTGGGAGCAGGCCATAGTTGATAAAGATTCTGCAGACGAGAATGGTTTCCTGCCGCTGGATCACACATTAACTTATTCAGGACTAAAAAGACGAACGCAAGTGCACTTCAAATACATGTTTGGCAGAATCCATTACGCCAGAGAACAGTATGATTACCCGACGATGAACTGAAATCGGAGGCTCAATGGGTCGGAATGAATCACCTTATTCACCTCATTTGGCTTCCTTGAGCTATTATCTGTTTGAAAACCTAGAATCATTTCTGAGAAATTGATGTGAGTTTTGTTTTGAAATTTTAGACCACTACTTGCGAAAACTGAAACCGAAACCAGAATAGCCAATATAAGTTTATATGGTGATTAACTTTGAATTTTGAAAGATGTTTTTCGTTCTCCACGAATCAAAAGCAATGGTAAGTCAAATAACAATAATAATAATAATAATAATAATAATAATAATAATAATAATAATAATAATAATAATAATAATAATAATAATAATAATAATAATAATAATAATAATAATAATAATAATAATAATAATAATAATAATAATAATAATAATAATAATAATAATAATAATAATAATAATAATAATAATAATAATAATAATAATAATAATAATAATAATAATAATGATAATAATAATAATAATATTAATAATAATAATCGCTGCCGTTCGTTCGGACTTAACTGAAGGATATCTCCTAGCCTTGGGTAACCCGGGCAAACGCCCGCAACTAGACAGAGGTTTTTTCTAGCACTAAGTGAGTTGCTTGTATAAAATGACAGTGTGCTATTTACTACAGAATTTTAAAAATAAAAAATAAGAATTGTATTTCACTAATATTATCGAAATATTCGGACCGACTATAAAATTTACACATTTCGTTCGAGTTTTCCTTGAAAAACATCACTCGAACGAAAAAACAAACGAAAATTTACATTAGATTAAAATATTGCGAATCCAATTATTATTATGACAAATGGCCAAATGACCATTATGCCAAATGGCCATTATGCCAAATAACTATTATGCCAAATAACTATTATGCCAAATAACCATTATGCCAAACGGCGTTATGCCAAACGGTATTATGTGAAATGACCTTATGCCAAACGGGTCGCCCCCTTACGAGAATCCCTGTGCTCTCATAAACCTACCGACTCTGCAAAAAATGATGAGTGCTTCTTCAATTCTAAAAGAAGTCAATGAAGAACAAAAACGAGTATAACTGTTGGAGATTTTGAGCTCTCAAAAGTCTATACATCTGTAACCAGAAGCCGGATTCGGATGAAACCTTTCATTTGAACCCATTCTATTATTTGTGGAAATCGGCCTAGTTATCTCGGAAAAATATATGTTTTGAAATTTTTGGTCGCTACTTCCGGAACCAAAAGCAGGAAACCGGTAAATCCAAATTTGTATAGTTCTGAGCGAAGTGGAGAAGATTTTTCTGTTTTTATTGCATCGACGATGCTAATGACGATTTGAAATTTTCTGCACTCATCACTCTGTATTTCCGGACCTGAATCTCGATGAAATTAGATGCCTTTTGAAACATTTCTCTTGAAAATAAGTTCATGAAATAGGCTGAGTAATCGGTGTGGGTTCCATTTCGACGTTTTGACCGCTTTTTCTGGCCCCTCCCGAAATGAAATCCTGGGTACGGGCCTGCTCTCCAGGGTTAAATTTTACTATTACACTTGTCATGTTTTGATTTCTTACTACGTGCCCGACTGTCGCAGTAAATGCCTTGTCTGACCAACTATTTCAATTGAATTCAAGATTTTAATAAAACAATGGAATATTCGCCATATTGAACATGCCTACATGCTGTTCTCCATCACATCTTTTATTTATTTATTTATTTATTTATTTATTTATTTATTTATTTACATGTAATCAACAGACAATGTGTAGTCCCAATGATTAAAAACTATTCCTATTCCTAAGTATGTTTAAAAAATTTGTTTGAATTCTGCTACGCGTAATGTGAAAATCGAATCCGGCAGATACTCCATTGAAAGTTCGCTGTAGACCAATAATAGCACCGTTATATCCATAATTCGTACGGCTAAGAGGCAATCGAAGAAAGACGTTATTCCGAAGAGCTCTACTGCGTACATTTAAAGAAATTTCGCTGAGGAGTGCAGGGCAGTCTATTTTGTTGTTCAACATGTCGGCGATCAACATAGCACGGGACAAATTACGTCGAATGCCAAGGGTGTCGAGTCCAATCAATAATCCACGGCTTTCGTAGCTAGGCAACTCGTTGGGGTTATTCCAAGGTAGCTGTCGAAGAGCAAAACGGACGAATCTGCGCTGTATTGATTCTATTCGGTAGGAGCCGTTAAGGTAATATGGGTTCCATATCGTAGAGCAGTACTCGAGCGTTGTACGAATGAGTGAGCAATATAGAGACTTTAAACAGTAAATGTCTGTGAAATGTTTTGCTATTCTCATTACAAATCCTAAACTACGAGATGCCTTTGCTACAATAAAGTTGATATGCTGCTTGAAAGACAATTGCTCGTCTAGAATTACACCAAGATCCTTAACTCACGTGGTTCTGTTGATCACTACTTCATCAAGGCAGTAGTTGTATCTTATAGCATTTTTTTTTTGCGTGTGAACGTGATGATTGAGCATTTATCAATGTTCAAAGCCATTCGATTTACCTCACACCACTTTGAAAAAATTTTAAGTTGGTGTTGGAGGAAAACAGCATCCTCGTTACTTCGAACTATTTGGAATAGCTTGAGATCATCAGCGAAAGATAAACGTGGACAATTTAGAGAAAGATTCGCATCGTTAAAATACAGGAGGAAGATCAGAGGTCCGAGATGGCTGCCTTGTGAAATCCCAGAAGAAGCGATGAACTCTTTGGATACAGCGTCATTTATCTTGATTGCTAATCGGCGATTATTAAGGTATGAGGAAAACCAACGCAGCATGTTAAAACCAAATCCCAATCTGTCTAACTTAGCAACAGTAATGGCGTGGTTAATTTTGTCAAAGGCAGCGGAAAGGTCCGTGTAGATAACATCAGTTTGTAAACCGCAGGATATAGCATTCGTCACAAACGTCGTGAAAGTCAAGAGATTGGTAGCCGTGGACCGTTTCGGCATAAACCCATGTTGTGTTTCTGCAATAAACCATTTACAATGGTTGAATATAGAATCAAGTACCACCATTTCGAAAAGCTTTGGAATAGCACTGAGCGACGTAATTCCACGGTAGTTGTCGATGTCTTTTTTGTCTCCTTTTTTATGAACTGGAAACATGTATGAAAACTTCCGGGAATCAGGGAAGATCCCAGATGTTAGCGATAAACGAAAAATTTGGCAGATAGGTGAAATTAAACCGATGGAGCTTTTTTTCACAAAGATTGCAGGAATACCATCGGGTCCGGAAGAGCTCGAAGATTTCATTTTGGCGATAGCCATTTTTACTGAATCTTCGTCAACACTGATAGTATCCAACAACTGATGTGATACTGGAACGTTCATTGCTGCTTGGGCGATTTGGTTCGGTGACAACACTTCATTGGAGAAAACGCTGGAAAACTTTTCGGAAAACAGTTGACAAATTTCATCTAGATTAGTTCCAACACTTATCCCATATACCATCGACGAAGGCAAATTCGATTCTTTTCGTTGGTCGTTTACTTATTTCCAAAAAGATTTAGGATCGGACTTCAATTTGTTCTGAACATTCCGAAGGTAACGTGCGTAGCAACGTTTTGCTGTCCTTTTATATAAAGAGTTGATGTGTACGTAGTTTGCACGCAGTGCATACCCGCCATGCTTGGAATATTTTTTTAACGCAGATCTTTTAGATGATTTTAATCGTTTCAATTCAGTAGTTTGCCATGGAGCTTGTCTGAAAGCATTACTTAGTCGTTTCGGCACATAACGATCTATAGCATACGTCAAAATATTGGAAAAAGTTTGAACAGTCGAATTTCATACAGTAAATATATGGAAAAACAGTATAAAAACATTTAAAAACTCTCGCATTTAAAAAACACAACAAGCTTAAGCCAGCAGAGTTGCCAGTTGAAGATCTTCATCAGCTTATTTAAAAATATATATCTTTAAAATATATCGAAAAATATATTACAATACAAAACTCTCTTTCTCTTTCAGTTTATCGTTAAATGAAGCTTGAAATTTTCTACAAATTGTTTCAACATATTGGTATACTGCCCATACTCGCGTATCAGGCCCATACACAATTTTATCATTGTTGAATGCTTGAGTGTTGTATAATAACAGCAATTCATATAGCAGTTTGAGAAATTGCAATACTTATTAAGGCGAATTAGCATCAAAATACTCGTGATACGTCACAAATATTTAACAAATTTAGCGTTTCTGTAGTACAGGAAATTTTTAAATTAAATTTGCATCGCCATATTTTCCAACATTGCATATTGGACAAATATGCAAGTAATGAGGGCAGTATATGTTAAAACTACATTATTTGATTTTGATAAATCACAAAAAAGAAACATTCCTTTCCTTTATGATGGAAATAATATTTCGAAACGCCCACTCACACCCTACCATCGCGTACAAGTCTTTTCGAATCATTCTATACTGGCATTCGAGTGACTCTGAACAGACTGTCACTTAGTCAGCAGCTCTTACTGAACAGCACTACACGTGACACGTATGCTGCTACACGACATCATTGCTGAGCCCACGCTCTCTGCGGGAAAACTCGTTGCATACGAGAGTTTTTTTTTGTTTTGCCGGCGTTTTGGACGTGTCGGCGCTTACAGCGGACAGAAAATAAGAGAAAGAGAGAAAGCGCGGTTGAGAGAAACTGTTGCTTCGAAGTGTGTTTGAGTCGCGCGAGGGGTTCGATGCTTCACATGCACAAACACTAAATTGAAACGGAATTAGCACCATAAATCATAATGCAGGTTATAATGCTACGAAACATGAATAACACTATTGAAGCGTGATTAATGACGAAGATAATGCTAATTACAACAAACATGTGATGATTATTTACTTGGGCGGAAGTTGAGAGTGTGACGCTTTGCACGACTAGAAATCGGTTATGAGCAGGGCGATGGATGCTATCTTAATCGAATAATATCATCTGGGATATTAAATTATCTTTCGTTGAGGATATTTTACTCTATTTGTACAATTATTAAAGAAACT
Organism: Malaya genurostris; assembly: GCF_030247185.1. NCBI lineage: Eukaryota > Metazoa > Arthropoda > Insecta > Diptera > Culicidae > Malaya > Malaya genurostris. The sequence goes on from NC_080572.1 coordinate 189,965,452, forward strand.
TTCCTAAAATGTGCAAAAGACACTCCGAAAGATGTGAGGTTCCCAAATCGAAAAAATCTAATCTAATAAATCTAAACGAAATAATCATTCTTTAGTAAGTTTCTTTTTTAACAGCAATACGTTGTGACGGGATCGTTTTTTTCTGTCTCTATTTTCATTCAACCCGCTTGGTTTGAATCCAATTCCCATTTATGTCTGGACCTTTGGAAGGCCGCCAATACATCACGGATTGAAATGAGCAAACTGTGTTTGGGTAGAGTACAATTGGAGGCATAGAAATCTCCGGTTCACCCAGCATGCTTGGGAAGCACGGAAGCATCGGGCGACGGTGGGAGGTAAATAAACACGACGCGAATAATAATAGATCGATGGAAGAGCGGCGAAGTAACGACAACTAACTGCGAGCTCTTCTCTCCCACTGAGCACATCTACATCTCTCGGAAAATGAAACAAGATGCTGCTTACAGTGAGAGGCATGGTTCTCTGTTAGCTACCACCAAAGACCATGGGAGCCACCGTCCGGAGGGACTCGAAACGAAATTCACCACAGGGGTGAGCGCGCGCGATTGCTCTTCTCTTATGCCCACATGAAGCTGCTGCGGCGGTCGAATCGTTGCCGTGGACACCGAACGCGTCGCGTTCGAGAGCAGAAGATTGTAAGCGAAAGCGAAACCTGCCAGTCCGTCTGGTGACTTTCGAGCGAGCGGTTTGCGTTTGAATCGCGCTCCCGTTTCCGCGCGACTTCAGGATCTTGTCATTTTGGCTTTTGTACTGATTCTACGCTACAGTGACCCGAAAGACTTCTAAGCAGTTCTCGGATAACCTACAAGTGTGATTGGAGAATATTCACGGTGCTCCAGTTTCAGTGCTGCACGCGGCGGGGACCTTAAGTCACATGGCTTATGTAACGTGACTCCCATGCGCGCAGTGACCGTATCGGTTCAATCAAGCTGACGAATAAGAAGAATCGAAAGAAATATTTTGACTTGAAGTAAGTGACCCCAGAAGGTGTAAATTTCCCTTAAATATACGGCTGAGTCCGCAGAAATCAGTGCGCATTTTTGTTGTATTTTTTTTTCGTTTTTTGGCTCTCTGACCGGGCTTGTTTTTATTGTGTTGATTCTTCTACTCCACGAACAGGCCCCGGTCGGTTTCGATTTGGCTGATGGTGGTTTCATCTTTAGCGACGCAACCCAAAGATTCGAGCAAGAAGTGCAAACACGGCGGAGAAGGTTCAGGAAGATAAAAAACAAGTTTCATCATTATGTGAAGTGAACTGTAGTTTTATTTTATTTTTTTTTTGGTTCAACACTGACGAAGAGCCAAGAAGGTGGGCAAGTACAAGAAGTGTGGATTGTGATTATTTGAGCTGTTGCTGTTGTTATTGTTGTATTTGCTGTTGATACCCGGAGAAGCGGGTGTCCAGGCACGGATAAGCCTACTCACCGGCGTTCTCTCGAAGTAACTCCAAACTGAAGATGCTTCGCCACCAACCTCCACATGGAATATGCTAATGAGAATCGGCAAGTCCATAAATTATGCCTCGGTAAAGACGGATGTTGTTCTGAAGTACGTACAACGTGTTTGCTTTTGCGTGGTGGTAGTGCATCACTAGAAAAGGATTGAAAAACGAAAGTTGTGAAACAGTTTCGGTGCAGTTACAGTGATCGGATGAGGTGTTGTTGCTGGGAGAATCACGCCGGTGTAACTCAGCCTTGACGAATGATTAGCTTGCGAAAACAAAAAAAAAACTCGCGTACAATAGTGACAAATTGTCGGTGGAAAATGCTTAACCCGTTGCTTTCATCCTAAACGATTGGCGTCGCTTCCTGTCGGAGGTGGTCTTACATGCAGAAGCTGTAGCGGACGAGTATGCAGTTGCTGTGAAGTTCATCGCTAACGATCGATTGTGTGTTAATTGCCCGATTAAGTAAGTACTGTAGGTGTACGAATGATGAGGGAAGTGGGATGCATGCTGCCAACTAAAGCCCAAACGAAACAACGACGTTCGGAACGGCTCCGTTGTTGAAATCTTTTGTTTTTTTATAAATGCAGCAGTTTTGACTTCTGCCGACCCGTTTGCAGGGTGTCAATCAGTACCGAAGGTTGCTCGGTGAGAGATGATTGCTTCCGGTGTACGCCTCAACATTTGTGACTACACTGACTACTTGCATGAATTAAATGTTTTGAAGCTTTTCAATGAATAGAACGCACGCGGGAGGAACAGCTTTCTATTGAAGCTATATTTACGATAATTCAAGAACAGTTTACCGATTCGGGCTTCAATCCATTCTAGTGTCACAATCTTACTCACAAAAATGTTATGCTTTTGAAATAAACCAAGATGTTTTCTTTTCAACAGATTTCATCGCTCTTAGCCGAAGAGGATGACAAAATCCAAATCTATCGAAATTTAATGGTGACATATAAAAACTTATGATGATTTCCTTTTTTGTATGCAAAATATTGTGGCATGACTAATCTTTCCGCTTCATCGAAACTTTTCGAGATTTTTATGAGTGATGCTATATTAGATCGAGCGAAAAATTATATCTCATTCGATCAACACGGATTTATGTCCGGAAGATCAGATGCAACAAATCTGCTAACATTCACGTCAAAGAGTATTGCCATTTACTCGGATCTGAAAGCTGTTTTCGACAAAATTATCACACAATACTTCTCAATAGGGATGTCCGATACCGAGTCGATACTTTGAGGTATCGATACTTTCTTCAAGGAATCGGGTAGAGCGATACTGTTAGTAACGATACTTTTGGTCTCGATACTTACAATATCGCAACAGATTGAAGTCAATTCCCATTACGACGGAACATTTTTTTTTGTTTCAATTATAGAGGCTTTAACCTTTAGGTCATTCGCCTCTTCGGGCCAGAAAAACTTTCTAACCCTATGTGTGGGATTGAGAATCGAACCCAGATGGGCTGCGTGAAATGTATTGATATGACGTGGACTAGCCGTCGTTGAAATTCGTTCTCGACAATCTCGCTTCGTCCCATAGGTGCGCTGAAAGAGAGTGCATTGTGCAAAACACGCACATAAAAATAATTCTCTCAAAGGATTCAATCATTTCAAATTTTCACGCTCATTGCACTCTCTTTCAGTGCGCCAAATAGCGATGGAATAATAGCAATAGGAATTGGCTTTCAATGTAGTATTCGTCTATCGACATAAAAGTTATTACATGAAAATTGTTGAGATATTAAGTGAGATGTGAAATCAACACAAAATTGCGTGCGGAAATTCTTTGACGTGGACCAAACGTCGCGAAAGGCAAAGTGCAATCTATGTGGCAGTAAATATGCATATACTGATGGCACAACCAATTTATGCAAAGCAAAAAAGAATTGTAATAATCTGGATGTGATGGGAGCGGGTCATATCGCTGAAATCCATTTCGCCGAAAGTCGTTTCGCCGAATGCCATTTCGCCGAAAGTCGTTTCGCCGAATGCCATTTCGCCGAAAGTCGTTTTGCCGAATAGGTCATTTTTTTTTTATTATAAGCCCGAATAGGTCATTTCGCCGAAAGGGTCATTTCGCCGAAAGGGTCATCTCGCCGAAAGGGTCATTTTGCTGGAAGGGTAATTTCGCCGTAAGGGTCATATCTCCTGCATGTTATGTCTCCTGTATAACTGATGTGGCGCAGCCACATAACCGAAGCCAAGACCGAAAATGCCACCTACATTTGCCTGGTAGATACACCTATGCAATTGCTTTGATGCTTACTAGCTAATAGTCAACAAGTTTTCTTGGGAACTACTTTCTGAGGTTCATGAATCAATCTTTATTCAAGAGTACAACAATCAATCATTATTCAAGAAGTACAATGGTAAGTTAACAAAACGGGCAATAACGCTATAATCTTTCGTTTGTCTTCAATTTAAATCAATTCTAAATACGATTTCAAGACGATTTCAGGATTCGGCGAAATGACCCTTTCGGCGAAATGGCTTTCGGCGAAATGGCTTTCGGCGAAATGGCTTTCGGCGAAATGGCTTTCGGCGAAATGGCATTCGGTGAAGTGACCCATTCGGTGAAATGTCATTCGGCGAAATAACCCTTTCGGCGAAATAACCCTTTCGGCGAAATGACTTTCGGCGAAACGGCTTTCGGCGAAATGGCTTTCGGCGAAATGACCCTGATCCGGATGTGATAATCAATTGATGTGGAAAAATCCAGACGTACTAAACTTCAATTGCAAAAATTAGCTGTTTTCAATAAATATCGCATATAAATCACACATTATTACATCGAAATAACGTATTGAGTTTATTACATCACCCTTACTTAAAAGTGTATATTATTCTGATATGAAATTATGCATCTTTTCGTGTAATATTACAACCTTTAGAAAGACACCAAGATTGCTGTGATATTATATCGTAATCGTTGCACATCAGTTGAGAGTAGTGATGTGCAGCAATTGCAATATAACACGAAAATATGCGTAATTTCATATCAGAATCGTCTAAGTATGCAGTTCTTCTTGATGTAATCTACTTAATACAGAAAATTATAGCATTTAATACATCTATTTTTTTAACCTCGATTGATAATCTAGACCATCGTTACAATACTTTTTTTGCTCTGTGGAAACACCTTTCTGTACATCATAAAAAAAAACGCCACAGTCCACAATCTTACTTTATTTCGCAGATTTAAAAATTCTTGTGATTTTACCTCTTATAAGATACACATAATTGTAGCGTCATTTTTTACACAAATTTATATTCAAGAACTTGTAGAATTGTGTGGTTTGAAAATTACATGACTTGAAATCGAATGTAATGTAATGCAATGTATTGTAATGTAATAAAAACAAAAATTTGATTGGCAATAGCGCAACTTGAACCGAAAAACATTAGATCACAAAGCATGTCATTTAATCAACTCAGCCACAGAAGCACATATCTGTCGAATGTATAATTGATACATTTAAATCCAGACAGCAGCACTTGGTAGCCGAGTATAAACTACACTCGGAGTCTGTAAAATTGTGTCTAAATGGAATACTGCGTCATTTGACACGTTAAGTAGCTAGAAATTGTATCGTTTATAAAAATTTGTCACCTGTAAATAATGTAATTCATAATTTCATTTTGTGTTTGAAACGATTGCTGCTCAAGTATCAATTGATACTTAAAAGTATCGAGACTTTATTGCCGTTTGATACCTTGTATCGATACCCGAAATTTCGGTATCCCTAGATATCGATACTTTGCCTTCCGAGTACAGGGTCCGGCACTCGAAGTGTAACCAACTTCAGACTTTCGAGCCTGGCGTCAAGGTAAATGCGACATATTATCGGGAAAGTATTCTGGAGGTTGCTTTGAAGCCGTGGGCAGACAAACATTTCGGTGGCAGACCATGGACGTTTCAGCAGGACTCGGCACCGTCTCACAAAGCTCGAGTGAACCAAGAATGGCTGAAAAACAACGTTCCGAACTTCATCACGTCCACACAATGGCTCTCGAATTCACCAGATGCGAATCCAATGGATTATTCTCTTTGGGCCATTTTGGAGAGCAAAGTCCGAACTAAAAGATACACCAGTCTCTCTGAAAAAAGTTATTGTCCGTGAGTGGGCCAAAATACCTGCAAGTCACATTCGGGCAGCTTGCGATTCGTTTTTTGACCGTCTCAAGGCCATAGTCAAGGCAAAAGGTGGTCATATCGAGCAAAAGTGAATTGATTCTGAATTGTATTATTTTTACACATTTTGTACTTTGAATTAAGTAAAAAAAAATTTTCCAAACTGAATTTATGGCCTTTTTAATTGGTTACACTTCGAGTGCCGGACCCTGTATCATACCTACTTCTCAATAACATATCTTGTCTCGGATTTTCCGCGCTTCTTGTGTCCTGGTTAAGCTCATAACTCTTCGGGAGAGTTCTACGAGTAAAATTGAGCAACCGTACATCATCTCAATTCTTTTGCAAATCAGGAGTTCCACAAGGCAGTAATTTAGGACCTTTGTTTTTTGTGTTATTTTTCAATGATGTCTCATTTTCTTAGGGAACTGGTGACAAACTGATATATGCAGACGACTCGAAATTGTACCTAGTTATTCGTACTGTGGAGAATTGTTGGCGGTTACAAAATGCACTTGAATTATTCCTAGATTGATGTAGTCCAAACAAACTTTTGATTAACATTGCAAAATGCCAGGTTTCAGAGTACTCTGAATCCTGGTAAATTCGACTATCATATCAATGGCTAAGCTTTGATTAGAGTTTTCCAACGATCACTGATCATCTCAAAAGCATAACGTCAATTAGCTAAATCGCTAAAGATTTAAGAGATCCTCACTGTTTGAAGGCTTTGTATTGTTCACTTGACCGAACTGTTACTCCGAAGAATACTTCAGTAGTTTCGATTCATCATCGACTTTCGTGGAGCATACGTAATGGAAGAGTTCAAAAATGATTCGTTCGTCAGTCATTACGGAGCTTTCCTTGAAAAAAAACCCGCAAATCTACTTCCGATACCGATACGATTCCGATACCGCTGTTAAGGATCTTTACGAGTTTGGTGAATCATGTAGTGATTTCGCGAATAAACTGAAACGATCTGCTGTGCATTGAATTTTTCAAATATTTGTTTTATTACCGACACGAGCTTTAAGTTGCATTGTGATTATTATTTTCGTTTATGTTTTTGAGAAGATGGTGGTTTTTTCGTCCATTTGAGAATGACAAATGAACTATTCAACTTGTTTTTCCCCACTCATTTGTCCATTAGGATGTTGTATCTGACAGACACGATAATAGTAAATAAATATAAAACCGGCTCCACGCGATGGCACGATGCCAGATTCGACCAAAACAGAATGTCATTTACTACATGGAATCAGACGTCCCAGGCCGAGTAAAGGAAAAGTCGATTTTTAAGCGTGAAAATTTTTTTATTCTTCAGTATAATTTCCATCTAGAGCGATACACTTAACGCATCGGTCCTCTAACATGTTGATACCCTTTAAAAAAAAGATTTGTCAAGGCCCTTGGAAATAGGCTTCCGGTTTTGCAATGACCTCAACATTCAACGAAAACTTCTTTTCCTGGAGAAACCTTTTCCGATTTGGAAATAGATAATAGTCGCTGGGGGTCAAGTCTGGGTTGGTGGTTCAATGCATAGGACGCTGGTCTTACAAGTCAGTTGTCGTATGTTCGAGTCCTGACCTGGAAGGATTCTTAGTGTCAGTAGGATCCATAGTACTAGCCATGCAATGATTCTGTACACTAAGAATCGGCTGCGAAGTCTGTTGAAACAGAAATGCCAAATTCCACGAAAGGAATGTAATGCCAAGACTTTTTGGGTCAGGTCTGAACAATACGGAAATGATGGACCAATCCGTACCGCAAATCATTTAATTTCACCGTTGACGTTGACGAAACTCGTCCTTTCCTTGCATTCACAGGGTTACCTTTCTTACTCCAGGAAGTTGACGGAGGTTGGACTTGGCGTAAATTCCATTATCTATCAGAAAAAAACGATTCGATGACCAATTTCGTGTAAAGTTACCTGGCGTCGGTTTTCGCAGTGATGTTTTGCTTTTCCGGTTGGGAACTTTTCGCACCTTGGAAACATGTAGCCCAGCACGCTTTATGATTTTCTGCACAACTACAATAATTGGTACAATAACACTATGTCTGATTCGGACAGTTTATCCTTGAGCCAAATTAACAATTCAACTAAAAACCAATTATAACTAATATTACATCATTATATAGGAATTCCAGTGCCCTACACAATCATCTTCAAAATAGAATATCTCCGATATAGTAGCGTTGCGAATCCGTGTTCTCTGTATTTTTTTAATGTTGTCATACCCTCTATCAACCCTTAAAAGGAAGGTAGCATACTCACGAACGACCGGCATAACTAACAATATGAAATTAATATTTTTACAAGAAAAGTTGCACATTTTCAAGCGCTTTGATTCCTTAGAACATTGTGTCGTTTAGAAATATCATAAGAAAAGTTATACTAAGTAAAACAAACTGTTATTTCAAATAAAGTGAACTGTTATGTTAAAATGCACCCAATCCTAATACATAAAAATCGTTCTACAATGAGAACGGCTTTTGATACATAATAAGCACCTTCGGGAAAGTTCTTTATAATTGATTACTCTAAAATTTTGCGGAGGATAATATTTTTCTATCTCTTTCAGATTGCGAAATATTGTTTTTTAATCATGACTTCAGTTGCTAAACCATCACTCGATTTATGTTTTGATTTATTCTTAACTTTTCGAGAAAATGTTTTTTTTTTTTCTCTTCTTTCGAGCTTTCGAGCAGTGTTTGTGTGACTGAGGGAGTCCCGGATCCTTTGAATGATCAATTCGAAATTCTTTTTGGTTCAGAGCAGACGTAATTCTTTTTGGTTCAGAGCAGACGTAAAGTTAATGCTCAGCGGTTTATGTTGAACCGTTAGGTAGCGTTAGCAGTTCAACATAAACTGCTGACGCACTGATGAGCTGAAAGTGAAACGTAAAAAATAAATTTTAAAATTTTCTCAAAGTTCACAAAATTCATATTGTCATTGTGACAGAAACATTTCTTTAACCAAATGTCAAATTGAAAAGCAATCCACATTATGTGGTTCATCGATTTGACAGCTTTACTGGAATGGATGGTGAAGTTGCCATTTTTGTCCAACGGCAAATTAAACACCGAATTCTACCTTCTTTCAATACTAAAGTTATTGAAAGCTTGGGAATCAAAGTTGAAACCATTCATGGAATTTATTTCATCGCTGGATCATATTTGCCATTCCAATGCACCGGCGAACAATTAAATTTCTTTAAAGGCGAATTACAAAAACTCACAAGATATCGACCGAATTTTTTCGTAGTAGGGGACTTAAATGCTAAGCATGTCCAGTGGAATTGTAGGCAAAATAACAGTAATGGTAAAATACTTCATAGTCAACTCTCAGCTGGTTACTTCACAGTTCTTCATCCCAGTAATCCGACTTGTTTCTCTTCCTTGAAAAACCTGTCTACAATTGATCTGGTTCTAACAGATCAAGGTCACATTTGTAGTGAACCGATTACACATGCTGACTTTGACTCAGATCATCTTCCTGTAACATTCAGACTTTCCAACGAAGCTATAATTATTCCAATTAGTTCTATATTCAACTATCATAGAGCGAATTGGTTGGATTACAGATCTTACATTGAAAATCATGTGGATCATGAAACTATTTTAAAAAATTCTGCGGACATCGACACAGCAATTGATATTTTGAATCATTACATAATCGATGCTAGAAATCGTTCAGTTCCCAAAGCTCAAACTAAATGAAATTCTCCTATCATCGATGACAATCTTCAACTGCTCATTCGGTTGAAGAATGTTCGTCGACGACAATATCAACGTTCTCGTGATCCTGCTATGAAAAACATAGTTGAGGATTTACAAAAAGAAATTAAACATAGATTTACTCTTTTGCGAAATAAAAATTTCTCCAATGAAGTTGAACAAATTAAACCATATTCTAAACCTTTCTGGAAACTTTCTAAGGTTCTTAAGAAACCTCAGAAACCAATTCCTGCTCTCAGGGAAGGAAATCAAATACTTCTTACAAAAAAAGCGTAAAAGCTCAAAAACTTGCTCAGCAGTTCAAGAGTGTCCACAATTTTAATTTGAACGTTGTGAGTCCTATTGAAAATGAAGTCTCACTGAAATATGATCATATTTCAACTCAAGTGTTATTACAAGATGACATTATTGAGACGAATTTTGATGAAATTAAGTCAATTATTAGGAAACTTAAAATATGAGAAAGGCAAAACATGAAGGCTCTTGGTAATGATGGAATTTTTAAAATTCTTATTAAAAATCTTCCCGATGTTGCCTTGAGACTCCTGGTTAAAATTTTCAACAAGTGTTTTTTTTTCATTAGCTTACTTCCCAGAAAGATGGAAAGACGTTAAAGTAATTACTATTCTCAAACCTGATAAAAACCCAGCGACCAATTAGTTTACTTTCTTCTATCAGTTAACTTTTTGAAAAAATTATCTTGTCGAGAATGATGACTCATATAAATGAGAATTCAATTGTTTTACCAGAGCAGTTTGGGTTTCGTCATTAACATTCAACTTCTCATCAACTTGTAAGATCTTCTAGAATCTTCTGGGTTATCCACTGAAGTTGCTCTTCTAGACAAAGAAAAAGCATTCGACAGTGTTTGGCACAAAGGTTTAATAGCAAAAATGTCTGATTTCCAGTTTCCTATTTATTTGATCAAAATGAATCAAAATTATTTAACTGATCGTACTCTTCAGGTGGGCTATCAGAATTGTAAATCTGAATTGCTACCCGTACGAGCAGGTGTTCCAATCTTGTATAATATTTTCACTTCTGATCTTCCAAATCTACCCGTTGGTTGTCAGAAATCGCTATTCTGTGACGACACAAGTCTGTTAGCCACAGGTAGAAATCTAAGAGTGATCTGCAATCGCCTTCAAAGAAGTTTAAATATTTTCAGAGATTATCTGTCAAAATGGAAAATAAACCAAATGCAGCAAAAACGCAATCGATTATCTTTCCTCATAGGCCAAGAGCTTCTTTTCTTAAACCAAACAATATTCACATTATCAAATTGAATGGCTTGGAATTGACATGGTCAGATCAAGCAACATCCGTAGGTTTAACGTATGACAAAAAACTGACTTTCCGACACAAATCGATGCAATCTTCAATTGAATCGATTTGCTCTTTGTATTAGTAGTTAGTAAGTTAGTATCTAAGTTCCTTCTTCCCATTACACAATACAAGTAGGTTTACAATTTTCCCTACACAAAAATCACAGAATTGCGGAAGCAAATGATGTCTTCATGGTAAAGCTTGCTTTAGATAGAATTGGAACAAAGACAATTGCATGTATTTAAATTATTTATTATTGAATTCAAGATCTTTTTTATACAAATGTAGCGTTTCTTCATACTTTTAAGAAAAATAAATGGATAAAATTATTCGTCACGGTTTCGAAGAAATTCTCGAATTTTTCCTGTAACACGGCTCATTAGGCGGCGCACACCTTCTTCGTCCATCGTTTTAGCCATCTTATTCCACCAGGTCGTCATCTGATTGATGTCTTTGACAACCTTTCCCTTTGCCTTGAGTCTCCTCTTCATGATTGCCCAGTATTTCTCAATAGAGCGGAACTGGGGGCAGTTGGGTGGGTTAAGGTTTTTCGGAGCAAACTGGACCTCTTTCTGTGCATACCATTCTTGAACTACTTTGCTTTAAGTTTGCCAAATCTGGCCAAAACATTACGGGATGGTCGTGGGATCGAATGAACGGCAAAATTTGTTTTTGGAGACACTCTTTTTGGTATAGTTCCGATGTCATTGTCTTATTTGTAACGATAACTTTCGTTTTTTTGTCACAGCTGCAAATGCCCTGCCAAATCATAAATTTTCTTGCAAATTTGTCGGCAAAAACAGATTTAAATTTGACTGGAACACCTCCCCAGCCGTTGTCAAGTAAAATTTTTGACCTGGGATTTACCCGAAGTCAGCCTTGACATAGGTTTCATCGTCCATCAGAAGACACCCGTCGAACTTGGTCAGCACCTGGTCATATAGTTTCCGAGCACGAATTTTGATCACACTATTCTGTTTTATGGTTCGATTTGGCTGTTTGCTAGCTCGATACGACTTGATTCCTTCCCGGAATCGCGTTCTTCTCACGGTACTATGGGCAGCACCGAATTTTCTGGCCAAATCACGATCCGACAGATTAGGATTCCTCTTAATCGTCTTCGAAATCTTACCACGCAGTTTCCGGTCGACAGTTCCACTCCGACGCACAGTGGTTCGAATCAATAAAAACGTGGACATAAATCAGTAGCTGCCAAACCGTTCTTTTAATGCATATAGTTGCTTTGAAAAAATTATTTACAAATATATACCGCGTATTTTGATCCTATCATTAATTGTTCATGGCCTACTTTGACAAAAAATGTAATCATAACTTTTTTTTCTGAAGAGATAGACATTTTTTTTCTTCTACAAACTTTCAGAACTATTAAAAATAATTTACTTTGTCAAATATACCAAAAGTCTAGGTCGCACTGTTTCGGATATACAAAGCGTTTTTATGGCAACCCCCCTAAAATCAGTTTTTTATTCATAAACTGTTTCGAGTTATTTTGTTATGCATACTTTGTTTGAAATAATTGTAGAATTTATAAAATCGCATATTTTTGTTGAAGGTAGTGCATAGGTTTGTTCTTTCTTGGCAAAGTTATGCAACATTTTACCTTTTTTGTACCTAGGATAAAACCTTGCACCTAAGCGAAATATGCAACTTTATGCAGCTGATTTTTACAAAATTTGTAGGAAAAGATGTGCCCAATATTATACAAAAAAATCTAAGTGGAACTCGGTGGAACTTTTTTTTTGGTCTTTTCAAAGTTAGTTTAAATTACTGAATTATGGCAACCCCCTTAAAACTAGTTTTCTAGTCATAACTTGTTTCGTGTTATTTTTTTATGCATACTTCGTTTGGAATAATTGTAGAAAATATAGAATTTCATAATTTTGTAGAAGCTAACACATAAGTTTATTCTTTTCAGGAAAATTTATGCATAATTTTACCTTTTTTCACCTAGGAAACCTTGTGCCGAAGCGAAATATGCAACTTAATGCAGCAAACTTTAATAATACTTATAGGAGAACATGTACCTTATCCAATTTATTTTCCAATGAGAATAACTTGAGTACTCTTCGTGTGACTCATTTTCACTATGACCATGCTGAAACCATGAATGGTTTAGAAACAGAGGGCGCACAGTGGTCCAAAACTGGAAAACGACGGTCACAAGTCTGTACAGACTTTCACTGATTTTTAATAGCTAACGTGTCTTCGAAGAAGTTTTACAAAATTATATAGCGCTTCTTTTGAAAGTAGCACCTTAATTTTTGTTAAGGGGGTAGTACCGATTTCGAAAAAAAAAATTTTGTTTTTGACGAAAAATTTTTTTTTCTATCTCATTTCAAAGAAAAAAACATTTCAAGTATTTTTGCTGAAGATATGAATAATGTGAAAAAAAATATTTTTTGAGATATTCGCTGTATTTTAAAAACAGTTTTTTTTTATTTACCTACGTAGAATTTATCTCTATTACCTAAGTATCTACTACAAAGTTAGCATTTAAATGAGTAACTTTTCCCAACACTTTTCACAACCTAATCAATCAACTAGGTAGTTAATGTTACCTAATAAATCATTACAATATGTCACTTAGTCGCATTGCATTCGATCAATCAGTATCAGTCACGCTATCGTCCGAGTTTTCCGTATCGCTAATTCCTTGTTCTGTTGTAAGTTCTAGCATATCCAGTGCTTCCAGTGACAATTTCTTTCCAGTTTTGATAGGTTTGTAATAAATATTCGAAATCAGTGGGTCAGACGCTACTAGGAGTCTACAAAAAACATCTGTCATCGTTTTTTCACGGCTGTTTTTCCTCGTGCCTAAGTTTGGATTTTTTTTATTTGTTTATTAATTTTTAACTTTTTTCATTCAATAAACTATAAAGGTTGTTTTATGGAATCGCTTATTTGAAACCTAAGAAAAAACCGTACGTTCATGCCTTGGACGAATTTTTGTATCTTTGTTATATTTTACAGGCTGTTGAAAAAAGGCTTTGTGTGAAATACCCCATGGATTATTACTATACATGCTATGCACGTATGCAAATATATGAAAGATATTTCTATCCTATTTCCGACTACCAGTCTGGACGCGCGTAAACACGCATAAACAAGTTCATGCTTGCACGCGCAACTTAAGCAAATTGTTGCGATTTTTATTTTGTTACTTTTTAAAATTGACAATATTTGAATAAATCTAAGTGGAACTATATGCAATTTTAGGCCTTTTCAAATTTAGTTTTAATGATGGAAAATCCGAAAAATTATCAAAACTTCAACACATATTTAAAAAGACGTTTTCTAGACAAAATTTGATAAAGTATTGTAAAAGTACAAACCTTTACGAAGAGATTTCATGTTTAAACGTGTAAATAAATTGAGTTATCGCGAAGCAACACGATTTTTAAGACGAGGTGTTGATTGGGCGACGCTCACTGCAAAAGTGAGTAACAGAAATAGCAGACGCGTGGCGTCCTCTGTTTCTTAACCATTCATGGTTTCAGCATGGTCATAGTGAAAATGAGTCACACGAAGAGTACTCAAGATATTTTCATTGGAAAATAAATTGGATAAGGTACATGTTCTCCTATAAGTATTATTAAAGTTTGCTGCATTAAGTTGCATATTTCGCTTCGGCACAAGGTTTCCTAGGTGAAAAAAGGTAAAATTATGCATAAATTTTCGTGAAAAGAATAAACTTATGTGTTAGCTTCTACAAAATTATGATATTCTATATTTCCTACAATTATTCCAAACGAAGTATGCATAAAAAAATAACACGAAACAAGTTATGACTAGAAAACTAGTTTTAAGGGGGTTGCCATAATTCAGTAATTTAAACTAACTTTGAAAAGACCTAAAAAAAAGTTCCACCGAGTTCCACTTAGATTTTTTTGTATGATATTGGGCACATCTTTTCCTACAAATTTTGTAAAAATCAGCTGCATAAAGTTGCATATTTCGCTTCGGTGCAAGGTTTTATCCTAGGTACAAAAAAGGTAAAATGTTGCATAACTTTGCCAGGAAAGAACAAACCTATGCACTACCTTCAACAAAAATATGCGATTTTATAAATTCTACAATTATTCCAAACAAAGTATGCATAACAAAATAACTCGAAACAATTTATGAATAAAAAAACTGATTTTAGGGGGGTTGCCATAAAAACGCTTTGTATATCCGAAACAGTGCGACCTAGACTTTTGGTATATTTGACAAAGTAAATTATTTTTAATAGTTCTAAAACTTTGTAGAAGAAAAAAAATGTCTATCTCTTCAGAAAAAAAAGTTATGGTTACATTTTTTGTCAAAGTAGGCCATGAACAATTAATGATAGGATCAAAATACGCGGTATATATTTGTAAATAATTTCTTCAAAGCAACTATATGCATTAAAAGAACGGTTTGGCAGCTACTGATTTATGTCCACGTTTTTATTGATTCGAACCACTGTGCGACGATTGCACAGTGGTCCGGATCCACAATTTTGGAGGACAAAAACATTTGTGGCTTAGCCTTATACTTTAGAGCTATGATGTCTTCGGAACAAATGATCAGTGAAAGATAAGCCATATTTTGAAGTATATGATAGTAGGGTGGGTCTAATTATTAGAGAGATCCAAAAATTATTTTCCGTATGTGTTGAGATAAAGGACTGCATCCTTCGGCAAAATTGTGGGAAAACTTATATCAAGCAACTTTGCCGGAAACACTATTGTAGTATCTCTAACGGTTTTAGTGTTACAGCTATTTTAATAGATCGACTTAGGGTGTTCCTAAAAAAATCAGATTTTTTGCTCTAGCTTTCTTAATATTCACTTCTCGATTTTGGTGTCTTTAAATATCTTTTAGAGTTTGTTGAAACCAATTTTTTCATGACTAGCGCATTCAGGTCGCGTTTTCTGAACCGAAGTTATGAGCAAAACTAGTTCAAAAACAGATCATTTTTCAACTGCTATATCTAACATTGGAGCAAACGAAAAAAAATCGGTTTCTTTCATTTGATAGAAAATACTTTCGAGCATGTTTATAGAAAAAATGGCGGAGGAGATATTTTTTTAAATTTTTTAAATTGTGTTCAAACATTGGGTTTTTTCATTGAAAAATGCTCTTTCATGTAAGACATTTATTAGCTATACATATTAAAATAAGGTATTGCTGTCTTCTAGCGTGTTAAAATTAAAAATGTTAATTCAGCTGCATAATCGGGAAGATGGAGTACACTCACGTTGGTTGTTACTCTATTCGATAATGCTATTACAGGATCAGACGTTAAAAGAAATCGTTTGAATACATTCTCTAGATTCACTAACTCTCTTGCGCTTCCTTACTGTACATACCAATAGGAAGCAAAGCATGTTTTATAATTGCAGTTCCATGCACCAGAAGTTTATGCACGGTTGGCGACAGAGCATACCATCCATACAGCTCCACAAAACGAATTCTTGTTTGTTCAGTAAACTCCTGGAAAGCAGGTACCGAAATCTTCACATTGCTGTTTATCAACGTTAAGATTATAAAAAACCGTTCAAGTATATTTCCATTCAACTTAATGATTTGCGCTACTGTGTTATATTCTTTGAAAAATCTACGGGCCCAGACACCATCATTCGAGTTGCCGCCTCCAGGTAATGGTTCACCAATGCTAGACCCTGTCAGCTTGGAGCGAAATCATGTCAATTGTGTGGGTGCGCAGTGCTGCTATTTTTGCGCGCAAGAATTTGACATTTCTCTTCCCTACTTCTATGTACGAGATTCGATGCGGACTCACCTGAGGGCACCATGCTCGCAAAAAAGGATGTTTCCAATGATTTATTCTGGAAATGTACGAGCTGGATATCTTGTTAATATGATGTCTTTGCTAGTACGTGACCCTAGCTGCTCCTTTAATGCCGTTCGTATGTTTGTCTCTTGCTCCTTGACATGCTGATTTTGTCGGGACACGCGTCATGTCGGTTTCTCAATGTGCAAACAATAACTCACTTTTAGCAAAAGTTTCATAGATCGAACCATTGCGTGTAGAGGCGAAATTCCAAATTGACATTTGTTTGGATTATTCTCATTTGTTTCAGTTCTTGAAAAATTCAGAGCTTTTCCTGAGCGCTTGCATATGTACCAAGCTTGGGAGTGTATGCCTGTTATGTCGTTTAACACTTTCGTATCGTTCAGGCAGAACACTTGCTTCGTTGATACAAATACTTTCCCCAGTACTGTGGGAGAAAGCTCTGCAATTTCTGCATTTAGTTTGTCCACTTCCTGATGTTATTTCCGTGTTTTCCTTTTGAAAGATTATTATTCTGGGCAGCAAAGGGAAACAGATGAAGGACAATTTTTGTTCCCGATTATCCAGCCTTCTTGCTCAACAATCAATCGCAAGGGAACCAAACAGATAGCAAATAATGTACAGTAAGGAAGCGCAAGAGAGTCGAAATAAATCAATTCGCAAGTATAGGCTGTTCCATCCGCAGAACTTCAATCGTTTAGTGAGTCTGGATGATTTATTTAAACGATTTCTTTTAACGTCTGATCCTGTAATAGCATTATCGAATAGAGTAACAACCAACGTGAGTGTACTCCATCTTCCCGATTATGCAGCTGAATTAACATTTTTAATTTTAACACGCTAGAAGACAGCAATACCTTATTTTAATATGTATAGCTAATAAATGTCTTACATGAAAGAGCATTTTTCAATGAAAAAACCCAATGTTTGAACACAATTTAAAAAATTTAAAAAAATATCTCCTCCGCCATTTTTTCTATAAACATGCTCGAAAGTATTTTCTATCAAATGAAAGAAACCGATTTTTTTTCGTTTGCTCCAATGTTAGATATAGCAGTTGAAAAATGATCTGTTTTTGAACTAGTTTTGCTCATAACTTCGGTTCAGAAAACGCTACCTGAATGCGCTAGTCATGAAAAAATTGGTTTCAACAAACTCTAAAAGATATTCAAAGACACCAAAATCGAGAAGTGAATATTAAGAAAGCTAGAGCAAAAAATCTGATTTTTTTAGGAACACCCTAAGTCGATCTATTAAAATAGCTGTAACACTAAAACCGTTAGAGATACTACAACAGTGTTTTCGGCAAAGTTGCTTGAAATAAGTTTTCCCACAATTTTGCCGAAGGATGCAGTCCTCTATCTCAACACATACGGAAAATAATTTTTGGATCACCCTAATAATTAGACCCACCCTACTACCATATGCTTCAAAATATGGCTTATCTTTCACTGATCATTTGTTCCGAAGACATCATAGCTCTAAAGTATAAGGCTAAGCCACAAATGTTTTTGTCCCCCTAAATTGTGGATTGGCTTGAGGCTTCCGAATCGTCGTCAATGTTTCCTTATACCGTTTGATAACGCGCCATGCGGTATTTCTGGGCAATTTCAGCTGCTTAGCTAGCCTAGATGCAGACCACAATGGATTTTCCAAATAACTGTGCACAATTTTTTCCCTTCCTTCGGTTTCCATGTTGATTGTTTACAAAGTACAGTCGATTTGCGGAATGTCAAAAATCATACGTGAAACTGACAAAATTTCTGAAACGTGGGCGCCAAGAACTTCCAAATCCGTCCACCATGAGCGCCACAATATGAGCAAAAGTTTGTTCCAATTCTAAATGAAGCAAGCTTTAATAACCAAATCATGTATATAATAGGGCTGAAAAGTCACCACTTGTTGCTGAACTCTCAAGTTGAGTCTTAATAACTTAATTTTAACTCATATTCCAATAAATAATTATAAAAAAAATCTTCCATAATTATAGATAATACGTTACTGGACTTAAGAGTAATTTTTTGAACATTATCATATTAAGTGAATGTGGATAGTTGTCAGCATATTACTTATTTCTAATGATATATAATTCACCAACTCTATCTCCTAATATCCCAATCATGCAAAATATATTATGACTGTCATGGTCGGGACTCGGTAGCTGTTACTGGTGCTGTTGGTATCGCACTTACTCCGTTCGAGCTTGGTAAACGGCCAAGGTTCAACATCATGGCCGATCGTTGACCGTAGATCACGCTCGACATTTGTAACCCTAAAACAAGCATTACAGAAACGTGTATCAACAGGTGAACCAACCACAGACAGACACGTTTTTCATTCATCCACTCAGCTAAAGCAGCCAGGAAGCAGTGCCTGATTAACACCTACTCTCTGCCTACTCCACTAACGGGTGCCCATTTGTTTGTGTTTTAGCTTCTCCGAATAATGAACCGTTGCTCGGTTTCCGTCTTCCGCGAGTTTAAGCTGATGATACGGGTTTGTCGAAATTCTGCACCATGTTTCGATTGCACCATTTGCCACCTGCATCCACTGCCAACACGGAAATGGGGTCAAGTGTTTTCGTTCGGTACCAAAACAACAACACGGCCATAACAGGGCATGATCAGCAACTATTCGAAAAAGGTGAAATCTTTGTAACTAGCAGGCAAGTTAATCACCTAATTCAAGATCACCAGAAAACTTTGCGACTCATATATTTGGCGATCGGCCCTCAGGCACTCGATCGCAAATAACACTCGGCACCAAACGCAATCCCAGCTCGTAGGAATTCACTTTTTGCCAATCACCATCATCTCTTGAACTTTAATGTTGATGAATGGCAGTGATGGTGAAGTATAGAGAAAAAAACCATGCCGTCTGTGCCGTCGAACCCGAAACTCATGGAGTAGGAATGACGTTTTTGATGTGATCCTTCAGTTACTTCATTCCTAGTTTTTTCTTTCTCATGAGAATTCAGTACTAGAATATCAAATAAATGATCGAAATGCACCGGATTTAATATCTGTGCAGCAATCATCTGACGAGAGCAAAAAAGCCAGCAACCATGTCGAATACTTCCCAAACAATTAATATTCCTTCCCTTTTGCATCATCCCCATCCGCCGCTGGAGGCTTCTTCTTGCGAGCCCTGTTCATAACGAAGCAAATCACCAGCAGAATTCCGCAAGTGGACTTCTGCGCCATTCCGGAGGAAAAGTTGCAAAACCGGAGCTGCTGAAAAATGTTTCAAAACAGGAGAAAACAACTCCAGTCAGTAGGAAAAAAACGGACTCAGACAAGCATGCGAAGAACCTCTCCAGAGTTGACTTCACACAGCCGCGATCAGGCTGTGAGCAGAAAAAAAACACGACCAGCAAAAATCCGATCCCGTGGAGGCAGTTGCATATATGAATACGTGAAAAGACCGATTTCGTCCGAGGTCCACCGCCACAGAAGAAATCCAGTTTTCTGTTCCGACTGACCTACCCGGGACCTGCCTCTACCCTTCTCTTCCCGTTTCGCCCATTAGGTCCTATCCCACGAGTTCCCGTTGAGACTGACTGCTGAACGGTGGGCTTTTCGAAACAGCGAAGATCAATTTCGCCAGGCCGTCGGAAACCGGCCCCACTTCCATTCGGTTTGTTTGTGTATGCGCGGTTCGATCTCGCTTGCCGTTGTTGTGTCGGCCAGGGCACATTCTTTCACTGATTTATGCATGCTCAAAATAAGGCGCATTTTCAGCAGCCAAAACCAAGCGAGAGAGAGAGAGAAAAACATACCATCATCAACACCAAGAAGAAAAAAAAAACACAGAAAAAAGCGCCAGGACCGGTTGCGGCTGTATTGGTAGTGCTTCGTTGTTAAGCAACTGGTTCTAGATCGGTGGTGGTCCCTTTTATCCGCACCTCATCCTTTGCTGCCAGTGTCACCGCCACCCTGTTTTTTTCGCAGTAGCTTCCGAGGGATTCAACCAAGACGCGAACAACAAGTTCCAGTCAGATACGAGCACATACGGTTTAGTGCTATTCTGTCCACGAAGATTCTGCAAGATCGTGCCAGGGTTCGGCGGTCTTAAACTTGAATTTGATAAGTATCTACTAATTTTCGGGGTTTCTGAAAAAGTGGCAGGTTAAAATTCAGATGTGACAGAAAAAAGGCTCAAACGAGTCGTACAGAAAATGCTTCAAATCGGATGAAAGAAGAAAGCTTGAAAGTGAACAACTTTAGGAAGCACATTATAAAAAAAATCACTTCAAATTGCGTGCCATTGTTTCCATTTCCTTTCGCTGTCCATTTAAATGTTTTCATTCGGTGACCACGGAAAGCTGAAAGATTAGCATATTATGGTTCGGTGCGTAATTAATCGCCCTGCGGTCGGACCTCGGATGGTTGGAAACTTTACTCGTACGTACGGTTACTTCCGGTCATGTTCCGCTTTAGGTGTGTAGGAGCTTGTGGAATACTCATGTAAGTACAGAATTTGTTGAACGACAGTAATACCAAAGATAAACTCAAGAGTCTCATACGATCCGTTGAGAAAAGTTGGGTCGGTAATCGTGAATCAGTAGGCTCAATAATAGTGTAATTTGATTGACCCTTCGGTAATAAGCGTCGACTAGCACCGACAAAATGCCATGGAAACAATACAAGTTAGAAAGGAAGCAAACATGGGTTTACATTCAGCACATAATGATTTCTTGCTTCAATTGACTTCAATGCTTCGTGGGATGAGACAATAAAAACTAAATGAGTTCTAAGTACTTTTTACTTTCGTAGTTTAAGAATCACTGGATATGCAGTAAAATTGCTCATTATCGTTCAAACTGTAGCTTGAATTTTTTTCAAACACAAACAAGTTCATTTAGGCATTTAGTTCTAAGCAAACGTAAAGTTTCTGCTACTTACAGAACACTGTTGTCGTGAATACGACTTACTTTACTATGGGGCGCCTTTTCAAAATTAGCCATATGGAAGAATGGGCAGAACTTAATCGTGAATATCTCGACTTGTATTAGTGACAGCAACATAATTCTTTCACTATTTCATCAAAAATATGATCAGGAATTTAGGATAATATTTTGAACAGTGTGAGATAACCACAAACAACTCTAAAATTAGGTTTTCTGAAAATTTTAAAACAACGCGGAAAACTGTTTACTCTCGCTTGGGTTTTTCGCGCAAGGACGACGATTTTGAGGTAGTCAGGCAGATATCTTCAACTGAACGTTATAAAAGGGGAACCGTGGTCGAAAATCGATCATTTCTGTATAAAATGTTCAAAACGACGTATGTAACAATGAGATATTCTCTTTGTTTACTTTCTCTTTCGATTATTGCGAAATATTCCTGCTTTTTCGGTAATTTCTCCAGAGCAGATTAAAAGATGATAGCTTTAGTTATTATTATCGGTAAATGATTGGAGAGAAGGATTGCTAAGAGTACCGTAATTATCAAAAGAGAAAGTAAACAAAGAGAATCTCTCATTGTTACATACGTCGTTTTGAACATTTTATACAGATTTCTTCTTGTGCGTTGGATGGAAGCAGACGTCGGGGCGAGAAGACGCATTCAAACAGCGGCATCGAAGAGCGCACCTTCTGCGTGGTTGAAAACCTCAAACGCTCAGATCGTAGTTCTCATTTGCCTTCAGCTCGTCAAGGCGAGAAGACGCATTAAACCAGTTTCGCATCATTTGGCACTGCGAGCGGATGTCTTGCAGTTTGTACGCAAAGCTAGTTTCAACTCAAACAAGAGCGATTGCATCATGCAACATTGCATCATGCAACTTCTGGTCGGACGAAAAGTGGACAACATTATATAAACTCAGCCGTTCTAATGGCTCTAAATGTTATCTAAAGAACTATTAGGATTACTTCTTTGCAAATCGAAGGTAAAAATCATAAGTTCAGTGAAAATTCAAAATAATTTGATTTGCTTCGTGCACTTTTCGCTGTGCGAAAATCGTTCGAGAAAAATATGATAAATATCGTAGAGAATTCCACAATTTGGTTCTTCTAAAAGGCAGAAATGAATCCAGTACAGCATCTTGATAGTTTCTTTCAATGAAGTATGCAAATCCAAAATGAGATAATCGACGTCAAAAATCGTTTAAAATTCTAGTAGTGAAAAGGGAGAAAGTTCCACAATTCACACAATCGATCAACTATCAATTCGAATTCGAAAGTATAGAGAAATCGTGTCAGTTTTGTTCGTATTCACGACATCCAGTTATGGCTCTGACATTACACACCCGTACTTTTTTGTTTTGCAACGGAGTGAATTTGAACTGCTCTGCACTGATGAGTCAAAGACGAATCACGTTCACGTTCAAAGACGTATTGTCTGTTAATTGTGTAAAATCAATTTTTGGTGATATTACAAGCTTTTAAATCGAAGATGGCGTGGAAAGAAAAGCAAGTGCGAAAAGCATTTGTGTGCGGTCTCGATGCAAATCCGGATCTGTCAGTAAGCAAAATTTGTAAAAGAGCTTGATTTTTCTGTAAGCAATGTCCATAACGTTCTTAAATCTATCAATAAACGTTTGACAAGTGCTAGAAATGCTGTGAACATATCAAAACCGTATCTTAGGAATCACCAGAAAGACGCGAAGTAAAAGCAAATATTGCAGTATAGACCAATCCTCGCAATCCTGGCACGATTTGGCATCTTGTCACTACGCCAGAGATGTTTTGGAATTATATAGCTAGCTAGAAATTTGCGACATGTTTATGAAAAAAATTCCCGGAGTTTTTTCTAGAGATTTTTTAACAACGGATCGAATCTCGTTCCTATTTTAAGTCAGTCATCAAAAAACACTGTCCCAGGAAGTATGGACGCAACCAAAAACCGCTGCCATTTCGCAATGGTTCAGAATCTGTCAATTTTTATGGCTGCGTCCTGTTGTTTACACTCTTCTCTAACCACTTGTGCAGTTGTTTATTCGTTTACATTAGCTTGTTTCGAAATGCGTTGACTTTCAGCAAAACAACGTCGAAAAATTGTGTACAAATGGTGCACAGAACGCGGACTGTCACTGAGAAAGATAGCAAAATGGAAAGAGTAAGTGAAAAAGCCGTGCGAAATGCAATCAGGAAGTTCGGTGAGGATAACACCTTTGAGCATAAACCGAAAACGGGTCGAAAAAAGGTCCTGCTAACCCTCAGTTGGATAAACGTATACTGAAGGCGTTCGAGCAAAAGAAGGAGGTTTCAGTTTGGGATGTAGCCAAAAAAATGGACACTTCGAATTCAAATGTTCTTCATGCCAAAGAACGTTTGAATCTTCGAACCTATAAGAAGCAGAAACAACAAAAACGTAGTCCGAAACAAGAAGCATCGATCAGGCCGAGGGTTCGAAAGCTGTACAATACGATTCTTGCTAGAAATTTGAACTGCATAATCATGGACGACAAAACCTACGTGAACCTACTCAATTACAAGTCCTTGCTCGGACCACAATATTATACGGTCGCACCGTAGGGCAAGTGTTAAACCAGTCCGAGACACCGATTGAAGTAGAAAAATTTGGTAAAAAAGCTGTGGTCTGGCAAGCAATTTGTAACTGCGGTAAGATTTCGAAACCCTTCATCACCACTGCTTCAATGAACAGCGAAATATACATCAAGGAATGTTTACAACAACGACTTCTACCCATGATTCGAAGCCACAAGAATCCTGTTGTCTTCTGGCAAGATCTTGCTTCTTGCCACTACTCGAAATCAACGGTAGAATGGTATACTACCAAAAATATCACTTTCGTCCCAAAAGACATGAAATTGCCCACAACTTCGACCAATTGAGGAATTTTGGGCATTAACGAAGGCACATCTTAGAAAACATGTCTCGGCAGCCGAAACCATTCAACAGTTCGAAAAAGATTGGAAAAAAGTGTCAAAACTTGTCGCCAAGAAGTCTGTACGGAGCTAGTCTACAATGGCTAAGTAGCAAATGTTGAGATTAATATTCTGTTGTTGTAGTCTAATATTATCAGTATATCGAATAAAATTTGAATTATTTATAGCGAAATCAAAGTACGTCCATACTTTCTGGGACAGTCTTTAGTCTAAATTTAACTAAGATTTCTGATTGTGAATAAAAAAAACCGAACAGCGGGAATTAAAAAAATGGATAAAAAATAAAATTTAGCAGTAGCAGCAGACCTTATGCGCTCTTTTTATTGCACTGAGACAAATTTGTTCTCATTCTCAGAAGATAACCATGCGCAGGCGAAAGGCATTTGGGTACCACGGCAAAAATTAATGTACAATGCTTCGTTCGCTCTCGGCGCATTTACCCAAGGACGAGGTACGAGTGCTCCAGTTTAATAACATTTATACAGTTTGTAAGAATATTGAACCCTACATTTTTGGCAGTGTTTTCTGAGACTTGTTTAATTACTTTCCTTGGTGTACGACCAAACTTAGATTAAAGCCGGGTATAAATAAACGATATAAAAAAACTTGAAGGGCTTCAACAATAAGTTGCACTTATTAGCAATTCATATAACGCTCAATCACTTTTTGAAATCTGCTATGTTTCAAACAGTATAACACACATTTTTTTTTAGAAAAGTTTTGAAAATAAATGTTTCACTCATGTCTATCCATGTTAACTTGAATATGTGTATAAGGCCGCAGAAAACTTTTCCTGCACTCCTGTTACTTCTGTGTATGATATTCAAGCTAAATAGGGTAATATTAATCAGCTGCATAGCACGCACAAAGATTGTTATTATAATTAATATTCATCGCAGCATGAATTAGCTGCTTTTATTGATGATAGTACTCCACTACAACGGTATTGCTGAATAAATTTCAAATACATCACAACACATGGAATTCCGATGCGACCGACGAAATAAACTCACCAAACGAGCTAAAAATTATTGATATCGGATAATCCATATCCGATAAAATTGAGTGATAATCAACTTTGATGTTTACGTCACTTATACCATTATATCACCGGAGTGACAGCCGTTCGAACTTCAAACCTGTTTACGAGCCTAACCTTGTTGAAATGTTGATTCCGAATCAGACAGTCATACTGATAACGATGAAGACATTTTTAAATTCTAAGTAAAACCAAAATTTATCTTATCAAAAATAATTTGTTTCAAAATTCATTATAATATCTACAATAAATATATGATATGAATAAATATATGATATGAAGATAATACTGACTATTTTTATTTACTGTGAATAAAAAAATTAGCTTATTTCCACCCCTGAGTTGTCGGCAATACAGAATTACCGACATTCACTTACATAGCACAGATAGCAGAATATGTGCAGATATATTCACAGAGAAGTGTGTATAGGCTACCGGACTACAAATGCATGTTACCGTGATCCAAGGATCAAATTTAGAAAATGAGTATACACTAAAAAAATGTACAAAGTTAAATGTTCCATCCCAACAAATACTTCACATGTGTAATGGAAAGAAAAATATGTGCCGTTAAAATTTTTGTTTAGATTCACATCACATATTTTGTTTCACAAATTCAAAATTATTTTTCAAGGTTTTCAATGAATTGCTGATGCTTCATAACATCTCAAGTTACAAGTCCTACATACATTACATAAAAAATATAAAGCAGATATACGACTTAGTGGTCTTATATCTGTCTTGCGTGAATTCGCAGTGTAACACATGGATCAATAAGTCTCGAGACTAAAGCAGAGATGGCGCTCGTAGTAAACCAGTAACCACGTCTTTCTAGAGACTAACCTTTGCTTGAAACGGGTCAAAATTTTAAGTCGATCCGACCAGAAACAGCTGAGATATCGAGGTTGGAGTAAAGTCGTTTTGTAATTTGTTTAAGAAATGGAAAAAACCGAGTTTCGTGTTTTGATAAAACATTGTTTTTTAATGGGTAAAAACACCGTGCAAGCGAAACAATGGATTGAAAAATGTTATCCGGACTCTTGTCCATCAAAAGCAACGATTTGTCGGTGGTTCGCCGAGTTTCAACGTGGTCGTACCGACACAAATGACTCGGAACGCTCGGGTAGACCTGTGGAAGCCGTTACACCGTAAAATGTGAGTGAAGTGACAAAAATTATAAGGAAAGATCGTAAAGTGAAGCTCCGTGAGATTGCTGAGATGACACAGATATCATATGGAAGTGTATTTACTATCCTTCATGAAAAATTGAGCATGAAAAATGTTTTTTCCAAGTGGGTGCCGCGATTGCTTTCGATGGAACAAAAACAGCAACGAGTCGATAATTCAAAAAGCAGTTTAAATTGAACGAATTGGGCTTTGCTCTTCTTCCCCACCCCCCATACTCGGCAGATTTAGCCCCCAGTGACTACTGACTCTTTGCTGATCTTAAAAAAATGCTCCAGGGAAAAAGATTTGGCTCAAATGAGGAGGTCATCGCTGAAACTGAAGCTTATTTTGAAGCGAAAGATACATTTTTTTATAAACATGGTATTGAAAAATTGGAAAAACGTTGGAACCATTGTATCACCCTAAAAGGTGTTGATGAATTAAAAAGAATTTTGCAAAAAAATGTTGTTTACATTGTTAGTCTCGGGACTTATTGATCCATGTGTTATATAAAAAGCTCGAATTTTATTTGGAATGCAATGATTAAATCGATAAAGAAGAATTATATACTGTATTTCGGCATTATGAATGCAATTAACATGTTATACGAATATAATCTTTTATTAGTCGTATAATTGCCAATTTGCACTATATATTTACATTATAAAGGTTCTTAATGTTTTATGGCATTTGTAGAGAGTCGAACTGAATTTACATTAGGTAGAATTAATGTAGGTATATGATGCGTTGTGGTTACTTGGGTAGTGTCAGTATAATCGTAACACCAGCCATGTAATGGTTCTTTACGCTAAGAATAGGCGGCGAAGTCTGTTGAAGCAGTAGGTAAAATTCCACAAAAGTAATGTAATACCAATACATTGCTTTAGTCATATCGGTTCCTAATTCTTCGATGAACGCATACGAAACTAAAACAATAAATTTAACTGCTATATGTTTGTTTTGAATGAGTACACCCTAACCTCCGCTTACGAACACTTTTTATACGTTACCTCTTTTTACGTAATTTTTTTTACGAACCAAATCCCAAATAACGTAATCTTTTTTTACGAACCAAATCCCAAATAACGTAAAGACTGTCTCAGAAAGTATGGACGCACTTTGATTTCGCTGTAAATAATTCACAAGTGTTAGATAATCAAATTTTATTCGATATACTGATAATATTAGACTACAACAACAGAATATTATACTCAACATTTGCTACTTAGCCATTGTAGACTAGCTGGCGCACCTTCTTGCGAACGTTCCTCATTAAAATCCGTACAGACTTCTTGGCGACAAGTTTTTTCTAACCTTTTTCGAACTGTTGATGTTGGTTTCGGCTGCCGAGACATGTTTCCTAAGATGTGCCTTCGGCAATGCCCAAAATTCCTCAATTGGTCGAAGTTGTGGGCAATTTGGTGGATTCATGTCTTTTGGGACGAAAATGACATTTTTGGTAGTATACCATTCTACCGTTGATTTCGAGTAGTGGCAAGAAGCAAGTTCTGACAGAATACAACAGGATCCTTGTGGCTTCGAATCATGGGTAGAAGTCGTTGTTGTAAACATTCCTTGATGTATATTTCGCTGTTCATTGAAGCAGTGGTGATGAAGGGTTTCGAAATCTTACCGCAGCTACATATTGCTTGCCAGACCATAGTTTCTTTCCAAATTTTTCGACTCTAATCAAAGTCTCGGACTGGTTTAACGCTTGCCCTTCTCGCACCGCATAATATTGTGGTCCCGGCAAGCATTTGTAATCGAGTTTCACGTTGGTTTCGTCATCCATGATTATGCAGTTCAAATTTCCAGCAAGAATCGTATTGTACAGCTTTCGAACCCTCAACCTGATCGATGCTTCTTGTTTCGGACTAGGTTTTGGTTGTTTCTGCTTCTTATAGGTTCGAAGAATCAAACGTTCTTTAGCGTTCTTTAGCCCAGTTTTTTGGCCACATCCCGAACTGAAACCTCCTTCTTTTGCTCGAACACTTTCAGTATACGTTTATCCAACTGAGGGTTAGCAGGACTTTTTTTTCGACCCGTTTTCGGTTTATCCTCAAAAGTGCTATCCTCACCAAACTTCCTGATTGCATTTCGCACGGCTTTTTCACTTACTCCTTCCATTTTTGCTATCTTTCTCAGTGACAGGTTGCGTTCTGTGCACCATTTGTACACAATTTTTCGACGTTGTTCTTCTGAAAGTCCACGCATTTCGAAACAAACTAATGAAAACGAATAAACAACTGCAACTGATTAGAGAAGAGTGTAAACAACAGGACGCAGCCATAAAAATGGACAGATTCTGAACCATTGCGAAATGGCAGCGGGTTTTGGATGCGTCCATACTTTCTGGGACAGTCTTTAAACTTTTTTTACGAACCTACTTCGTGAAAAGAGGTTTTGGCATACATCGAAAGCGATTTCCGACTCATTTATATCCCATGGAAACTATTAGAATATGAGTATTTTTGGAACGGATTTTACGAGTAGATTCCGGAAATGATGAAATTCAAGATAACGACTTCCGGTTTCTTGATATTTCTTTAAAACCTCTACAATGTGGGTATTTTCGGAACGGGATTGATGAGTAGATGTCGGAAAACGATCTTCACATCCATTTCAAAAATAGCCATATGATGGGCGGTTTCCACATTCATTACACAAAACTTTTTTTACGAACCAAATCCCAAATAACGTAAACTTTTATTTTACGAACTATCTCTTTTTACGAACCCCCGTTTAGTTCGTAAATGGAGGTTTCAATGTAATCAGAATGTTACTTCTCAAAGTTTATCTTAAACTTTTCGTGAATCTACTATGCATTTATTTAGTATGGATAATTTATGTATTTTTTCCCTTCTAGGAATGTTAGAGTAATTAAAACAAAAAATCGACAATGACACATAATTGAGATCACAGCGTTTTTTATCTAATCACAATTCAGTGCATATTCAGATTCCATGTCTACAAAGTGTTCTTCTTCTGCTGTACCGTTTAAACGAAATCATAACGGAATGTAGTGCAGTTGAATGGCATAGCTATGCACTGAGATAATTTTCTTCATTCGGTACACTTAACATTTCCTCATATTTTCATCATT
Organism: Malaya genurostris; assembly: GCF_030247185.1. Taxonomy (NCBI): domain Eukaryota; kingdom Metazoa; phylum Arthropoda; class Insecta; order Diptera; family Culicidae; genus Malaya; species Malaya genurostris. Next base: position 189,995,087 of record NC_080572.1, read on the forward strand.
TGGAAAACTTACTGCTGATACTTTTGCAACTGTAGATCATCTGATCCATGATCAAAGATGGTTAACGGGCGCATCACTGCATTCAACTTCATCCCATATCCATGCTCTTAACCTCTCTCCGCGTGTCAACTGCAGTGAAAGCTACGAAAGGTAAAACTAACTGAAGCTCCAAAGACAAATGAAACCCCACCGGGCCCTGCTGGCATGACGGGCGGGAAACAATAGAAGAGACCCAATCCCGATCAGCGTGATATCTAGAGCATACACAAAGCAATAATGTCGGTCGTCTCAGATTGCGATGGTTGCCGATGCACCTCTGCACTGTGTCTGCGGGGGTTGTTGCTGTTGCTCTGGTAGAGTTAAGGAAGCACCAAAGACCACATAGCCGTCGGGGGAGGGAAATTGAGATGATCTTCGTCGTGGCACAGCACCGGGACCAGACAATGACGAACAATTAAACACAATCTAATGACTTTCCGCATTTTCCTTCGCTTTCAGACCTCCAACAGAAGAGATTCCAAAGAGATGGAGTGAGTTTCTTTCGCTTTCTGGTCAAACTGACTTCTGGCTTCGGCATGAAGACCCATATCGGCGGCGGCAGCAGCAGCAGCAGTCTAACATTTTGTAAATTTGCAACAACCCGTGAGATTCCCTTTTACCAGACGGCAAGCGCTACCTACTGTCAGACTGTCATGATTTGATGATGGGAAGTTTCATCGACCTCCCCTACTTCACCGAGTTGATCGTTTTGAGTTGAAGGGAATCTCGTTTTCACTGTTCCAAATTTTTCCGACAACGTGCACTTTTTTCCCGCGCTTAAGCTACACTGAAATGTGCCGAAACTAAGTCGTCGAATGTGTGTGTGGGTTTAGTTTTTGTATCGCTCAGAGTAGCATACCTCTAGCATGCTATTGTGGCTTGCACATGAGTTTCCCAACATGTTGCTGGTGTCACTAGCGGCTGTCGGAAAGTACCTTTCCTTTGTTTTGATCTGGTCTCGACATTCCCGCACATCAATGTAGTGTACTACGGAACTAAATTTAGATTTTATTATATTATCTTGATTGGAAAGCGATGAGTGATTTGTTGGTTTGGGAAATAGTTTTGCTGTTTTATTTGTTTCATCACGTAACTCGAGCTGTCGCTGCTATAAAAACAACGATAAACAGTACTGCAGTGCTTCGAGAAAAACCTTTGTCCCATGCTTGACTGGCGCCCTGAACTGCTGTGTCCCCATCAATCTGCGGTATTTTTATTGGTAGTACTTCGTACGGCGTTGATTGGTAGAGATCAACATATGCAAACACGATCATCCGAGTCTCTATTGAGATGTAGTTCTTTCCGTGTCCAAGTATATGTTGAAACAATATAAACAGATTCACTGAGTATTTTAAACAACCGAAATCCGTTAACGATTGTTTGCTGCATTCCGGATATCGGATAAACCTGTAACACGAGAAATTTGTCTCGTAAAATATTTTACAAACAATGTTTTTCGTGAAATAAATGATTTTTTTTTCGCTTCGCATAACTTTTTTTTTCGGGCCAATGTTGCCCTTCTTCATTTTGAGCTTTAAAAAGTATTAACATTTGAAACAATTCTGCATTTTTTCCTCGTTTTTTGTTTGACTGTTTCTTTCATTAACCGTTTGAATCAAAGAGCGAGTGGAACAGTGATTTCGACAATAACTGCCTCAAAGTAAACAGTACTTGTAGAAAAATTTGATTTTGCGCCAAAAATTGCTTCGATTACTGACAAAAAAAAACATTTCAATCCACCATTCTCATATCTCTCATACTCAAATAAATGATTAGATTTTTGAAAAACAAAAAAAAGTGCTCAAACTATTACAACCATCATGATGAAACGAAGTGAGTTACAGATACTTGCAAACCGGAATCCGGGAACCGCTCTTCTTACTCTCAAAGATGGCTTTTATCGTATCAAAGAACGCTCACTGGCAATACTGGGATGACGGATATCATCGCAACAACAAAAACCCGGCATGGCTCATTTACCATAGAATAGACACCAGTGCGAGAGCGAATTTCTCTCGATGACATTTCTGAGAATCAATGGTTAGCACGCTGCTGTGGGGATCCTCTCTGAAGCAACAAACGGTCGCTTATTCTCGTTTCGGGATCCGATTTTATACGGGCAGTTGATAATTGCGATAGAATCATTTTACTATTGCCGCTTATTTCAACTATGTGCATATAAACTTTGTATAAGTTGGTCTATGAAAATGTCTGTGAATGCTCCACACAAAGGTTTTTAAATATTGCAACCTAGTATGAGAATCATCAAGTTGAATCATCGATTCGATTTTCTGCGATAATTGTCAACTTGCGATTCTCTCTTGGGAAATTCCACACAGCAACGATCATTATCAGACTGTAATTTTTTTAAGGGCGTGAAATACTCAGAGTATGAAGTGGAGCGAAGATATGTAGCAAAATTCTCTCACGGTTCATGCATTGAGAGACTCGAGTTCTTGTAGCATCTTCTACCGGATTGACGGACAGATATTTCGAGGGTGAGTCGCTCAACACAAACGGTGTTGTGTCTGCAAAAACCGGAATGATAAACTCCGTGTTGTGCTTTAAAATCGAAATAATATGCTCAAATTTCATTTATGAGGAATAAGTGTATGATTGGTGCCTGAGCATAACTGACATGTATGTTAATTTGCGATTGACACACTACTCCAAGCGACCACCACTTGATATAGTATTGAGTTCAATTACTTAATATTTTAATACAATACACTAAGAAAAGGAGAAATTTTTTTGCAAATTTGGTATATGTGAAATAAAATTTCACTCAAAATTTGAGTGATAGTTACTCTATTTTCGGTACATGTTCAAATAAAGTATTACTCAGTAAATGAGTAGATTTTACCCAAATATCGTTTCCAGTGGAAGAACTCAAATTTAAGTAACTTCGGAGTTACTCTAAATTAGAGTTGTTCCACTTTTTCTGTAGATGAGTGAGATCTTACTCATGTTTGAGTAACTATTTTTAAGCGTGTACTCTTCACTATACGGGGCCGGGTGTCAATTGAAAATTTCAAAAATGGCCGCGTAACTTTTTTCTGTCATAATTTTAGTATACGACAACCATCTCCGGCCGTCAATCGAAAACCGAGAACCAGGAAAGTCGAAATTAGATTGTTTGGGCATCTACTGATGATGGCTACCGATTGGATTAGTTTTGAAGCCAGTTTAGAAGTTTTTTTTTGCTTCACCGCTTTAAGTGACGGAAAAAAATTTTTCACTCATTTTACTCCATGATTCAGGAAGCAGAAATCGGATCCAAATGAAATTCAGAAATTCCATATGGGACCACAAGATTTTTCATTTTACCCTAAGTTTGTCGAAATCGTTTAAGCCATCTCCGAGAAAACCGAGTGAGATTATTTGACACATACACACAGACATTTGCTCAGTATATGACACAGTTTTTATTAGTCGATTTTAAAAGTGATTGCATAACCTTTCTAGGCAAAAATATTCAATTCTGAATAATACATGTATCAATCCATTCTGAATCTATCTATCTATATATATAAAAATGCAGAGATCATTCTTTGTAATCGCATCACGTAAGAACGGATGGAAGGATTTACATGATTCTTTTTTTGTTTGATCAGTTTTTACCCCCACCGGGTTCGTACATAAAAAAAATTAGGAAAACTTGCCGGAATAGTGGGAAAAATCCATAAAGTTTTTTTGTATGGATCATGGAATTTTCCACTGAAAAAGTCGCCAATGATTGCTAGATCATCGATAGGTGTTTGGCACATAACGAGTTGCATAAGTGTTTGGCCCGCGAAGAAAGGAATACTAGATCGTTGAAAAAATCGTATGGCGCGCTAGTTTTGTGTTTTGTGTGAAGATTTCACATGCATACTTGATCGATGTGATTCGACATTACGTCGAACCACGTGCTTAATTGGGTATCAAAATAATTGCTTACCAAATGACTTAATGACGGAATGCTATGTCATTTCAGAAAACCGTTGTAGGCAGGAGAAAAAGTTTTGATATCATTTACCAGCTGATGAATTGAGTGTTCAATGGAGTCAGATGAATCGCGGATGCAAGATTAACAAATCAGAAATTTTTTAATGAATCAATGAAAAGGTTGTGCTAAGAGATTTTTCTTGCCTTATTTCTTGCTAATGATTTAGATTAGACTATGCGCACACAGTAAGTGGCTATTAGATATCAATATCATATTAGCATTTAAGCGTCGACTCCAAGCAATCAAAAGTTTCACAGTACCTGAAAATATCCACTAAATATTAGAGCTCTAAAGTACGCATGGTACTTTTTGATAACTTGAACGTACAGAACAGATTCTGAGAAAACTTTCTCGCTGCTTGAAAACTGTACACACCTGATTATTTTTACGGATGTCGGTACAGTTTTACTGACTTTCAAACAGCTGAACACATTCGGTAATTTGTTCAGTAAAAGTTTTATTTGCTGAATGAGAGAGAGTAGAGTTCCACTGAACTTCGATCTGTCATAATTCTACTGACTTCTTCATCATCCAATACCGACGTTCGGCGAAATTTACAAAACAATCCTAAATCCTATGTAAACGTCTTGACCCATAAAGTATTACTGTTTTTTTTGGTAAATTTAGTTTTGTAGATCTGTGAATTGAATTGCATTTGCGCTCCAGAAATAATTTATACAAATAAAATGATCTAATATCTGTCGGATGCTCAATGTATATAGAAGTAGGATCACCTATCATATTTTTTGAGTGCGAAAATGAAACAGTTGTAGAAGGCTTTTTGAATATATTCATTCAATCAAAACCGCCAGGAATCAGTATTATCTATTTTGTGCACAGCAATCAATTTGCTGCCACTATTTTTGCTCTACAAATCTAGAAGTTTTCACAGATCTACGTCCGAAAATAATGTTATTTGACAGATCTGTATTTCTGCTGAATGTATAGTGATGATTACTGAAATTCTTCATTATTTTTTATTAATTTTCCGAATATTGGTAAAACTTCGTCAACTGAGTTTGTCAAGAGATATGACATTTCAGAGTTCACAGACCGTGTCAGTAAATGTATCGTAACTTTTACATTGGATTTACCGATATTCAGTAGTTCCGTAGATAGATGACTGTAAGTTGGATAAATTTTACGTATCTTTCAGTAAAAATAATATTTAACAGATCGTTACCGCAAAAATTATTACCGAACCCAAAATATAATTTTTGTGTGTATAAGAAACTGTTTCAAAGTTTGTTGTTCTGTCGGGAGAACATTCACGTATGAGTACCTGTTCCTCAAAACGGACTGTTCAGAATAGAAATCTGTGAATTTGTTCAATTTTTGCTTAACAGAAGAATTTCACACTTTTTTTTGTGATATTTCCTTTTTGGGCTAAAGCGAATGTGTGCCGAATTTCGTTGATAGTAGGTTAAGTAATTGGAAAAATAATGGAGAAAAACGTTAACAACATAGTCATAGGTTGACAATTTTGCTATCCAAAACCATAAATTCGAACAATTCGATCGAAACGGATTATTTCGATCGAATTTGATAATTTACATTCTGTATTACGATCGAATGATGTTTTTGTATGGAAAACTCAAACTCTATTTCGATTAAACAAATTGAACGAGCGAAATCTTGCGCTCATGTTACTTTTGTACATGAAATTCATACCAATAGACATGAAATATGCTTTGTGATTGGATTTTTGTTATTGCTGTTATCATTACAATTAGAGCTTTTTTTAGCACTTCTTTCTAAGAGGAACACTAGTGCACCATTTTTTTTTAAATCCAATAGCGAGTTTGTGCGTATTTTCTCGTTGCAACTGTTATGGTATGGACAGAATTTATGAGGAGAGTTAAATTCAAATGAAAGGTCTTTTGATCCCATTTGGAATTCCTGAATTGTTTAAGAACTTTCAAACAGTCAAATAAGCGACGACTTAAAAAAGTAACGCAATTTTCTAATCTGATCTTGAATCTCTTTCGAAATTCTGGTTTTGTAAGTTGTAGGATGATGGATGTTAAAAATCCCAACCTCCATATGGTTGATAAAACAAAAACAGGGATCAAGATTGGTATCAATATTATTCCTATTTGTTGGTCTGGTTTGTTGATGACCAAACTCATTTGAGGATTAATAAGTGTAGACGAGTTACAGTGATATTTTCAAAATTTTATTTAAGGGCACTGTTGGCCCCCGCAAAAAGCCCTGATTATAATTATACCAACTTCCTGTAAAGTGGCTATGGTCTCAATCTCAGCATCGTGTTTGTACGGTACCTTCACCGTGATTCTGATTTCTTCAACATGGTCGAAAACTTGTGCTCATGTGTGTTTGGTGCCGATGAATTCGTTTGTGTTTTTAACCTCGAGCTTCACTTTTCGTTTTCTTTACCGTGTGTATAAAATCGACACACGACAGTATGTTGTGTGCTTCGTTCGTAGATACGGTGTTGTGTTTTCTTCCTCCGGATAACCGCATGCACGTAACGGTGCGCTTTATGTAATGGTTCGAAATGGTTTTCGGAAGTCGGATCAGAATGAAATCCAGGAACTCCGTATAGAATCATAAGACCTTCCATTGGAAACAAACTAACTTGCAAAAATAGGTCAAGCCATCTTTGAGAAAGTGAGCTCCATTTTGGAGTTTGTGAACAATATTCCCGGTGCTTTCTGAACCGGAAAACGAGGACACACTCGGCCCTCCCGGTTTCAACCTAAATGTCGGGGTTCACAGTGATTGCATTACCTTTCTATATGAAAAAGGCAAAAAACGTTTTGCAACGTTCAACTAGTCCTGACCAATAATGAAGCAGCAACACACGAGCTGTCTCTAATGCTAATGCTAATTAGTTACGGTGATTTGGTTTTTTTTTATTTTTCAAATGCTTTGCAAGTTTATGTAAAATTAACGACTCACATCGAGAACGACGAAGAAAAACTAATGTATATTACCTTAAGAAAGTGCTTAATCCACCTAGCAATGAGATGATATCTTTGTTTTATCAATCCGCATGAGTTTTTTGCATGAATATTCTTCATTATTTTTAGTTTTCATGAAATCATTTTATTTTATTTTTTTATCATTACGAAAACATTTGAATAAAAATGCACTTCATTCATTATTATTCGTTCGTATCGTCCATACAACGAACAGATACTTCCGAACGCAGACGAATAAACCAATCCACTCTCCTTTACAGACGAATAGAGAAAATACCGTGGTTTGAATTCGTCAGTTTAATGTTGCGAATCAACCGTTCGAATACATGAAAACAGTTTAAATGTTTTCTAAGAAAGTTCTTTTCGAATGTAAAGGTGATTTGCAATCAGGTGGTACATTTGTTTTTTTTAATAAAACATTTAGAAAGCATAGTGGTTAGATGTTAGTAACTATCACTACAATTTTCTGGTTGCAAACTAGTCACAAATAAACTAGCGTAACAAAAATTGTTACTCGGGAGTTCAACCTTCTACGAGAAAAATGAGTGACATTATTTTAATTTTATTACACATATCATCCTGCAGTTCCGGTACCAGAAGTCAAATCCAAATGAAATACAGAAGCCTTGTATGGGAGCATATGAATATAAGTATAAAGAAAGCGGTTAAGCCATATTCAAGAATATTGAGTAAAATCATTTGTCACACACACACACACATTTGCAGATCTCGACGAACTGATTCGAATGGTATATGGGTGTTATTTTCTTCTAGCAATTATTTCTGTGAACAGTTTAAATTAATATAATTATGAAATTGTTTTGAAATCGAAAATACTGCCAACTTTCTTATACATATGTCATGTTCAAGCGATTATGTAGCCAAAAACGGACTGTGCTAAAAACGAAACGAAGCAAAATGTCATGAAAAAGTAATCTATTTGGTGCTCAGAAACAATTACATACAACAGTATTAAAAAGCGTGTTTCACTTTGCTTCCAAGCATCGCTTTATCATACAGTACTGAAAACTCCTACTGCTGGAATAGAGGGAAAAATTTGCTTTCACAAAAATATCGATATTTCCGTGAAAAATGGTCGGATTTTAACAATCTGTTGCTTGTTGGATAGCTATTACCGTGTGAAATTGAAGTCTAGAAAATATTCTGTTTACAAGGACAATTGTGAAAGGTATTGTCAGAACACTAAAAATTTTGACATAAAACTTCATATAAGTCGAAAAGTAAACAAAATCTCAAAAATATTCAGTACCGTTCAGACAGACGAGGAGACAACAATTTGCGACTTATTTAATCGAAATCGGTCCAGTCATCTTTGAGATCTCGACCTCTTTGTTAACAACACACACACATACACGGACATTTGCTTAGTTCAGCAATCCATTGTAAAAAGGATACAAAATTGCGTTTAAATTGCGGTGGTTTGAAATTTTTAGATCATATTTTTGTATATTTTCCGAAAAAAAAATCCAACAATAAACTTATACAATTCAATTCTGGAGTGTGAATGTATCGTGACAGGTTTTATTTGTGTTCATGTCATCCAGTTGTATCTCTGACATTACCCACCAGCCCTTTTTCATTAGGATAATTTCTAACTCGAATTTTAGATAATTTTTAGTACAAATTCGCTCAGATTGATTCAATTAATTTGCAAACAGCGTTGCTCAGTGCCTACGTTGCACATTTTTATTATTAGTATTATTATTTTATTTTTGTACCAACAGATTACATTTATCCAAACGATACATATTGCACATTATCGTAAACTAATCTATCATACTATCTTCTGTAAATATCTATAATGTAACTCTCAATTCATAAGGAAAGCTGGCTGGCAAAAAGTCTTGGAAATAAGTTTTTAAGGTACTGCGGGACAAATGAAAATCGAATACATTTGAACAAACGTTGAATGATCGACACATAGTAGCAAATGGTTCATTAAATCCATAGTTTGTTCTAGCACGAGGGATTCCGAAGAAAGAGTTTAACCGCAAGGTACGACGATGGATATTAAAGCTTAGCTGTGGAAGAAGATCCACACAATCATTTCGGGATTGGAACAAATCCGCAATATAAACGGCTTTGGAAGCATACCAGCCAACTGATAACAAATCAAGATAGATGAGTCTACAACGATTTTCGTAGCTTGGAAGGTTGGCTGCATCTCTCCATGGCAGACGATGCAAAGCAAAACGGACGAATTTTCGCTGAACAGCTTCTATGCGCAGCTTATCGGTTTGATAATATGGTGCCCAAACAACGACAGCGTACTCAAGGGTAGAGCGGACTAAAGCGATTTCTGAAAATATACGTTGTTGAAGTTTGTTGAAATGCGGAACATAAGTCCTAGCATCTTAGAAGCTTTAGCTATAGTATACTCAATATGATCTTTGAAATTGAGCTTAGAATCTAATAACACTCCTAAATCCTTGATTGACGAAACCCATTCCAAGACCGCTGTCGAAATAGAGTAGTCATACGTGATCGTGTTTCGTTTGCGAGAGAAAGAGATGACGGAACATTTTGAGTCGTTTAGTACCATCTTTTTAACGTTGCACCAGTTATAGAATACAACTAACTGAGTTTGTAAGAAAGTTTCAAGTCGTTGAGGTATAATAAGAATATGAACGGTTCCAGATGGCTTCCTTGACGTTATCTCCTATTTTCACAGTCATATTTCGACCTGTCAGATATGATTCAAGCCATTTGAGGAAGCAACCGCTGAACCCAAGCCTTTCGAGTTTGGCAACTGCAATCTGGTGATTAATTTTGTCAAAAGCAGCTGAGAAATCAGTGTAAATGGAATCGACTTGATGATGCGCATGCATAGATCGAATGATGTATGATGAGTACGACACAAGATTTGTGGACGTAGAACGTTTAGGCATGAAACCATGTTGTGTAACAGATATATAGCTAGAGCAGTGATGAGTGATGAAGTTTAGTAATTGGACAACATTCCCGAAACCAAAAGTATCAGCAATAATACATTTTAATTTGATCGCGTCTAAACATGATAAACACTGAGCAACAATCCTTGTTGAATTGTATTTTATGACCAACTTTTACGTCTAGATGCATTCGTTCTTCTAGTAATCTTGCTAAAAATTCATTTGCTTCCGATGTAACTTTGCAGCGCTTGGAATCAATACAAATTGAATTTGGTCGCGAAGGGCAAGTTTCAGTCTTTTGTTGGTCGTATTATTGTTTTCTTACGACTGCTTTTCTGCATATCAATTATTCAATCTCACGATCTATAACATTGGTATTAGAATGTTCAAAGTGATATCCGAAAGCCGGATAGAAAATTGAAACTACGGGTTTAGAATGACATACCTTCCACTAGTAATGCATTTTTCGATCTTACTTTGTTTTAATACGAAAAAACTTTATTCATGAATAATTATCATGATATCATGAGAAGATCAAATGATGGTTTCACGATTCTTTAATCATGACAATGGAATCGGGTGTAGTGATTTTCGATGCAGTCAAAAGTGCTGCAAACATCCATTACTGCTTTGTTCTTTCAAATTGTTCCCGCAACAGTTAAAAATTTCCAGAAAATAAATTTTTGAGTCGATTACTTCTTCCAACTCTTACTGTTTGAGTACCATTTAAAGTTATTTCAACGTAAAATTTTAAGCAGACCATTTAAGTCACACTTCCGGCACGCGTTTCGTTACGCTTGATTCGAACTGATACTGTGAACGTACCACGCTTCGATAGAGAAATATTTTATCAATTCGCACAGCAATAATTCACGGCATTCAATGTTGCATGGCGCTTGATATTCCTACCTTCGAATGTCATCACCCACCATTCAGTGGCATGCCCCTTTTGCCTTTATGATTACGCACTTCACCGTCCGTCGTTCGAGTAGAATTATCGAATCGCATCTTTTATTCATTACAGCAGAATGGCGCAAGTCAACCTTTCCTCTAAGCATCGCCGAACTCGGCATGGCTCAGCTCACTTAGATTCCAAAAATGGGAGCCAGAATGTAAATGTCGCGTTTCCTGTGTACATCACCTGTCACCGGGTGCCGGTTGGTGGAGCGTAGCAGGCTCGAATGTTTATTACGACTGCACTTGGGCAATCAAACCGTTCCAAGAAATCACTTCAATGGTGACTTATAACAATCAATAACTGTCATAAATCAAACGCGTAGAACACTTGTTGTTGTTTGGAAAGTTGTTCGATTGGACTTTTGAAAACGATTCTAGCTAAAATCAGTCGTATCCGCATTCTTCCAATATATTCCGAAAAAAAACAATCAGGCACTATCAGGGCAATGAACTACAATTCATTAAATAAACAAAACAGAATGGACAACAACCTATCGAATCTACGACATTCAATCAAAACACCCACACTCTTCAGTGTGATCGAAAAACATCGATACCACATCTGAGTCACAGCTGCTCTCACCGCGTATCTAATTACCAAACGATGGCTGCCGCAGAACGCTGGAACAAGGGGGAAAACTCTTTCGACGAACCCAAATTCTATTCGGCTAATGCACTTTTCACGCTTCAAAACAATCTCCCTCGTCGGAACAGGAGTATGTACCGCTTGTCGTTCTAACTGTGGACCGGAAAATCTTCCCAATCATTGTTTGGTAAGATTTAGGCGGCAAGATGAAATCGGAAGCAGGCAAACTAGGCCTGCAGCTATCAACCGAGCAGCACGTAAATTGAGGGCTGTTTTAAAAACAAAAAAGATTTAGAATAGCTCGTGGCCCACAGCACTTTTGGTTTGCTAGTACATCAAGCAATAACTTACTTCGTTGGTAAGGTAATCGTACTCATAGCGATCCTCCAGTATGAAATATTCTGCTGATTTAACAGAACGTGATACAATGGAAATTCCCGATAGCAATTCAAATACTGCAGAGAATGAAATTCAATATAAATCCATAAAATGATTTCAATAATTGCCTGTGTTTACACTATCCAGCATAGAATTTTGAGCTGATAATCCACCGGTGTTCTGTATTCTTGCAACAATATTTCTGTGACACTGATTTTTTACGGAAGACGCCAAAATTTCAACACCAACCACAATCCATAGATATGATGGAAATAGGTACAATCACCCTATCAGAAGAGTTACTTGCTCCCCCACATCCTCAGGATAGGCTGCACGATTGAACACGTCGCCGGGATGAAGAATTTGTCAATTTATTTTTAAACGTTCCACATTATATTTACATCCAATTGAAGCTGGGAGGAGAAGAAACGTGTTCAGAATTCTGAAAACAGCATTGTTTCCACACAAAACAGTTCTCGTTGAATACTTCATGATATTGTTCCAACTTTTTATGAAAAAAAAAAATTGTTCCAACTTGAAGTGAGCAATTGAACTGCCTGTAATCCAGGCCCGTACCCACGATTCCATTTCAGGAGGGGCCAGTTAATTTTACCAGTTCCGGAAGCAGCAGAAAAGCGGTCGAGAACGTCGGAAAGGAATTCACACCGATTTCTCGAATTATTATCCCATATGACATTTAATTTCATCGAGATTCAACTTCTAGGTCCGGAAATACAGGATGATGAGTGTTGAAAATTTAAAGTCGTCATTAGAAGTAACGATGCAACAAAAACAGAAAAATCTTCTCCACTTAATTCAAAACTGTTTCAATGTCAAGGCCTTGATAGTTGGTTTTAAGACAAATTTGCCTTTACCGGTTTTCGGTTCCGGAAGTAGCGACCAAAAATTCTCAAAACAGAACGCATAAATTTACTTGAGAGAACTAGGCCGATTTTCACAAATCCGGCTTCTGGTTCCTGGAATATAGAATTTTGTATGTTCAAAATCTCTCACAGCTGCAGGGGAGACCGGGGCTAGTTGACCGAGTTTCGCTTTCGGAATTTCTGTACTTTTTTTTTTGTTAGACTTTATTTCGATATAAATCAACGGAAGAACTCATTTTTTTCAATTAGTGAACTTCATCGTGAGTCTTGCAAATGAAAATAAAACATCATAACTGATTTTATTATTATATTGTTATCATAAGTTTTAACCTTCAACTGTTTTCATTTGTTAAATATCTCAAAATTACACAAATTGTTATACATAACATATCAACTGTTGATATACTTGTGTTATGATTTTGTTATGTTCATCTGATCAGGGTTCCACTGAAAACCTATACGTCATTTTGTAAAGTTTTAAATACCCTTTCCAATGGTAACACGTTTTTTGAAATCAAATATTAAACACCTGAAATTACGTCGGTACATGGGTGACCTAATGCTCCACCAAAATCATTATAGATGTCGCCACTGCGTATAATAGCCTTTTAAGAAAAGCTACTTTGCCAATCGGCCGTTCAGCCAACTAGCCCCGGTCTCCCCTACACTTCATTGACTTCTATTAAAGTTGAAGAAGTGCTCGTCTTTTTTGGCATAATCGAAAGGTTGATAAAACCACAGCGATTCTCGTGACAATTGAAGCTCACGTTCTTAACAGACAGAAATTTTCCAGTGTCATTTTTGATTATTTAAATAAATTCGGTGACTGTACTCGAGATCAGATTATTGTATTACATTTCTTTACATTTACTGTTATGCCATTTCTGTCACACATATCTTTAACATTCTAAATGTCAATTTATAGAGCACAACGATCGACAATTCTTATAATGGTGCGATAGATTTAGAGAGGTGGTCCCACATAGCTTCCTATAGTCCGATTCGTGGAGAACGGGAAACATCGTCTAAAACAATTCTACTTTGGCTATACTGGTTTCGGTTTTAGGTTCCGGAAGTAGTAGTCAAAAATTTCAAAAAAAAAACTCCCATCGATTTCTCAGAGTTGGTTTGAGGTTTGGTAACAGATAATAGTTCGAGGAAGCCAAATCAGGCGAACAAGGTGGATGATTTTCGTTGATTTAAGCCATGGTAGCAATGCTCATATGCTTCAGCAAAGGTAATTTCACAGCAATTCCGTTCTTCAATCGCTCCATTAATGCACGAGAGTACTATGCCAATCCCAGAAAACCGACATCATGATCTTTCTCATCTGCAGAATCGTGAGCAACTATGGCAAACTAGTGCACTTTCTCTTTCCAGTCATTCAGTACTATTTTATGTATTACTAGCTGATTTACCCAGCGTTGCTCGGAAATGTTTCGTGGAGGTAAGGCCGAATAAATTCTAGAAATTGTTCTTCCCATTGATACTCTGATTGAACAATACTCCGTTCATGTTCAGATTGCGAATGATCAGTGTCCAATCTCAGATCTCACCTTTCTCTTTATAAATAAATACCTTCTTAGTAACCTTCGAGTTTCATATGTATATCGCTACTTGCTACTCCCTTCTCTTTATAAAAATTTCTTATGACATCATTACTTCCATGTAATTGCTCAAAGCTTTCCATCTGATAATGATTATTTTATAACGAAAGGCTGTTTAAGATCATTACTACATTCGTACTATAGAATAACTTTTTTATATCATTTATTTTACCCCGGCTTTAACCATTTTGGTCGTTCACCGGGGAGGAAAACCTATAGAATAACGATTCAGTTAATACAACTGTTGTTGCACATTTGTTTTCCCATCACACTGAGTTGACAGTTTTTTCAATTTACATAAAAACATGATTTCGTCAATTCAGATCAATGTTGAGAATACTTATTCCCCTCAATCTTGTGAATATTTATGGGAACCTCACTTAGTTGCTACAAATATGCCGTACTCGTGAAGAAGTACCCATTTTTCGTAAAACATGATCCATTTTTCCTTTCCCTTTCACTTTTGGGGCACTTGCTACCTTAAAATCTATTTTGATGTAACTTCCTTTTTTCTCAGTCAACTTACTACAGCTCTTCTCTTTTGTTAGTGTGCCAAAACTTGGTGGTGATTTGTTTAGTTGTTTCGTAGTTATGCTGAGATTTAAATACACTCGCGTTCAGAGACAGATAAAGATTAGTTTCCCATAGTTCTTTGAATTCCCCGGTAAAATTGAACCAGATCTTTTAAAATGTTTGAAATAAGATTGCATTGAATTCAAACTTCACTATCCACTACGACCTTGAAATTCTTGCCACTCTCTTGTTTTACAAAAAATGAGAGATGAAAATTTATTTTCAAAAACACCACCATAGTTTAAATGTCGATTCTCTTCAAATTATATAAATTTTGTCATTGACCCTTTTGTCCCATGTTAAGAACACTTGCTACACACTCTTCCCCCTGAAAATGAAGAGCAATGAGTATCTGTGCCAAATTTGATAGCAATCCGTTCAGTAGCTCCGGAGATATGCCGTTACAAACATTTCAACCCCTTTTTAGAGGCTCGTGCCACAACCACCCCACACGAATACCCTTATAATCATATCTTAGTTGCGCAAAAAGTATCTATGGTCTTCAAAAAGTGCCGATTTTCGTCAAATTAAATAAATTTTTATGATTCCTGTTAAGGACACTTGCTACGCTCCCTCTTCATAAAAATACCCTTACAACTATCTCTGAAGAGCAAAAAGCATCCGTGCCAAGTGTGATAGCAATCCGTTCAGTATTCAAACATATTTAAGAATCCGAAACTTTCAGTTTAATAATTTTTCTCTGCATAGTCTTAAGGAAAACAAAAGGAAGAACGCTTCATATGTATATACAGTAACTGTACGTGTTCAGTTGCATTCAAATTCCTTCGTTTATTTCATGTCTTCAAAGTTCAACTAGAGTGGAAAATGTGCATCTGGATACTACATGAAATGAAATTCATATTGCAGTGCGTTATGTAATAATTGTTGTGTGGGAAGAGTATTTTTAAACAACTGTTGATTTAGTTTAGCGAGAAAAAGGTCCTTCTTAAAATCTGATGATATCAAATCTAAATTGAACTGGAATGCACGTTACACTGATATTTGACTTGCTGGAGTTGCTAATACCACCATTGCTACGGCAAATAGTCTTTACGAGCAATCCAATGATTCTAAACATTCCTTTTTCATTTTATATTTCAAAAAACTGTACAGAGCTATAAACTGGTCATATAAAAACAAACAGAGAATAACCGATCTCTTCTCTCATTCGAATCATTTTACTCTCAGCGTGTTGCCACTCTCGCGTCACTGATATGCCTGTTCGCCGTACGCTACTCATTACATCAATTCGATCATCTTTGAATGACGATCATTTTGGTTCGTGACAGAACTATCTCGTAGCTTTGACGTGCGAATGATGATCACGACTCAGTGCAACTCTGGATGTGATGCACTTGAACGATACGGTTCTTCGAAAAAAATGTTGTCCTAAAAATAACCCTGTTGACAAACAATCAACTGAAAATCGGTGAAAACGTTTTTGAGATAACAAATACTCCGCTGTGTTCTCAAAAACTCAATTCCTAGATAATCCCGTCCAAGGTTTAGTTCGTCAAGTGGTTCTGGATAGTATCTGTTATTATTAGGAATCTACAGCTTTGATCTGAATAAAATTCCTCATAGATATTTTCGAAAGTATGTTCATTCAGAATAAACAAATTTTCGATGCTTTTAAGATTCATGTTCAATTTCAAAAAGACGTATAATTTCGAGTCTCAAAGTATCCAGCAGGTATGCAATTACAAAAAGTAGTGAACAACACATTGGTTCAATTATTTTTCAGACAGATAGAAGAAATATAAATGAATTGAATTGCTATAGATGAATTTTGTATCCCTCAGACGGATGAACAGAATGCTGTTCATATAAACTTTGAACGATTGGTGTTGCTTAATGTTTACCCCCGCAAATAAAACCAAATTTAAAACTTTACGTAGACTGGGGATGGGATTGTTCAAAAAGTTTATGAAGGATTAGGGTATTACAGAAGTAAATAAAATCCGGTCTACGTGGCTTACAAACGATTCGTAACGTGAAAGACATAGAAAAAATTTCATCATTGTAATTAATGAGTAGACTGGTTCCATAGCCAGCAAGTATCCACCAAGTTCCAATGCAGACGTTTAGGCAGTACTTCTCCGTGGAAAAATATTGCAGAAATCTCCGATTAATCAATCATAACCACCAAATGATTGTTCGTTGTTTCACATAAGCAGTTCCGCTACAAAGTTTCTTGCCCTGTCAACCCTGCTGCAGCAATATTTTGCGTAAACCGTTTCCAATTGATTTATCGTTGAATTATAGCTCCGTCCAGTTCGCCCCCCTCTCGTGACCAACCAGTTTATGCATCGGTCAAACAAAACCACGCGACCATCAGCTTATGTTATCGCGCCTAATCGGCTTTGTTTTGCGCTGCAGCACTTTCTGTAGTGGTGCGCAAAAAGGGAAGAAACAAGGTCCGACGTGTTACCAGCTCCTTTTACGTATTTTTGTAACATGAAATGAAAAACGCATAGGCCTTCTGCTGACGATTTCCCAGCCTCCACCAAATCACAGTCGGCGGTCGCCAAGAAGCGGTTAGTAACGTAGCAAAAATAGTGGTGGCTACACAAATGTTTTGCTACCAATTACGATTGCACACAGGAAGCTTGCTTCGTAATTACGTTTTATACTGGCGCTGCTGCAGTGAACTCTTCGGTGGTGGCTGTATGTGATTTCCAATCAATATTGGTAAAGTGGTATCGTTTATGGGGTGCTCTACTCTACGAATATAAATAAATTTCCAGATACTTGAAATAGTTTAGACTTGATTGAAAAGACTACACATTTTCTACACCCTGAACGAGAGTTCAAAGATATGAAACATCAAGACAATCGAAATCATCAAATCATTGGTCAAACATTCGGCACATGACTACGGACCACTACGTGAGGGCAGAAAAGAAACACAACAAAAGCCTCACTAGCAGCCTCCATAATTCAGTATTTCATATAATGCTGGTCCGCGCGAAAGTTGTCCTGCTTTGTGGTTTGCAATTATCTACACCGTTGACTCCGTGTAGCCCCCAGCGACAGTAATGCGTGCCAGCCGACAGCCTACTGGAAAAGACCTCCAGATCCAGGCCCAGAGAGTTTGTCGGTAGCTGCGCTTTGACACACACACACTCCTTACCGCGGTTGCGTTGCGGCCTGAGATGCCTTCAAAAGCAAAACTCAGTAGCCTGTTTACTGGCTAGAAATTCGCATAATCGGTCGTGGGACTTGACTGATGTTTTGCAGTGCACACAATGTTGACTCGAGATGATTTACAGTCGTTTCATGATGTTTCACCGAGCAACCAGGGGGATGCTTTTGTGAAAACAGCTGCTCGGGCACCGACAGAGATATGACCTACCTCTCCGAAAGCAGGCCTCAATTGGGGGCAAAAGATCACTAATAAATTTCTTTTTTTTTTTTTGTTGTCGGAATCGTTTTAGTAGATTAGTCAAACGGTACAGCAATGCGTACTCTCCCAGTACTGTTCGATGCACTTGATATCGGAACGCACTGCTTTTCTTTCACAGCGCTTCAAGTGATCGATTCCGGTAATGGTTTCACAGTATGTTGTCTGTATAAGTTTGGTAAATATCTCAAAAAGTTGTGACAGTAGCCCACGGAAATTATTGTTAATTCTTCAATCTCGCCGGAATCATGGCAGAAAAAGGTTGCTGTCAAGCAGTTAGCGTAACACGCTAACACACGCCGAATGTCATATACCATTCGACTCAGCTCAACAAGCTGAGCCAATGGCTGTCACTCACTTTTCTCTAAGATGGCTGAACCGATTTCCACAAGCTTCGATTTAAATGAAAGGTCTCAAGATACCATAAGAATATTCCAATTTTCATTCGCTTAGTGTAAAAATGTCAGCTTCAAAAATATTGTTTTTATCATTAGCTCCCTTGTTATAATTGCTAAAAGATCTGCTGAATTTTATTCAAGTCCGACTACCGGTACATTTTTTCCAAAATTCAAATCACTATGCCGATATTAAGCTTTTGGTTGTGGAAGTTCCAACAATAGTAATCAAATGTAA
Organism: Malaya genurostris; assembly: GCF_030247185.1. NCBI lineage: Eukaryota > Metazoa > Arthropoda > Insecta > Diptera > Culicidae > Malaya > Malaya genurostris. The sequence continues at coordinate 190,013,992 of NC_080572.1, forward strand.
TAGGGTAACAGGTATGTTGGCCACTTCATATATTTTGGCCTACCTAACAAACTTTATGGATTTAATCGATGTTAAGTAACTTATGTTGCATCAATTTGAAGCTAATCACATTAAATTACCTATTGCGGAAGGGTTTTGCAACAAAAACCTTCAAAACTATTTTCTAAACTTTTTCAAATTGCAGTATTTCGGGGAATTTCTGCTGTAATATCCTGAAGAAAATGAAAACGAGAAAGGCATCATTACACCACTAGGTGGGTTAAACAGGAAGTGAATGTTATTTTTGTGAAGGTAAGTCGATTTCTAAGCACGCGTCATTGTTTCTGCTTCAGTTTCCTGGTAACGTATCGAGCAGAAAACAATGGCGCCGCCATAGAAATCGAATTACCTTCACAAAAATAACATTCACTTCATTTTTATCGCGACAACTTACATGTTTTTATGCACTAATCGCATCTAAATTGAATTATCTAGACATTGTCAGTATTGATTTTTGATCCATGCTTTTGAAGGCGAGATATTGAATGAACAAGTTGAAAGTTGCCATTTTCAGCTGTGCAATTCTTCCTTCAGAAAAAAACACTTTCCCGATCGGTAAAGTCAATGAATCATTCTGAAATTTTCACAGAATAATCTAAACTAATTTTCTAAGAGATTGTCAGTTGGGTTTTTGGGTATTCGTTACCGTCACCGGCTTAACGGTGTAAATAGTTTGCCTACATTTGTGTTGTTGGTACGATTTCATCGGATGCAAGCTAAATATGAATTAAGACGAACTGAGTTTGTTCATGGTTCGCGTGTTCGATGTTTTTCGAATTTTCGCACAAAAATATAAATCTTCGTGTTGAAAATAGAAATCGATCAAGTCTCAAAATATAGATCGATCAATCTAAGTGAACATTTCCTAAGGCCACATAAACAAATACGAGTTTTTTTTTTGTCAACATATCATCTGTTAATTACTCATTATTTTTACGTTTACTTTTTAAATGTTAATGACACCCAATATTTGAATTTCGCTATCAAATATGTAGCGAATAAAATCAAACGAGAAACCAAACAAAATCGAAACGGAAAGCCAAACATAGAGAATATGATATTTGTTCGTAGACATTTTGAAATACTTATGTCGAAATGGGGCGCTCATACTCATACTCATATCTATTAATAATGAAGTATTAAAATGAATGATAGAACTGTTTGAAAGAAAATATCGATAAATTAAAATGTGGATTTCCTTGTTGCACATCAATAGCTCGTACATCCCCATGGGACTGATCCTTGTACCTTCTTGGGTAATTTTCTACACTTGAAAGCTCATGCATCACAACTGAACGATCTTCTTAGCAGCTTCAGAAATACATTAATCAACTTTTAAGCAGTAAGAAAATATGCTCGTAGCTTGTTCTGTTCTAGTTTCCAAATGATCCGCGAGTTTTCAGTAAATGTATAAAATATACAGTCCGCTCGACAGGAACGGAACCAATTATTCTTAACATTTACTATTTATTTCATTTTTTTTTTTTGTTTCGTTTTAAGGGGTTTTAACCATTTCGCTTCTTTGGGCCAGAAAAACATTTTCACCCTATATGCGGGGCTGAGAATCGAACCCAGGTGGGCTGCGTGAAAGGTATCGACTTACCGCAATTATTCTTTACTAAGCACTATACTGAAAAAGCCTAAACTTCTGTGTGAAAAGTTCTAAGCAAACAAATCACTGCTCTGCGAAGCACACCAAAAAAATTACTTCCAACGGATGTGATTAAAAGTGTCCTGAACGAATTCGGTACTGTTTCCTAGCCAGGTACGCTCCTCTCGAACCCTCGCTCAAAAAATTGTTTCATTGGAGAATATCGTTTTCGACCAATCGCGATCGTTACAATTCTACTCTCTGCTTAGGTGTTTTCACTTTAGTTGTGCTAAGCAAAGATTTCGAGCTTGTTGAGCTACACGGTGAACAGAATGTATCTAGAATTAAATATTGTTGTAGTACTAAGGAAGCCAGTTGGAAAATAATGCAAAATTTGACTGAATTTACAGTGAAATAAAAGCAAATTAACAATATTATCTACCCATAGCTGGTTAAAAACTGTATCAATGATTGACCCAGATTCTATGTTTGTGGCCTTTTATTTGATCCTTGGTGCGTTCTACTCAAAATCCCACAAAAGTGTACAAATTCAGAATGTAGGAAAATTATTGAGATAGTTTATATAATATATAATGGGTGTTTAAGAGTAAAACACGGCAACTGAACATGATGAGGCTGACATGAACTCCATTCCTGGAAAGTTAAACCTTAGACTCACGCTAGTCCAGATCAACGTTATTTCTCAACATTTACTATATTTTTATATCGTTTATTGATACCCGGCTTTAACCTAATTCTGGTCGTTCACCGGGTCGGATTCGGATCATTTGCATGAGACAGCGTTATAGCGCTTCGGGTACTCGGAACTGTTTCCGATAAATGAGATCTTTCTTCTAAGTTTCAAGTTACGCAAGGGTGAATAAGCATCTACATCACAGTCTACAGTTGGTTTGACCACATTCAACAATTTTGCCAGCTGGGTTTGCGAGTAGCTCGGATTTTCACGATGCACGAGTAAAATTTTCACACTTGTTTCTCTTGCTTTGATATCATTTTTACAACTGGCGAGCAAATGTCAATATCAAATAAAGACTGTCCCAGAAAGTATGGACGCACTTTAATTTCGCTGTAAATAATTCACAAGTATTAGATATTCAAATTTTATTCGATATACTGATAATATTAGACTACAACAATAGAATATTATTCTCAACATTTGCTACTTAGCAATTGTAGACTAGCTGGCGCACCTTCTTGCGAAGGTTCCTCATTAAATTCCGTACAGACTTCTTGGCAACAAGTTTTGACACTTTTTTCTAATCTTTTTCGAGCTGTTGAATGGTTTCGGCTGCCGAGACTTGTTTCCTAAGATGTGCCTTCGTTAATGCCCAAAATTCCTCAATTGGTCGAAGTTGTGGGCAATTTGGTGGATTCATGTCTTTTGGAACGAAAGTGACATTTTTGGTAGTATACCATTCTACCGTTGATTTCGAGTAGTGGCAAGAAGCAAGATCTAACCAGAATACAACAGGATCCTTGTGGCTTCGAATCATGGGTAGAAGTCGTTTTTTCGACTTCAATCGATGTCTCGGACTGGTTTAACACTTACCCTTCTCGCACCGTATAATATTGTGGTCCCGGCAAGGATTTGTAATCGAATTTCACGTAGGTTTCGTCGTCCATGATTATGCAGTTCAAATTTCCAGCAAGAATCGTATTGTACAGCTTTCGAACCCTCGGCCTGATCGATGCTTCTTGTTTCGGATTACGTTTTGGTGGTTTCTGCTTCTTATAGGTTCCAAAATTCAAACGTTCTTTAGCACGAAGAACATTTAACTTCGAAGTGCCCACTTTTTTGGTCACATCCCGAACTGAAACCTCCTTCTTTTGCTCGAACGCCTTCAGTATACGTTTATCCAACTGAGGGTTAGCAGGACCTTTTTTCGACCCGTTTTCGGTTTATCCTCAAAGATGTTATCCTCACCGAACTTCCTGATTGCATTTCGCACGGCTTTTTCGAAACAAAATAATTAAAACGAATAAACAACTGCACAAGTGGTTAGAGTAGAGTGTAAAAAACAGGACGCAGCCATAAAAATTGACAGATTCTGAACCATTGCGAAATGGCAGCGGTTTTTGGTTGCGTCCATACTTTCTGGGACAGTCTTTAGTAAACATCTTCAGCATGAGGAGTGAGATGTTTTTTTAGAATATGTCAAGTTCAACTACATCAATTTTTGATCGTAGGTCCCTTCATATTCGATGGGTAAGATGACTGGGCGATCACTTGCTTGCGATATAAGATCACACATGTAAAAATGAGAAAAGAATCTGTTCCGATGATGTAAAATGTGCCTTCTAGTTCAAAATTCAAAATTCAGCGAGGATAAACAATGAATAGAGCTTAATGCACACAATGTTTAGGCCACACAACAGTGAAACATTTCTAAACCAACATTAAATTGAAGAGGTATCTGGAAAAATTGTTCATTTTAGAGCTGAAACCAACCTCTTCAACCAGTTTATGATTTGTTGAAGATATTTTGTAAATTCAAAGATCTAATTTTGGACTAAACTAGTGAATTCAGAAATGCGATTTAGAGATATTTATATTTTTGTTTTCAATAATTTGTTTGTTAAAGTTATTTCGATGACAACATAACAGATAACAGATTTTCGGAAACGACTCAAATCACCATTTGTTAAATTAAGTTATCGTGAATGATTGTGTGTAAGCTTGGCACTATATTCAAATTCAATATACGTTTGTTCAGTTTATTTGCATTTTGTGATTTCCTACTTTTGGTATTGCTATTCATTATGAATATTACTTATTACTAGGAAAGAAGGGCGAGAATTAAGCTATATGAAAATACGGATAGTTACCTTAAGGGCTGAGGTCAGTTGGTCGCGCAAAACCACGTGGCTCGCTCTGCGTATTACATTTCCCTCCATGCACTCTCGCACATGTGCAAAATGACTCTCGATGTTAGCGGGTGGCCAAGAAAGTTTCGATATTTTCGGTTACAAGTTTGACTACATCACATAAAATCCAAGAAAGCTACCGCTTGTTTGGCAGCCTTGCTGAGCCGGTTTTATGTCTCTCTCATTTTTCGTTACGTTACCAGGTAACAAGAGCCGAAAAATTGGTGCGTCTATAGAAATCGACTTACCTTCACAAAAATAACATTCACTTCATTTTTATCGCGACAACTTAGATGTTTTTATCGCATCTAAATTAAATTATCTAGACATTGTCAGGATAGATTTCCGATCCATGCTTTTGAAGGCGAAATATTCAATGAACAAGTTGAAAGACGGCGTTTTCAGCTATGCAATTCCTCCTTCAGACAAAAGAATTTCCCGACCGCTAATGTCAATGAATCAGTCTGAAATTTTCACATTATAATCTAAACTAATTTTCTAATTATTTTTACCTGGAGCTGTTAGCGGAATATATTCAATAGTTGCATTAGAGTATAGTGACTTTATGAAAGTGTAATAACGTGACAGTGAAATAGTGGAATTAAATGGTACATAAATAGTGCAACTATTAATTTTCTAAGAGATTGTCAGTTGGATTTTTTTTATATTCGTCACCGTTTCTGAGAAAATCAGATTTGAAACGTGAAAATAGCCCTCTAAAACGCCCTAAAACACACTGGCCTCAGCCCTTAATACATCAATTTCATATGAAAAATTGTTTTCGCATAGCGTTTTAAAGAAAATTTTACACTGCGTTTTAATCATTTTTTCTACCAATTTAACATTTGTTTTTAAAAGAACTGTATGTTTATTGCACTGTAAGTTTGTTCAGTTGGATTGCTTGTACTTTCTTTACATCGAACAATCACCTCCAGTTTAAACGACAATAGAGTAATATCTGGTACATCCCGTGAACACGAATGAAGTGGAACGTACAATTTCTTCGACGTTAAACACGGTTAAGTTCATTTATCTCAAAAACGGCGGTAAATCCAGGGTCAGGTCCCCAGATCTATCAATAGATTCTGTATAGAAATCTAAATTATTTTTAAGACTGGGAGAGTCTGAAACTAGAATCTTGGCCTGATTTTTTTTTGATCCGGAAAAGAGTTCTGTCACTGAACGCTGAACCTGAATTCGGATACTGAACTGTGGAACTGGATTCTGAATTTTAGAATTTAGAATCGAAGCCTAAACATGGATTCTGTAACTAAATTTTGACCATTCGAATTGAAATCCAGACTCAAACTCGGAAAATAAATTCTGCACATGAATTCTGACACTGAATTTTGGACCTGGATTCTGGAATTAAGTTCTGGATCTGGATTCTGGAAACGAATAATTCTGAACCAGAATTGAGCCACTATATTATTCTAGACCTGAAACTGAATCCAGAGCCATGAAGATAATACTGGAGATGTGTTCGGAGCCTGGATTCTGTAACAAAGTTTTGAAGCTGAATTCGAGAACTGAGTCCAGAATCTGAACTCTGGAAATGATTTCTGAATCCAGGCTCCAGGCACTGAATACCAGAACTGATCCCTGGATCCATATTATGGACCTGGATTCTGGAACCAGATATTTGACCTGTATAGTTGAATAGTTCTTGTAGCTCTTTTGTAAACATTTAAAGCACTTTGAAGAGATGATTTGTAAATTTTTCTTGGTCATTTTTCACTTTTTGGTATATTTTGATCTAAATGAAAAGGCCATGCAGCCGAAGGCTGATGTAATTGCTCAGGTTTTAGGCGAAATTCACACTGCTAACGATGCACACAACAAAGCAATTTACGTTGTCTGGTCAATTTGGAAATATGCGTCAAGAGCCTACGAATATAAATGGTTGTTTACATAAATTATTAATCAAAAACTATTTTAAAACTCTTACTGTTACGCCCCGGGTTGGCGGTTCAATGCATAGGTCACTGGTCTAACAAACCAGTTGTCGTATGTTCGAGCCCAGACCTGGAAGGATTTGTAGTGTCAGTAGGATCGTAGCACCAGCCATGCAATTGTTCTGTACACTCTGAATCGGCTGCGAAGTCTGTTGAAACAGAAGGTCAAATTCCACTACAGGAATGTAATACCAAGACTTTGCTTTACTGTTAACTGCACAGCAAATATTTTGAATGAATTGAATACGTACAGTGCCAACAGTTACTATTATGAAGCTTTCATCATGGCTGTTGACACTGTACGTAATTCATGCAAACAAAATATCTGTTGTGCAGTCAATAATAAGAGTTTTTCAAATAGTTTTTGATTCATAATTTATGTAAATGATCATTTGAATTCATAGTATCTTAAAGCATGTTCTAAAATTGAGGTGGCACCGTAGCGTCAGATATTAACATTTTAACTATAAATACATTGCATAATTTGTTCAACGCTGTATATTTTTTGTTAATGTAACTCAATAAATTTTCCAGTTTTTCCTTGAAAAAGGCCTACACCAAAGGCCTAAACGTAGGACAGTGAAGAACATTCATTTGTATCATAAGACTGAGATAACTATTTTTCCTGATTTCCCACAATTATCATCCCAGTCGAAATCAAACATTACCTCTAATTTTATTGCTTTCGGATTGGCCTACAAATTGATAGTGTTGAGTTCACATGTTGACTGGCCGTGTACTACATCCAGCAGTTGTTTAACTCTTTGATTTCGATTACAAAAACTGATTACATAACCTCACCTAGCACCAATATCTAATTATAGTGTAGTATTAAAGAAATTAAATGTTTATTTTTTGTACCAAAGTTTTTCGAATGCAAAAGTTTTACCCATTCCATAGGTTTGTTTAAAGAAATATTACCATGTTAGTAACTGTGATTATTTGATTTGATAATTTGCTATCATCGTTTTCTTAATTCATAAAGTAATAAAAAGAAAGCGCTGGAACGAAAAATCATAACAAATTAACTCAAGTGGCACGTTCCACTAGTTATTTGTTGCTTCCAATCAATTTCTATATTCAATTTTAGCTCCCCATACACAGATTCAACCATGTTTGGAGAACCAAAAACCTGAATTCGTAGTTGCGTCAATGTGGGACAGTTATATATCAGGAGATATGATAAATTCACACAATCACACGGATAATATTTAGCAAGCTGAAAGATGCTTGGAAAAGTAGACTAGACATCATGACATTTTCAAATTCAAATCTGGTAAAAATACTTTTGTCTGAGCGCAAGTTTATAAGCTCCGCCAGTACCTGCCATGTTTGGATGTAGCCGAAAAACGAATCCTGTGCTTTATCCAACTGGTTGACAGTGGTGAAGCGGGTTCGCGCCAAATGATATCATTCGTTGCACCAGCTCTAGCCAACTCATCAACCCATTTATTTCTTGTATAATACCAGAATCATTCGAACCGAGTGCCTTCAAAGCTGCTTGACTGTCGGAACAAAAATAAATTCGTTTTTCACAGATTCTCTGCGGAAGTTCCGATGATATCTCACACATAATCGCATAGAGCTCTGCTTGGAACACAGTACAGTATCCACCAAGTGCATGAAACTGCTCTAGCCTCATTTCACGACAGTAGACACCAGCACCATCCAACAGAGAACGGTCCGCTTAACAAACTATGTGTTCATCAAGTTGTCGTTCCAAATAACCAGACAACTATTCCTCTCGAAGAGCATTTACCTCGAACTGAATTTTTTAAAAGGAAAGGAGCCAAAATGGTTGTATTACGTAGATTATAAGAGATATTCACGATCAAACACTTATCACAGTCGCACAGGGCCAACTTTAAAAAAATAAGAGCTACAGTGAAGTAAGACGAATTCACATCAAAATCAATTTCGACTATGCTTGTGATCAATTATGGTTGCCTTTAGTCGCGATCGCCTCGATTATTTGCACTATAATCAATTAAATCGATGCTGTTAATCGAATAACCGACTAATCGAACAATCGTTTCTTCGATTCGCCATCAATATTCTGGTTAAAATAAGATAATAATTGCCACCTTTCCCGCAATCACTCCATATTTGGGAAGATCAACGCTGAGTCACCTTTCGACGGTCCCCATTCAACCTTACAAATATCACTATTACGCTAGAGATTTGCCCCTTCGTATTGAAAAAAAACTTATCAATATATTAGGGTTTCTATATGCGAAACCTTTCTCCGCCCAACGGCAATCGCGATCCTACGCCCAGATTGATGATGATGGACTTTTGTTTCCGTTATAGGTGCTTTTCTTTGAGTGTATGTGTGTGTACGTATTTTCTTGATTACGACAATTGAGTCCGAGACAGGGCCAAGGCAGCATCGATAGGGACCATGGCCGGTACCCCAGCACTTCAAACTCAAAACCCCATCAAATGACGAGCGATGATGAGACTACTTTTTGCCTGCATCCATTCTTCCGACCAGAGGTTATCTCACTGATGGACACAGAAATTGTTCCCAGTCGTGCCACCAGCATCATCGGCGAAGAAAACATGGAAAACACACCACTCTCGGGGGTTAACTCGGAAGCGTAATCTAAATTATGAATCAAGGTGGGCGATAGTTTTCGCATCGTCCAACCCCCGAACGAACGATCGGTGGCCGAACAACAACAACCGCCGAGCGAGTGAAAGCGTAATCAAATTAATTGAAATTAAGTTTTTATCGCCCCTAAGCGATTCGGCCGGTTGGCCATCCGTCCGTCCGGTGCGGGTGGTACTCGTCCGGCACTGCATTGTTATATCTGAGTTTTGGTTTCTTTGGTGGGAATTTTTTTTTTTTTTTTTGATTTTTCGGAGAAGGCTTTCCGCAGACAAAGCGTCCACTGATCTACGCTACCGTTTTTTTTTCGGAAACGGGAGCCCATTTTCGGCTCATTTAGTAATTGTATATGTCAAGACTTTTCCGCTTTTGTTATCGAAGGAAATCGGTGTTGAATCAACCTGCCTGATACTTTCAACGAGTGTAGCACAATCAATTCCTCAGGTGAGGAGGGGACTGAGGCAGGTGATAAATGATGCGAACCATTTTTGAGTTCTGTCGAGAAATAGTTAATAGCGAGGCAATGAATTGGTCTGAGAACAGCGAAGGGGGCTCGATTCCCATTCACCAATTCGACAGCCGGTGCAGTGTAATAATTTCCACTAAAATGTGCGTCAAATGGATTATAATTAAACCCTTAAGTGCTTGGCTGTTAAAAATGTAGTACAAGTCATAAATTTTAGAATAATTAAAAGTAGGAAATAATTACTTTTTTATAAGTCGGTTGAACGAGGAACGGGAACCGACCCCTGCATTTCAAACAGAACTGAACGAAATTATTTGTAAAGCATTCAAAATTCTGTTATATGAAAAGTTTTTTTTAATTAACCAACACTTTTTTAGTGTTAAGAGAAAGCTAAAACAATAATTAATCAAATTATCAAAGTATATTCTAGAACATTTGCATATATTTCAAAAGCATGTGCAGAAAACAATAAACAAAGTAACCCGTCTAAACGTCAATTATCTTCAAGTGGGCCTAGAAACCTCATAACAGTCCCAAAGCCGGCGGTGACAGTTTCGCTAACAAACTAGACATACGGTGCATGCTAAACTGCGCGCGTTTAAGCATTTAATAATTCAGACCAAATCAATAAAAAGCACCTAGCACGGTTCTGGTGCCTGCATTCAACTGTGCATTTTCTGACCGTAAATTTTAAGCTCTTCCCCCGAGGCAGACTCAACCGTCATCAAGCTTGTAAGTACTCGTCAACTATACCTGGGCACACTTCACCACAGTCACAGCCATCATTTTGCTTTTATCTCCCCGATAGCCCTTACTCGAAAGCTTGTTTGTCAAGTATTTCTGTATGCAAATCTGCAGCCAAGTTATTAGTTCTAGCCCGATTCATGCGTGTCAATATCGATGCTTTTTATGGCTTTGAGTAATCACTCCCTTTGACGGCAGACCGACTGGGTGTTAATTATAGGCGGTACCAACTCAAAAGGATTCATTTTTACGGGCTTTGACGACGAATATCAAATGTTGACCTTGTATGTATGTACTTCTTTCTACAGTAAGTAGATAATCGTGCTGACCATAAAATGATTACAATATGATCTGAATATTCATAACCGCATTTCGAATGAGGTACTAGTGTCCATCAAATGACGTTGTTTGAAGGTGACTTTGAAAAGGAAGGGACTGCTGTCGCCAACTGGGTAACAACGTGACAGCTCCCCTAGGTCTCAAGCGTAACCAACATTTTAGTTCTCTGATTCCCACAATGAGACTTACTCAAGTGGGCGAAAAGTCTTCATTCCGAATTTCATGTGAAATTCAGATCGGTACGTAAATCTGTCGCAATCCGGCCCCTGTCACGACGCCATCTTGATGAGATCCACATTGGAACTTCAAAATCAGCTGATTGAAACGTAAACAAACAATCAGTAATGCAATTGCTTTTTGGTTTACCTCGTTTAGTGCACGAAAATTAGTTAATTTTGGGTCGACTCTCTCACAATAACTTGTCGGTTTAGTTAAAATACAGCAAACAGTGTTTTGGGACATCAAGTGCAGATAATTTTCACAATTTGAGAATCGCGATGAGTATCAAAACATCGCAGTGTTTGGGGCTCAACGTAATCGATGTACTTTCAGATGGCTGGTCGCAATTGAGTGAAAAAAAGCTTCTTCTTTTTCTTCAATTTTGCACGTTTTCGTACTGATTTTTAGTTGAATTCGACACTGCAACGCTTCACAGCGCAATAGATTTAGATCAGATGTTAAAAATCGAAACTATTTTCAATCAATTTCATTGATTATTGAAAAAAATTATTATAATGTTCTATGACAGTGGTTGGGAGCCATCGCGCCATATCGCGGACAACAAGTTGGAAATAGTTGCTCTATGATAAACAACTTTTCTCGTCATTTGAGGGTTTGGATCCACTTAGGTTCCGGTTTGTTCTAAATTACACATCAATAATTTGAAACATTTCCGTTTCGCATTCAGCTCATCAGTGCATCAGCAGATTGTGTTCATCTACTAATGTCACCTCGCGGATCAACATAATCCACTAAGCAAACGTAAATCCATTGGCCTCTGCATGTTTACGTTTCGTCTTCGACTTATCAGTGCATCAGCAGATTAAGTTGAACTGCTTACGCAAACCCATGGATCAAAACCACAAAGCAAAACAAAGTTTTTGCATTTCATTCCTTTTGTGGAATTTGACCTTTCCGTTTCAACAGACTTCGCAGCCGATTCTTAGTGTTCAGAATCATTGTATGGATAGTACTACGATCCTACTGACACTAAGAATCCTTCTAGATCGAGGCTCGAACATACTAGCCTGTAAAGCCATGTGCAAAAAAACTTCAAATTAATGCCAAAAACTCCTAATGATTCTCCTTGAGCTGTATTGACGGTCACAGAAAAGCCAATGGATGGGAAATTGACGTTTAAATTCAAATGACATATAAGTGGCTATTATTGGAATGCTTGAAATAAAAACTTTTTCACCTTTGAATTTGCCAGTCAAAATTGCTGCCTCGATAGCGTTTACCATAAGCTTGAACTTATTTTTTTTTCTGTAGCGGAGACCTGGGCTAGTTGGCCGAACGGCCGTTTGGCAGAGCAGCTTTTCTGAAAAGGCTATTGGGCGCAGGGGCGACATCTATAATGACCAGCATTAGGTCACCCATGTACCGACGTGATTTTAGGTTTTTCTGTGTTGTCGTTTGTGAATGAGCACGTTTTTTCTTTTTTCAGGATATTCAAAACTTCACAAAATGGCATATTGGTTTTCACTATAACCTTACTTTTTTCGTTAATCGTGATTGTTCTCGAAAACATTCATTTGGGCAGATTGGCCGGCCGAGTTTTGTGCAGGGTTGGTTGGTCGAGTTGTAATTTTGGCTTAGAGTAAAGTGCACTGGAATATTCGTGAAATGTTATCCTTTTTTGGACGGAATTAGATTGTATGTTTATATTGATGATAATAAGAAAAAATATACATGAGAAATAAGTAATGGAAATAATTTAAAATCATTGACAAATAGAAACAAGAGATTAGAATCATTAAAAGTTGGAAATTGTCGATAGAAAATATGATCCCAATATTTTATGCATCAAATGCCATCAAAACTTTTAGCATTTAGAGTTCTTGTCAGGATTTCTCGCAGATGGACCCAACCACGAACAAAACTCGTCCATCAGTATAGAATCTGTTGCAGATGTAAGCCATCCTGAAAATAACAGACCTCTCCCAAAGGCTGATTCGAAGGAGCGTCAAGGTCGTGAATGTCGAATTGATCCAAAATTTTAACAAATCTCTAATAAAAGCAGCATTGGAGGAGTAAAAAATGAAAGCTGGTGTAGGAAAAAGTAGAAAGGAAACTGAAAAAGTTCATTAATGCTACCGAAACTAATTCCAGAATAGTTAAAAATACTCAAAAACCAAAAAGGGGATTTTTTTTCTCGTGCTTACATAATAAAAATGATGCATACAGACTTTTTTAACTAATGAAAACGTTTATTGATGTGTTTTACAATTTCTTTAAAACTCGGCCAACCTAGCCCGGCTCTGGGGTTGGTTGACCGATTTTTTTCTCTGCATTTGATTGTTAAAAACTGTTTTCCTGATATTCATACAGAAATGAAAAAAATCACACATGTGCTCAAAAGGCAAAGCGTTTGAAACTCGGCCAACTAGCCCCGCTCTCCCCTACTTGTTCCTGTATTTTCTGCACTTGCTTTAGTACTTTCGGCGCTTATTGCTGTACTTTCTGCACCTGCACCTATTCCTGAATTTTCTACACTTGTTCCTACACTTTGTGTGCTTATACCTGTACTTGTTTCTGAATTTTATTTACCTCTGACTCATTCTGTACCTTTTCATACACATACGATTTGGTGCCGGCACTGATGTTATGACACATTGCGATGACGACGAAACTGATTCGGACAAGTGAAAATACACTCGCAGATCACAATACTCCACCTTTGACACAGATGTCTAACTGAAAGTGTGTTATGTGGGTTTCTAGAATGATACGATTCACGTGAATCATTTCATACAATAACACCTAGTATTATCATGCGAAACACATGTAATTCTTGTCATAGACAGTAATGTTGTCGATTGTAGAATACTTTGTAGTTTCCCTTTCCACAATACCTTATTTTTTCTTAATCTAACTTCTTCATTCTTAGCACGGAAGTATGATTAATAAAATATTCGATACATTTCTCAAAGGACCAGACTGCTCATAGTCTTTAGCACATTGCAATTATTATGACAAAATGGATACTGGTCACTGATCTGTGGAAGAAATGAAATGTCAAATCTCACATTATTTTTGTTTCTCCTGTTCAAAGGAATCATGTCTTCTGCCCATCTAGTAGTTTGATTGCATGATAAATGTAGCTCTCACTTAGAATGCGTTTTATAATGTTTGGTACTTTCTCTGACATTCGTTACCTCCTCTCAGTTCCTCTATAATGCTACACTCACTAATACTACACCAGAGTTTAGAACGATTTGCCCCTGGTTTCAGCTTTTTAACACAGGATCGAACAGAAATCGGAAGAGAGTTCTACAATAATGTAATATTTATCATGCATTATTTTCACAAACAAATAACAATTTTCATATGTTTGTGTACATAACTTTTACAAATCATTCAGAATTCAAAATAATGACGCACGCAAACTAATGTCTGCTCTCACACTCAGAATCAAACATGCACGCAAAGATCGAAATCAGCTTTTTGGCGAAAAAATTAGTTGATTTGCTGATTTTAGTTAGTTATTTTTTAGGACAACTACAAAATTCTTATATTTGCTAATTCAGATTTGTTATTTTTGAACCCCTTAATAATGCTAAAAAGTTGGTTGAATTTGCTAATTTTTCAGTTGATTTGGCAACATTTACATGCTGTCATTTCTTAGCAAAGACACGCTCCACTTTCATTCAACTAATATTTTTAGCAAAATCAGCAAAGCTATGGTTGATTTTAACAAATAATTATTGTTGATTTCAGTAAAAAATGTTGTTGAATTAAGTGATATTGTTGTTAATTTCAATGAAAATTGACAGTTAATAATAACAATAAACCTTCTTGAATTAAGTAAAATATATACTGATTCCAACTAATACGAACTGTTAATTTTAGCTACAGCCAAAACGAGTCCAATTAATTAATTTATTTTAATTGGAATTGTCAGTTGATTTGATCAATAAACTTTCTTGAGTTTAATGAATTTATTTCTGTTTATAATATGAATAATTGATTTTGCACTACAAACTACTAGCTGCTTTCCTAAGTTTGTAAAAGGCCTCTTAACAAAACAAACAATACATATGGGTACGGTCCTGATTATAACTCATTTAATCTAATTTGTTGAATTCTTATGCACTGTAAAAATGATTTGCTTCTCCAAAGCAACATTTTGTTTGTTCATTGTAAACTCTCACTTACAATCACGAAGCGTAATTACAAACGATCTGCTTTGGTTAGGCACTGAATGTAATGAATGGCCAACGAAAATGTCTTACCATTTCGGATAGTAGCTCTTTGATTCATGTGTCCGACTCTATTGTTGTAGATGCTGCTTGTAACATCACGGTAAATTTTCCAAATGACCGTACAGGGAAGTGTCAGTTTCGATTTGTTTACTTTCTTTTCTGATTATTGAGCGACTAAACGAGTATATTTTCGTTTATTTACGCATGTACTAAGCGGAAACCAAGGCATTCAGATGTCGTCTCATACAAAAAGTTCAGAGATAGAAGTCGGAATGGCAAAGCAAGCATAGAATATGCAATAAACATGTACTTTCTGCACTGGTCACAGAAATGATAGTTAGTTAATCTTTTAATAATTCACTGATAGCTGAAAGCACTCCACAAATAAACTTAAACCAAGCAACTTTACAGCAGTTTTACATATCGGTCAGTTAGAAATTTCAAAATCTATATATAAAATATATCAAAACAATTTCAACAAGACTATCCTGTTTTGTTTTTCAACGAATTGTGTTGCTTTGACATTTCTCATGAGTTTTTGACTAATAAACTAGTTAATAAAACCAATTGCATTCTTGTTTTCTTTGTGCTGTCTTTCTGCAGTGATGATGACAGCCAAACAGCGCCAAACTATTTGATTTTAACAACAAAATTAGTTGACAACGAGAATTTCGTGTGGGATTGAAATGTTGCTGGTTTGTGTCCAGGATTTTCGTCATCTAAATATATTCGCTAAAAACAAAAAAAAAAATTTCAGCAAATTTAATTCTGAATATTACCCAATTTATTAGTTATTTTGGCAGTTTTGATGTTAAAATCAACTAATTCGAAAACAGTAATACGAATTAGGCGCAAAGCTAATTTCGGTCGTTCCGTGTGATAATTACTCTAATAACAAGCAAAGTCGGCAAATGTTTTGTGTTACAAACATTTACTCAAAGGACATGAATCTATGAATTCTAAAAGATTAACTGCAAAAACTAAACCTTAAAATCTTATGTCATTTTCGCTTGAGAAACCGGAACTGACCCAGGGTAATTTCATCGAACAAACACTTTTCACGGAACTGTATTGGGTTCGCCCTTAGCAACGGTGATTCAAGCAAATCTGATAGAAAAGCAGGTTCGAAATCGACGCGATTTTCAGTTCGAAAATATTGAAACTAGTTTCGAAGCTAGCTTCAATCAAATGGTTTGACCGCAGTTAGGGTGGATACTGGGTTATGTTTGGCATCAAGCGAAAACGACATAGGAGTATGAATATTTCAAACTGAGAACAAAAACGAAATTAAATAGAATTTAGTGGAATGACAAGGCTGTGTAAGGAGTCTAATAAGCGAGTGTACGGTTAAATAAAATATGACAGCTTCCAGCTTCAAATATCCCATTTACAAGTTTCGATTTCGTGAATAAATCAAACAACAATAAAAGAACAACATCCTACAGAAATTTCGTTGGCCGCGAGAGATAATTTGTAGAACATAGCAGCTGAGATATTGAGATATTGTAAAAATAGGAATAGTCTTAAGAAATAGCTGCGAAATGTGATGAAATCCTTAATTTAACTATATGTTCGGAATAACTTGAACCAATCGAGAAATCAATGGCCCTACGAACTCATAACATTGAATGTAGCGAGTTTCCAAGATCTTGTTGTCTTATGCGTCGAATTTTATCCGGATTCGAAATCCAAGTTTTTTTTCAATAATATATTTAATAAGGCTAAGGCAATGTTAGCCATAAGATGCCGAGAGCATTTCTTAGCAGTACTTAAGGTTAGGGTCATTTATTGATTTATAACGATGTTGTATTCGGTTCATATTGTATGTTGATGGTATGTTGATCACCGGAAATCTGGGGATTCTGTCTCCAGTTGGTGATCGGGAGTGGCTGGAAAATCTCAAGTTGATCACCATACAAATCCACTTCGGCATCCACGCATATGAAAAACACTTTATTACACCGCGAGGAGGATTTTCATGGCATTAAAAAATACCTCACACTCCAAAAAAATTTGAATTTTACATGTAACTTAATCCCTCATACGATGTAATTCATAAAAACCTAATTTGTCAAATGACGGAGGATTTTATTTCTAATGACTTAAGGACTATTCATACATATCCGGTCCGGTTCAGTGCCGGCACGACACCGTGCACGGATACTGATATTATTTCATTCGTTTTCTATGCACGCATTCACACCTATCCGGCACCGTGCCGTTTCAGTGCAGCTCGCCGTCAGTGTAGCGTCCGTCCGGCAAACTCAAATTCGTCGTCACCGATATTTTTTATTTTCACTGAAGTCGGTATGTCATTGCATTGGCTGTGCCGGAACGGAAACAGCACGGAAACGGAACGGAAGGGTTCCGATAAAAAAAGAACACTGACGGCGCACTGAAGGCACTTTCACTGAACCCTCACGGAACTGAAATGTGAGAATGGTCCTTTAATGTTAGATGAGCTTGAATTTTACAGGTTTCGACTGTATGAATTTAAATGCACCTTTTACCGGCCAAGCAGATACATGCTTTTGTGGCTCAGTCGATTAACAGACGTATTTGCGATCCAATGATTCTTGGTTCAAGTCGCGGCGGTTGCTATCAGTATTCTTTTCTTTATTTCAATGAATTTCATGTCATGGAGTCTTAGACACAATATTAAATGTTCTTCGACGTAAATTTGCGTGAACTGCGACGCTCCATTTATGTACATCTAATAAGATGTAAAATCACAGGGTTTTTTTAAGTGTGTACTCTTTACTATACGGGGCCGGTGGCCAATTAAAAAATACAAAACTAGTCGCATAAACATTTTTCTGTTCTAATTAAGTCACTTGTCGATGGTTTTATATAATTGCAATACTAATCGATTTGAAAACACTTAACTTGAACAAGCATTGCACCGTCGTTTTAGTATTTTAACTACACCATTGAAACATTGGTTTCATGTTTTCACGAACCAATCACAGTGGTCCTTATTACGGGTATCATTTCACGGTGAAAAACAATTGAGGTGAATGAAGGTTTTCATCAAAATGTAATCATTTAGATGAGCTTGTTGTTATTATAAACATCAAATCACCAAAAAATTTTTGGAAAAATGATTTTTTTTTCATTACAGTGACTACTTCACTGAGCGTGGTACTAGAAATAGATAAAATCAATTGAAGTGATATCTGAGTGAAGTGAAAATGAAAGTGAGAACGGCAATAAGAGCCAGTGGCACTTATTACCGTTCTCACTTCCACTTTCACATTCACTTCACTTACATGTCACTTCACTTGATTTTACCTATTACCAGTATCACGCATAGTGAAGTGATCGCTGTGGTGGAAAAAACTAATTTTTTCAACAAAATTTTGGTGGCGTGATGTTCATAATGACATCAAGTTCATCCAAGTAATTACTTTTGTCTCTGAAGCGACTTCAGTAATAAGGACCTAAATTCACTTCTTTTGATTTCCACCGTGAAGTGATACCCATAATAAGGGTCACAGTCACTTCACTTGGTTTTCACCGTGTAGTGACACCGGTAATAAGGGCCAGTATATCATAATGGCCCTTATTACCGGTGTCACTACACGGTGAAAACCAAGTGACGTGACTGTGACCCTTATTATGAGTATCACTTCACGGTTTTTCATAGTTCCGTCACACCTCATATTTCATTCAGTAGCACTTTTGCGTTGGTTGGTATAGGGAGGCTTCACATAATGCACGAATAAAAAAAAACTGAAATTTTGCACGAAACAGAATCTAGCAATGTAGTCTCTGTTACATTTTTCCATCAGTTAACGCCTGCCTTCATGCAAAGCGGGTCAGTTCGATTTGTCATCCGCTCGATGAATAATCAACTGCTCGGTTAGCAGTGTTCAGTATCGAATCGACTTGTACTCGGTGCGGCTCGACAATACCGTAGAGAAAGTTTCTTGTGCACATCAGAATCAGCAAGACACTGAACAGGTGCATTTAATGTGCCATTCGCCTTGCACGTGCGGCCGTGGTTGCTTGTGCATTCTTAGTGCATGTTTTTAAATAATTTTGTAAAAATTTCCGAAATCGACCAAATTTGTCCTAGAAATGCATGAAACGTGAGAGATTTCGTGTCATCTCGAAAAAAATTTTTGTATATCACCAATTTTCAAACTTTAAATGCCTGGTTAGGCTCAATTTATGCATGAGAAGTTTTATTGATGTGCCCAAGCTTCTGGACATCGTCGGATTGTGACATTCGATGGAAACCAATTTTTCATTTCCAAAACGAAATTTTGATTCTTTCTTCAGTCAAAAGTAAAACATAGAGAATCCAATCATCAAACCGTAACAAGTTTATAACAAAAAGCAGTTTTAGTAAGCGCCGATGTAATTCTGATTTCGTTCATTAGTTAAAATAATTTTTTTTCGAACAAGTATTTAATCAAGAAAGTTCAGATATGATAGTTGATCGGGAAGGAATACGGTTTAGGCTTTCAACTCACTGCGCGTATTCGCTCAAGGATCAAGCCCTTTTTCATAGATTTGCAATATTTATCTATCTTGAACATCAGCATTATCACATTAACTAACCACACGAGAAATCCAACGCTTCTTAAACGGTAAAACGCCAGCTGACTAAAAGTTCATCCACTTTCGTTCCCAGTTTGGTTAGTTCCCTCTCGTGATTTACTGCTCGGCTGCGACAAAACCGAATCAGTTGCACGACTCGTCGAAAAGTGAGAGTGCTCCGGATGACCTTTCATGGAAAGCGGGCGCCATCATTTTGCGCTACCTAAACAACCAAACCCAACACCGGTGATGCTCTAGGACCACCGTTTGCTGATGAATGGACCACACAAGGCTTGCTGATACATCTTTTAATTTCCATTAAGTCATCTCGCCCCTGCTCGGAACGGCACAAGCCATAATGACGATGATGATGCCGATGCCGATGATGATGATGATGATGATGACACTAAGCGATCCAATGGGTCCAATTTCGAAAACGATCAAACACAGAGAGGGGAAATTATCTCATTTCCATCGGAGTGACAGGGCAGGAGTGCAGTTTCCATCGTCACGTAATTTTGGGAAATAAACAACATCTCCTTCCCTCCGACGATGGTTCGATGGACTTTCTAACGTGAGCTGATTTATTGTAGGTATATGCAGTTTTAGTCTGCCGTGTAAGTTCCTCACGCATCAACGCCCGGCGCGTCCCCCCGGCGATAGAGCTGTGGATTAGGGCTGCCCGAATCTGATCCCACGTGCCGACATGCGATTTAATGTTTCCCATTTTGGAACGATTCGAATCGTTGCGGCTGGATTTAGTCTTAGCTGGAAAGTTTCAGTTGCCGACATTGCCGACAGATAAACATGGCGTGACAAATTTGGTTATACATCGAATGAGTTTAATTACGAGCACCGATGATGTCACACTATTTCTCACCATACGGAATTCTGTATCAAAGTTAAAAAATTAAATGTTTTTATTCGCATTGGCGAGCGATTGGCACTTGAACGATTGAGTTCAAAGTCGTAGCTTTCGAATTTCGCACACAACGCCGGCAAAAGTGCGTTGATGGTTTAATCGAAACAGTTGATCCCCGAACTCGCTACCCATTTCGGAAAAGGTGCACTGAAATTATAGTTATTAGCAACCGCAACAGCTTCGGAACAAAGTTTCACAGGCACCTTCGAATGGCTCAGGAGTAACCTCTCCCACGGCATTATTGACACCTCCTGAACTGACTGGTGCCAATTTGTATTTTCTTTTCGTTATTATTATGCATTGTATTACAGCCGCACTGATCAGCTTCAAGCTGGCGCGGTAATGAAATTAAAAGCACGAACTTGATCACCGATTTCAACATTTTTGCGCGTTTCCACAATGAAATCGGCAGAACTAAGCGAATTTTTCGGGGTGTCTACGGTAGGGCATTTTGTTTTTTTGTGTCGGTGGAATTTTATTTTATTCATTTCGATAGGCGGTGGGATATACTAATTGCCAGTTAAAGCATAAGCTTGAACCGATGACTTATTAAGGAATGCGATTCTGATTGTTGAACGCCAGATGAAATATGATAATGGTCGTTATTGATCGTAATTCAATTGTATGGAATCAACGGATCATACAACTGAGAATTACAGGGGCATGCATGCAAAATTACGTAAACGGAGAAGGCATAATTAATGGTTAACAGCTTGAGAAATGTTCGGTATTAATTGTGAAAATCATTCTTTTATTTGATTATTCACTGAAACCACCAGCATATGTATTTCGATTTTTTACTAAAATGGAAATCATAGATTTTACTCATTTCGATTGCACTTTTCTTCTCTTTTCAGTTGTGCGAAAAAATGTATCAACAAGTGTTAATAAATAAAATGTATGGTTAGGACAAAAGGTAAGTAAATATTCAACGTAATATGAATTTGTATGAGTTCGACTGCTGTAAATTTTCTAGTTTTTGGTTTTCGACATGCAGTTTTTAACTGTATTTGGAGCAAGTTTCTACTTTCACTTCAATGTTTCGACTATTTACTAAAGTCTTCTTCGCGGATTGAAAATTATTTGTTCATTTTTAATCCCTGAAGAAGACTGACATCAATAGTCGAAACGTTGGAGTGGAAGTAAAAACTTGTTCCAAATGCAGTTAAAACCATGCATGCCAAAAGCCAAAAATTAGTCATCAACGTTGCACCGGCGAACAATTAAATTTCTTTAAAGGCGATTTGCAAAAACTTACAAGATAACAGTAATGGTAAAATACTTCTTAATCAACTCTCAGCTGGTTACTTCACAGTTCTTCATCCCAGTAATCCGACTTGTTTCTCTTCCTTGAAAAACCTGTCTACAATTGATCTGGTTCTAACGGATCAAAGTCACATTTGTAGTGAACCGATTACACATGCTGACTTTGACTCAGATCATCTTCCTGTAACATTCAGAATTTCCAACGAAGCTATAATTAATCCAATTAGTTCTATTTTCAACTATCATAGAGCTAATTGGTTGGATTACAGATCTCACATTGAAAATCATGTGGATCATGAAACTATTTTAGAAAATTCTGCGGACATCGACACAGCAATTGATAATTTGAATCATTATATTATCGAAGCTAGAAATCTTTCAGTTCCCAAAGCTCAAACTAAATTAAATTCTCCTATCATCGATGACAATCTTCAACTGCTCATTCGGTTGAAGAATGTTCGTCGACGACAATATCAACGTTCTCGTGATCCTGCTATGAAAAACATAGTTAAGGATTTACAAAAAGAAATTAAACATAGATTTACTCTTTTGCGAAATGAAAATTTCGCTAAAGAAGTTGAACAAATTAAACCATATTCTAAACCTTTCTGGAAACTTTCTAAGGTTCTTAAGAAACCTCAGAAACCAGTTCCTGCTCTCAAGGAAGGAAATCAAATACTTCTTACAAATGGTGAAAAAGCTCAAAAACTTGCTCAGCAGTTCGTGAGTGTCCACAATTTTAATTTAAACGTTGTGAGTCCTATTGAAAATGAAGTCTCACTGAAATATGATCATATTTCATCCCAAGTGTTGTCACACGATGACATTATTGAGACGAATTTTGATGAAATTAAATCAATTATTAGGAAACTCAAAAACATGAAGGCTCCTGGTAATGATGGAATTTTTAATATTCTTATTAAAAATCTTCCCGATGTTGCCTTGAGACTCCTGGTTAAAATTTTCAACAAGTGTTTTTCATTAGCTTACTTCCCAAAAAGATGGAAAAACGCTAAAGTAATTCCTATCCTAAAACCTGATAAAAACCCAGCAGAAACATCAAGTTATCGCCCAATTAGCTTACTTTCTTCTATCAGTAAACTTTTTGAAAAAATTATCTTGTTGAGAATGATGACTCATATAAATGAGAATTCAATTTTTTTACCAGAGCAGTTTGGATTTCGTCATGAACATTCAACTACTCATCAACTTGTCAGAGTAACGAACATGATAAAAGCAAATAAATCTTCTGGGTTATCCACTGGAGTTGCTCTTCTAGACATAGAAAAAGCATTCGACAGTGTTTGGCACAAAGGTTTAATAGCAAAAATGTCTGATTTCCAGTTTCCTATTTATTTGATCAAAATGATTCAAAATTATTTAACTGATCGTACTCTTCAGGTTAGCTATCAGAATTGTAAATCTGAATTGCTACCCGTACGAGCCGGTGTTCCGCAGGGTTCGAGCGTAGTTCCAATCTCGTATAATATTTTCACTTCTGATCTTCCAAATCTACCCGTTGGTTGTCAGAAATCGCTATTCTGTGACGACACAAGTCTGTTAGCCACAGGTAGAAATCTAAGAGTGATCTGCAGTCGCCTAAAAGAAGTTTAAATATTTTCAGTGATTATCTGTCAAAATGGAAAATTAAACCAAATGCAGCAAAAACGCAATTAATTATCTTTCCTCACAAGCCAAGAGCTTCTTTTCTTAAACCAAACAATAATCACATTCTCAAATTGAATGGCTTGGAATTGACATGGTCTGATCAAGCTAAATACTTAGGTTTAACGTATGACAAAAAACTCACTTTCAAGGATCACATTGAAGGAATCCAGGCAAAGTGTAATAAATATATTAAATGTTTATATCCTCTTATAAACAGAAATTCTAAACTCTGTCTAAAAAACAAGTTGTTAATTTATAAACAAATTTTCAGACCAGCCATGCTTTATGCGGTACCAATTTGGTCAAGCTGTTGTTCCACCAGGAAGAAAACGCTTCAAAGGATTCAGAATAAAATTCTGAAAATGATTTTGAAGCGTCCTCCCTGGTTTAGTACAAATGAGTTACACAGACTCACAAATATAGAACCATTAGATGTAATGTCACATAATATTATAAGCAAATTCCGACAAAAATCGATGCAATCTTCAATTGAATCGATTCGCTCTCTGTATTAGTTAGTAAGTTAGTATATAAGTTCCTTTTCCCCATTACACAATACAAGTAGGTTTAGAATTTTCCCTACACAAAAATCTCAGAATTGCGGAAGCAAATGATGTCTTCATGGTAATAACCAAATCATATATATATATATATATATATATATATATATATATATATATATATATATATATATATATATATATATATATATATATATATATATATATATATATATATATATATATATATATATATATATATATATATATATATATATAACAGGGCTGAAAAGTCACCACTTGTGGCTGAACACCCAATTTAAATCTTAATAATTTAATTTTAACTCATATTCCAATAAATAGTTATTTAAAAAAAAAAAAAAGTCATCAACGTACATTTTAAATTGAAATTCATAATTTCAGTTGTACACTGAGGTCTTTTTTGACGCAGTTTTTTTATGCGGTTATTTAACGTGGATTTTTTTACGCGGATTTCCGAAGTTACGCGGTTTGGTACTTGAAAAAAAAATTTGTACCTTGGAATTTGGTACTTGAAAAATTTTTTGTTGATGCCAAATGTCTTAGAACTGCATGAAAAGTCGAGATCTGGTGTTATCTCGAAATTTTGTTTAAGTCAACACTTTCGATTTTCGATTTTATTCAAAAAAAAATTTTTTAGTTTACACCAGATCTCGACTTTTCATGCAGTTTTAAGACATTTGGCATCAACAAAAATTTTCGATTTCGGAAATCTCAAAATTTTTTCAAGTACCAAATTCGAATATTTTCAAAAACATTTTTTTAGATCATACGAGATCTATACGTTTCATGCATTTCGAAGATATTGATCATCAAGTAAATTATTTTTCTCGATTTTGCGGTTCTTTTTTCTACTTAAGCAGTCCCAAGTTCCGATTTTAAATTCAATTAAAAAAAATATTTAGCAATATCTTTTGAAATTTCAAGTTTGCAGTTATAACCTTCAATTCACAAAGTATAGTAACAAATCCATGTGTTCGATAGGAGACGAGACTGGGAAAAAATTGTAAATTTTCGAAATCAATAATCTGCATCCTCTCTCGATCGATAACAGTTACCGAAGTGAAATTTCTATTGTAGATTTTGATGGAAAATTGAAGGGAGCATAACCCAAAAAGTATGTGACAGTGGTGCTGCATATTTTTTCGTTACCGATTGTTTCCCATGTAGACCACATTTTGCTAATTTGAGGGTGCTTAACACGAATATAGTTTAATTAGCTATGTATTTATAAGCATTTTATGAGTATCGGCGATTGCTGCCAAAAAGTACCTTGAGGCAAATTGGCACACTAACATTTATTCTCGCAAGTCATGATTTTTTCGTGAATCTCATGGATGCTATCAAATAATATCATAGATGCTATCTTGGATGTATCGAAAAAAGAATAGCTCAGTTGTTTTCTCAAAAAAGGCCAAAGGCCATAAAATTTTTTTTTAATTAAAACACTGATTGCTGAATTTTATCCGATTCCGACCTCCTTCAAAGTTGGGCTCAAAACCAGAGCTTAAAATTGTCACGCATTCTCAATGAAAGAAAGAATTCCAACAACCTCATATTCAATATTTTACTGTCTCATTCGTAGATTACCGACACCAGAACAAACGAAGAGAGACGAAGCACTTTCGTTTCTCATTGAAAAACATTAGAGGGTTGTATTCAAGACACGACCGAGCACAATAACATTAAAAATGAAATATTTCTAGGGTTCCCATAACAAATACGAAAATAAAGATGATAATGATGATGATACACTAAACTAAAAACTTATTCAATTGACTATTTACAAACTTGCTCCAGTTTAAGCGCTTAGATTATTAGCAAATGATAAAATTGACACTTAGATTCTTTCTTGATAATTGATTCTATCAAATTTTGATCCCTTTCCACAAATTTTTACATTGTTAAGTTTTTGAACTAGAAGTCAATTATGATGAATCCAAAGTTACTCTAAATCTCAATTTTAGATACAAACAACCTAAAGATTTGAACCTGAACAAATAAAACTATTTTATTTTATGATAATAATTTTCGAGAAACGTACAAACTTATTAATTTTATAAACAGTTAATCGATCCAAGAGAAGATTTTATATATTTTAACGAAAAATTTTGTACCGGTAAACTCAGTAATAGTGTAATTTTATTAATCTTTCTTCAAAATCGTCGATAATCTTCGGAAAGTGTCGGTAAATAATATAGCAACAATACGAGAAAGAAAACATGTGAAACAGTCCGCATAAAATATTTAGTTACTTACATTGATTTTCGCTTTGACATATTAGGAATATACGGAATGGATACGCAACAAAACTCCGAAATTTTATTCATATTGTAACTTGATGTAATTAACACATGAATGAACATTGTCATAGTTACAACGCGTGTAGTCATCAGACACTTATTGTTTTGAAGCAAACAATAATTAAACTGAAACTGGCGGTTAACCAAATTCTACGAGGGTTCCTATTCAAACGATACATGTAAAATCGCAGGTAAACTTACCTTGAGTTTATCTTTGATACTGTATGATATTGCATCTACACAGAAAGAAATAATGAAATTTACACGAGATGTAAATCAATAGTAACATGGAATAGACATGAGTTGAATCGAAATTTTGATTGAAAACCTTCATCGGTGCAAAACTAAATTGGATTGCATTGAATTTTCCATTAATATAACTGTATCTTTCAATTAACGCTTATTTTGCGATTAAATTATATTGAAATGTACAGAATTGTAAAGTAATTTCATGTTCAATTACCTGCTCCAAATATGTGCATGAAAATAGATGTAAATTCACAAAATACATTTCATTTATACTATTAAACCAAGGAGACCGCTTTTAGATAAGTTTCAGAATTTAATTTTAAATCTTTTGAAGCGTTTAATTCCTGGCGGGACAACAACTTGTTCAGTCACATGGTCACGTTTTGTTCGTATGGGAATGGAGATTTAAGTATGCAAACCGATCCGTTGACAAATTAAAACATTTTTAAACTTACAATACTGAAGCTTTGGAATCATTTAAATTAGGAAAATCCATTAACAAATGATCGAGGAACAAGCGCTGCAAATTAGATCCGAAAAATCTATCGCCGATAATTCTAAATTGGCCTGATAGTTACCAGAGAACCAAAATAAAATACTTAATTCAAACCAATTTTTCAATGGGATGCAATTGAAATATTCAAATGTCGTTATCTCATAATAGGCATTTTTAATGGTAAAATCGACCAAAAATTTGCTAAATACATGGGATATTTCGAAAGAATCGGTAAACACGCTGATTCTGTTCTCCAATATTTAGATGATATATAAGATACTCAAGCGAACACGGTGTTGCGCAGACAACAGGAAATTTCCCCAACACATAATGCAAAAGCGACAACCCAGCAAGTGAACGCATATACAATCCAGTCATCAGCTCACTGGACGAGCTACTTGTTTCATTTACAGTCAAACATCAACTAGGCAAAGAAATATTGTGCAGCCTATATTTATAGATTTCTCTTCATGCTACGCAGAGCAATGCGGTGTTTTTTATGCATGACGCAAAGCCTCCTATGCCGAACAAGAAGTTGATGTCATTTTGTACAACAGGGATTGGTGGATGAAAACATAGGTCGATTCCAACCATTTTTTCAATAGTATGCTATTGAAATACTGAAACGACGCCGTCATACATGTTTAAGTTAAAAGTTTCCGAATCGATTGGTTGTTAAATTATAACAATCCATCAACAAATAGCCGAGTTATTAACGTTCAAAATTGTGACACAAAAAGGTTACGCGACTATTTTTGAAACTTTTAATTGACACCCGGCCCCGTATAGTGAAGAGTAAGGCATTTTTAATGCCAAAAAAACGAGAGAGTATAATTGCCAACGTCACTCTTTTCTCTATTACAATACGAAACCAAACTACCATCTGTAGGGAGCATCAGCAGGATTTCAATTTTCATTCTTTCATCGATGTATTGAAACGCTTGGACGCTTGGCTATAAAGAGTGACTAAAATATGACAAAACGAAGTAATTACATCCCAGAACCTCTTTGGAAACCAAAATTACTACAAATTTGAGCACCAACAGGTAAAAGTCATTGTGAAACCTTTTTCTAACATTTTCGATTCTCAAAGCTTCGGTTGAATACCGACACTGCATACTATGGGATTTTCACTGAAAACAGCAAATGACTGAAAGGGCAAATGAAAGAAAGAACACAACTGTTCCACTTATGTCATTGACTGGACATACATTTCGTTCTCATATGTCGTTTACGCTTGATGCCAAACCTAACCCAGTTTCCACTCTAACTGCTATCAAAACGTTTGTTTGAAGCCAATTTCGAACCTAGTTTCAACGTTGTTGAACTAAAAATCGAGTCAATTTCTAACCTGGTTTGTTTAAACCCCCGTTGCTAAGTGCGAAATCAACACAGTTTCGTGAAAAGTGTTTCTTTCCCTGGGTCAGTTTCAGTTTTCTCAAGCGAAAACGACAATAATTTGCAAGCGAAACTGATGGCGTTTTTCATTGAAAAACACTGGTGGCGTGGATTGCTCTGGTTTTGCACTTTCGAGCAGAAATCGCAATGAAACACCGTCAGAATGTTGTATTTCTGCTCGAAAATGCAAAATCAGATCAATCCACGCCACCAGTGTTTTTCAATGAAAAACGGCATGAGAGTGACAATAATTTCTCTTCATTTTCGTCTATTTTGAGTCATTGAAAATGACTTTTATTAGCTCTGCTCAAAACAATTCTTATTTATTCGTCATATTAATTCATGGCAATACGAAGAAGAAGGATCGCAGCAGGCATTCGCATCGGAAATGAAAAATTTTCGTTCCCGTCAAAAAATTTTCGTGAATAATAGCTTTCGTCGGTTATTGATTTTTCGAAATAAAGTGATGGGTTAATTTATCACGTTCTTCGATTTTCGTGGTGGTTATCTAACAGTTAAATTCTGTGTTTATGTACCCTCCTCGGATCACAGCAAAGAGGAAGAGCCCAGCAAGATTCCGCCCTGTCTAAAAGACAACGTACACAACGTACAAATCAATTTCGGTTCGGTTTTTGCGCATGATGTTAGAACTCGACGAGGAAACTGTGATAAGGGCCGACTTGCATATCGGTCTCTTGCATCGTGTAACGGAGAAGCTGATCAAGTACAATACGCATACATAAGCGTAAGATCGTTCCATTATTATTCACTGTTTGTGTATATAAACCCTATTATATATTTGAACTCGAAGTTTGAATATATAGTAGATGGTAAATATTCCTATATGGGGTATCGCGAGCTTTGAGCGAACCCTAGACCCCTTACCTACCCATATCTCCAACTCCACGACACCTATGGAAGAGAATGATGAGTCATTGTCCTTCCGTAGAGTAGGTAAAGTATCAACATTTCCTCTCTTCCCTATCTTTTATCTTGTGTTATGCCTAAGTACTTAAGTAAAACTTACTTCGACATCTCATGTGTCATGGATTTTCACACGTTTAGATTTAAAGGAGTAATGTTATGGTTTCATACAATTTCTCTTTTCAATTACCCAATAATGAGTGATTGAAATTTCGAACTGTCTTTTAAAACGACGGTCGTTAAAATAATTTCCTGAAAACTAAAAACACCGAAGAATATTCATGCAAGAAACATATGCGGATTTATAAAAAAAAATAAATGTAAAATTTCTATGCAAAAATTGGTGCTTCAAACCATTAATGGACGATAAAACATACGTACTTGAACATTTTCAACAGCTTTAGGATCTGAATTTTTATACCGCAGGGCGAAGGAACGTCGTTGCCAAACATTTTCGGATAAAGAAGAAGTCCAAATTCCCAAATAACAAAAACAGAGCTCTCAAAGTAGATTGAAAAAAATTGCTATGAACTCCAGAAGATTCCAAAATAAAATTATCTAAGTCTTTATCCAAAAATTGATTATTGAAACAGCAAACTGTCAACTGTCAACTGTTTAGTTTTATTAAAACTTCGGAACCCCGCATAAATTAAAACCATTTAATTTAGAAAATCCGCATAAAAACTTCAGTAATCCGCGAAAAGATACGGTTTTCTTCGAAACTCTTCTTAAAACACCGTGTAACTTCCAAAATCCGCTTAAAATAACTCTCATTATTTTGGAAACTGGCGTACAAAAACACGTATCTTCCGAAATCCACGTAGCTTCAGAAATCCGCGTAGAAAAAAACGGCATTACTTTGAAATTTCACTTAAAAAACCGCATTACTTCGGAAATCCGCGTAGCTTTAGAACACCACGGGAAATAACACATAGCTCCGGAAATCAGTGTAAAACATCTACTTAACTTCGGAAATCCGTGTAGAAAAAACACGTTACTTTGGAAATCCCTGTAAAAACCGCGTAGCTTGAAAAATCCGCGTAAAACACGCGTTGTATCGAAATTCTACCTAAGAAAACCGCATTGCTTCGAATATCCGCGTAGCTTCAGAAATCCACATGAAATAACACGTAGTTCCGGAAATCCGTGTAAAAAATCCGCGTAACTTGGGAAATCCGTGTAGAAAAAAATACGTAACTTCACGTAAAAAAAACGTGTAGCTTCAGCGAGCCGTGTAGGAAAAACCACTTAACTTCTGAAATCCGTGTAAAAAAATCTGCTTATGGAAATTCGTGTGGAAAAATACTAAACTCCGGAAACCCGCGTGAAAAAAGCGTAATTTCTGAAATCCGCCTAAAAACACGTAACTTCCAAAATCTACGTGCAAAATAATTTCACTTCAGAAAACCGCATTACTTCGGAAATCCACATATAAACCTGTCCTAATCGTCCTAGTGATGTAATTATGCCTTTCTGATATCAATTATACTGTCATATGTAATACTGTGGTTTTCTTCAAAATAATTTTCCGGATTAACAGGAATCGTTTTGTTTGGCCGTCTATTGATAATGCCTATCAAATGGAGTAAGTGACGGTATCAAATTTATAGCACACTTTACCTTATAATGCAGGAATCGAAAGTACGATCCGGATTAAATTTAATTTATTTTTAAATTACAGGAAAGTTTTTTATAGGACAATAAGATCATTCATTTGAATCTAAGCGTGAAAATTGGTCCGCCATCTCTGAGAATAGTGAGCAAGTAATTTGAAATTCAAATTTTTACACCAATCACACTGTAATTCCGGAACCGAATAACGGATCAAAATGAAATTCAGGAATTATCTAAGGGACCATAGAAACTTTCATTTAAATCTGATCTTGTGGAAATCGGTTCTGTTATCTCCGAGCAAAGTCAGTACTAATATTTTCTTTTTTTTTTGCACATTTCACCTCATAATTTCGGAAACGGAAGTCATCTGACTTCAGAAATTTTTATACACACACAGAAATTTTGTGTATTTGACAAGCTAAGTCGATCAGTATATGACACTCATATTGATTGCAAAAACCGCGTAATTTCGGAATCCCGTTTAAAAACCGCTTAACTTCGGAGATCCACATAAACAATACCGCGTAAAAGAAACCGTATTTTTAAACGAATTTTCAAATGCGAAAAAACAGACCTCAATGTACAGTGCAATATATTAATATCTCACTTAAAAATTTGATTCCAACAAGCCATAAGGAATTACGTAACTGCAAATCAAAATTGCTGGGATTTATTTTCCGGGATAGCTAAATGGAATTTCTGATTATAAATTCAATATAAGTAAAATTGAAAGATCAGTTGTTATGCATTATTCCTAAATTTTAACTATCTTGACGTCACTAAGAGACTTTGATCGTGTTGTGACGTCCGTAGTTTTTTATCTGCGAATCCGTAGATGCATAGAATTATTTGAAACCAGTAGATACGCAGAAATTTCCGAAGATCTGACGCCGCTGTTTCCTACAATTATGTTCTTACTTCCTCAATACAACCATTTATGACAAGAGAAGCCCGTATCTTAAATTCACAAAATTGGCAGCACAGCATATTAACTTCATAGCAGATAAGAAATCCTAATACATTCCCTAACAGCAGTACAAAACCTGACATGCTTTTCGGCATGGTTACATCCTTACAAAGCACCACTTCACAGAAAACCAGGAAAAAAAATTCTGCTGCATGTCAAAACATTACCTCGCGTCGTTTAGACTTACCCCAGAATGCTTAAATGGGAAATTTTGCCAGAGCCCTCCACATTCCTCAGATGTTACTATTTTCGTACCCGCTGTTCAATTATTACTATTTTTGTTCGTTCATATACTTGTATGAAAACATCACATATTTGTTTGATACGGGAGCAACCTTAAAAAACAGAAATTTGATCGAGTATTCAAATTCTGCCACAAAGCTGACGAAAAGTCGCAGTTAGCAATGGGGAACAAATTAAATAATTTATTCAACGATACATAAGAATATAAAGAAACGGCAACATATTTTGTGCAAAATGGGCAAATATGATTACTTCATTAACAAGTTGCATTGTAGCCAATATGTTTTACCGACGCTTTCGAATGTTTAACGATGCTTTGATCAATAAAAGTACAACATTACCGAGCAAACTGCTTCACGAGTACTGACATAAATTTTCTCATTAAATTTTCAAACATAAGTAATCATTTGTTTAATTTTGCCTACTTTATTTTGTACAGATATTATCAATGAATAATATAAAATTTGCATGCGCACGCACAACTCGAGCCCGTTTTAACATAACGGACGCCAAACAGCTGTAACACTTACGGAGCATACTTCCCTAATGAAGTAAGCCGTCCGGATCACTTGCTCATAGTAATGTTAAACTGCTGTCTTCCCACTGACTGACCGCCACAAAAAGGAAGCAGTTAGCCAATTGACGTTTTGCAACTGCACATCTATCTCCGACACTCGTCTGCCTGCTCCTCGAACTGGCCAATGGCTCTGGTAAGTACTCACATTGATGGGCGCAAAGTAGCACCGATGAGTTCCGTACGGTTCAGATCGCATCGTTGACCGATTTTCAACGTTTCTTCTTTTGCCGGGAATGTAGAAACCTCTTTACTGATTAAACAATGCCCATCGCAAGGCTAATAATTAACTATCAACACCTGAGTGAAGCAGTTTCACCATTCCCAGACAAAAGTACACCGCTGATTGATGACTCCGAGATCATAAGGTACTGACGGATTTGTCAAAGCCCCCATACACTCAAAGGTATGAACCAATCATTGTGCGAACGCTATTGATTCGGTGGAGCAAAAATTTCCACCCCGACTGATCTCGCAAACCAACAATTTCGGAATCCATCCAGCACTTAACCTAGAAATCGCCCAAAAAGGTACAGTGTTGCATTTCAACTTATTACCAATCGGTTTAAGAAACTGTCGAAGATACCACTTGAAAGTGAATTTCCAATCAACCGTTTGTCAGTTGCATCCTCTGCCTTTTTTCTTTTGCTTTACTCAGGTCGTTACGAAAAACAGACCAATCGGACATCTTCAGTACTTTGAAAGGTCATACTTGTAATTGCTTCCGCGGAACGGCCACTGTTTGTGACCCAACAAAGGATAGCAACACCAAGCAATTATGATATTACAGCCAAAAATGTTCACACTCACTCACCTCCAGCGGAGGTTCCGCCGTTCCTGAACCGAGCTGCCGGCCAACAGATCGGCACATCAAATAACAAAGTAATTTTGTCTAATGACAATGATTGAGATGTGAAATGGATAAAATAAAGATAACCTCGCATGGGAAAGCAAAATCGAAGAAAAAAAACTTTAAATTTCCACTCCAGCTCATCTGGTCGCCCGACCCACACACAGCAATCGGAAGAGCCGCGAAAATTCATGCGAAACTTCATCCGTCTGAATCGGACTGTTGCGCAATGGAGTGTTAAATTCCTGCTTCTTTTACTTGTTGGTGGCGGCGTCGGCGGTAACGATGGGTGGCGGACGGACACGTTAGTGTTAGATGAATTTCAATTGTCCATTTTGAACCGGGTCACTACTGCCGCGATAGGCTTCATCTGACTGACCGAGTAATATAATTTCCCTCGGTGTTTCTGTTGTGTGCTTAGTCTCTTCTTTGAATATATTTGACTCTACAACAATGGAGACAAGAATTTTCCTGGAGTTTCGCGTTAACTTTGTACACTCTAACCAAGAATGCTCTGTGTATGTTTAAGGCCTGATCTACGTCTTGTCAGTAGTCTCATAACACTAGGCATACGATTGTCCTCTACACCCATGGATCGGCTATGAATCCTATTGAAACAAAAGGTCAAGCTTCACATCGAAATGTAGTGACCTGACTTCGCATTGGTTCTATGTTATGTTACGAAACGCTAGGCAATTGAAATTACATTAGCAGATCCACGACCTGGCCTGGATGTACCAGTGAAGTTTGGGAAGAAGAAGAAGGTCGTAAAAAATTCCCTAGAAATACTTGGTGTGACGGGCGATCTGTGGATGCGGCAAAAACGATGTTGTTTTTGTACCAGAGGAGGCAAGTGTTACAAGGAATTTGATTGATTGATTGATTGGAGGTTGAATAATTCAACTTTCACAAAATTTCCAACAACCAACTGTTTATTCATCAATTCGATTACTGACAAAGCATTCGGTGATCAAATTTCCGTGGACTTGTCAAAAACTACGAAACTGCTATAAACGCTGTGGACTCCAACAGATAATTTGGCGATTATAGTTTATTTTTATTTTTAAAAACTAATGAAGTCCTATAAATCAACCATACAATTCTTTTATTGTGCTTCTCTTGTTAGTTGATGGCCAATCAAATTGATTTCGGATATATCGGTAGCCAGTTCCCGGTTTCATTATAAGAATTGTCGATTGTTGTACTCTATTAATTGACATTTAGAATGTAATAGATATGTCTGACAGAAATGGCATAACAGTAAATGTAAAGAAATGTAATACAGTAATCTGATCTCGAGCAGAGTCCAATTTTATGTAAATAAATGACACAGGAAAAGTTATGTCTGTTGAAATCGTGAGCTTCAATTGTCACGATAATCGCTGTGGTTTTATCAACCTTTCGATTGTGCCAAAAAAGACGAGCACTTCTTCAACTTTAATAGAAGTCAATGAAGTGTAGGGGAGACCAGAGCTAGTTGGCTGAACGGCCGATTGGCAAAGTAGCTTTTCTTAAAAGGTTATTATACGCAGTGACGACATCTATAATGATTTTGGTGGAGCTTTAGGTCACCCATGTACCGACGTAATTTCAGGTGTTTAATATTTGATTTCAAAAAACGTGTCACCATTGGAAAGGGTATTCAAAACTTTACAAAATGACATACAGGTTTTCAGTAGAATCCTGATCAGATGAACATAACAAAATCATAACACAAGTATATCAACAGTTGATATGTATAACAATTTATGTTATTTTGAGATATTTAACAAATGAAAACAGTTGAAAGTTAAAACTTATGATAACAATATAATAATAATTTTATTTTCATTTGCAAGACTCATGATGAAGTTCATTAATTGAAAAAATGAGTTCTTCCGTTGCTTTATATCGAAGTATAATGATCAGAATCACTTCACTTTTTCAGAATTCAGATCACTGAATGAATTATTCTTTTAATAAAAAAAATCATTCATCAATTTTGGATTAAAACAATGCTAGCTGTGATATACTTTTTCTGTGTTAAATTTGTTATCTAATTTTTTACAACTATTCAATAATAATTGTGATACAAACGTTTCAAAATCTGTTACGATTTTGTTCCCGCTAGAGTCTTTTTTGTTATGATTTTTGTTATTTTAACAGCTAACCGGTCAAAAATATTTCAAATTTTTTTACAAAATATTTCTGAAATAAATTACTTCAGTTGTTATAATTTTGTTATTACCATCTGATAGGGACCTTGTTTTTATTTTTATTGATCGTGATTGTAAGTTGTAATTTTAGCTTAGGGTAAAGTGCACTTGGATATTCGTGAAATGTTACCCTTTTTTGGACGACATTGGATTGTATGTTCATATTGCTGATTATAAAGACAAATATACATGAGAAATAAGTAATGAAAATAAATTAAAATCATTTACAAATAGAAATAAGAGATTAGAATCATTAAAAGATGGAAATTGTCGATAGAAAAGATGATTCCAATGCCATCAAAACATTTATCGAGATCCTGACAGGATTTCTCGCAGATTGACTCAACCCCGAACAAAACTCGTCCATCAGTATAGTATCTGCTACAGATTTAAGCCATCCTGAAAATAACAGATTTCTCCCCAAGGCAAGTATGCGAACTGATTCGAAGGAGCGTCAAGGTCGTGAATCGCGAATTGCTCCAAAATTTTACCAATTCTCTAATAAAAGTAGCATTGGAAGAGTAAAAAATTAAACCAAGCGTAAGCACGAACGCTAGTGGAGGAAAAAGTAGAAGGGAAGCTGAAAAAGTTCATGAATGCTGCCGAAACTAATTCCAGAATTGCTAAAAAAAGACTTAAAAACAAAGAAGGGGTTTTTTACGTAATTCTTTTAACTAATAAAAACGTTTACTGATACAATTGATGTGTTTCACATATTTGGTTGGCTCTAGGGTTGGTTGGCCGATTTTTGTCTCCGCATTTAATTGTTAATAACTATTTTTTATTCAGGAATGAAAAAAATTACACATGTGCTCGAAAGGTGTATCTTCATGACAGAACAAATCGTTTATCAAAAAGTCTAACCGGACCGAGCACCGAAAATAGTGCTTAATCCACCAAGCAGTGAGATGATACCTTGTTTTATCAATCCGCATGACATTTATTTACATTTAAGCAGCAAACTGTGATTTTAATCACTCATTACACTGCAATGTCGAAGCTGCAAACCGGATCGAATTTAAAATCTAAACGTGTATCAGGAATCAGGAATCAGAACAAATTTGCTCAAATGGCACGTTCCCCTTGATATTTGGAGATTTGTGCCTTGCCATCAATTTGTTTTTAGCATCATTTTCCCGATATATAAGAGGGAAGGATTGAAAGGAAATGGTAAGGGTTGGACTAGGAGGATGGGAAAAATTGACGACACAAAAACACATAAAAGCAGAAGTAAATTCTGCACCCCTAAGGGATGCTGAACAATCTGCTGAGGATCGCATTTAGTGGAAGCAGAAGGAAATTCTGAACCTCTACGAGGTCCCGAACAGTCTGCTGTTAATAAAACCTCCAACTCCCGAGAGGATTTAGAGATCTTACAAAAGCGACACCATTCTCGGAAGAATGCAGAACGACTCGCAGTATGTACGAGCAGAAGTAAATTCGGTACCCCACAAAGGATGCCAAACAATCTGCTATACCCTATTTAAGGTGAATACAGAAGGGATTCATTCACTCCAGGAAAAACGATGAACCCTTCTGACTATAGCTCCTTACCACATTGGGTGAGAAACGAGATAATATCCTTCAATTTTAACTCCGCATACACAGATGCAACCATGGATGGAGAACCAAAAACCCGGATACGTAGCTGCGTCAATGCGGGACAGTTACATATCAGATGATATGAAGTACCATAATCGCATTCACACAAATCACACGAACAATACTCAGCACGTTGAATAGTAGCCATGTGATAATTGAGTTTGCAATGTCCAGTTAGAGCTCTGACCAGAATACTGCAATGATACTTGGAGAAATGCAGTAGACACTTTGACATTTTCAGATTTAAATCTGGTAGAAATGCTTTTGTCTGAGCGCAAGTTTGCAAACTGCGCCAGTAGCTGGCATGTTTGGATGCAGCCCAAGAACGAATCTTGTGCTTTATCCAACTAGTTGAAAGTGGTAAAGCTGGTTCAGGACCAACGAAATCATTCGTTGCACCAGCTCTAGCCAACTCATCAGCCCATTAATTTCTAGTAATACCACAATGGCCGGGTACCCATAAGAAGTAAACAGCATTTGAAATGCTAAGGTCTTCAATTTGAGTTCGACATGCGATCACTAGATTCGACCGTGAGTCATTCGAACTGAGTGCTTTTAAGGCTGCCTGACTGTCGGAACAAGAATAAATACGTTTACCACAGATCCTCTGCTGAAGTGCCGATTGTACTCCACACAGAATTGCGTAGATTTCTGCTTGGAACACAGTACAGTATCTACCAAGTGAATGAGACTGCTCCAGCCTCATTTCACGATAGTAGACACTAGCACCAGCACGACCATTCAACTGAGAACCGTCCGTATAACAAACTATGTGTTCATCAAGTTGTCGTTCCAGACAACCAGACAACCATTCCTCAGGAAGAGAATAGCTCTCATTGAATGTTTTGAAATGAAAACTGCATGTTAGGTCACTAGGAGCGAGTAAATACTCATCCCAGGTAACCATTTGAGACCACAAGCGAGTGTGGCTGGTAGCATAATCTAATGGGTTACTGTTCCAAAGCCCTGTAACCCTAAGACGGTATGCACAAGATAATGCTTCTTGTTTTAGGAACACATGTAGTGGTTTAATACACAGTAGCGCCTCTAGAGCAGCAGTAGGAGTTGTCGTGAATGCTCCTGTAATCGCCATTAGGACCATCCTTTGGAGATGATTTAGCTTTGACTGAACTGTCGCGACTTCTCCTTTCTGCCACCATACAAGACATCCATATGCTAAAATTGGTCTAACAATAGTTGTGTAGATCCAATCAATGTATCTGGGTTTGAGTCCCCATGATTTTCCAAAAGCTCGTCTGCATTGGCCGAAAGCCATGCAAGCTCCTTCAATCCTGAAGTCAATGTGAGCAGACCAATTCAGTTTTGAGTCAAGAATAACCCCGACGTATTTAACTTGATCGACCACAGTTACCTCTGAACCGAAGAACTGCAACGGACGAGCTCCTGTGATTATCCTACGATGAGTGAAAAGCACCATTGATGTTTTGCCCGGATTTACAGATAATCCAACCTGACAACACCATTGTTCAACAGATCGCAGGGCTTGCTGCATTAAATCAAAGAGAGTGTTAATGCTTATACCGGTCATCAATATATGATAATCGTCGGCAAAACCATAAGTCGAAAATCCAAGGTTATTAAGTTTCCTCAACAAACCATCAGCGACTAGGTTCCATAAAAGTGGGGATAGTACACCACCTTGAGGACACCCACAGACACTCAGCTTTCTAATCTCTGCTTACCGAAGCGATGAACAAAGAAGTCGATTTCTAAGCATTGCGTGTATCCAGTAAGGGAAAAACCCAAGATATTCCGTTCACGACTGCAATGTTTAACCTCCTGCAGCCATTCAGCCATCGGCACGGAAATACACCTTGACTTAGGAGTTCCTATTTTTGTGGCCTTTTACGACAGGGAACAGGAAACCAGTGGATCAATTCTTGGTAAAAAATAATTCCGCCGGATGCCACACGGCTTACCTGTTTGGTGGACTTATACCACCGGTA
This sequence comes from Malaya genurostris, assembly GCF_030247185.1. Taxonomy (NCBI): domain Eukaryota; kingdom Metazoa; phylum Arthropoda; class Insecta; order Diptera; family Culicidae; genus Malaya; species Malaya genurostris. Next base: position 190,053,369 of record NC_080572.1, read on the forward strand.
TAGGTGGACCGTAGCGTTATTCTTAGCCAGTTGGGAAACCGCTACCGACACTACACGGCTATCTAGGCTGCTCAGAGAGGGAAGTTGACATTGATGGTCAACTTCCATGGATGGCCGAGCAGCCGTATATTCAGGAATGAAAAACTTTTTATTCAGGAATGAAAAAAATTACACATGTGCTCGAAAGGTGTATCTTCATGACAGAACAAATCGTTTATCAAAAAGTCTAACCGGACCGAGCACCGAAAATAGTGCTTAATCCACCAAGCAGTGAGATGATACCTTGTTTTATCAATCCGTATGACATTTATTTACATTTAAGCAGCAAACTGTGATTTTAATCACTCATTACACTGCAATGTCGAAGCTGCAAACCGGATCGAATTTAACATCTAAACGTGTAACAATGGATTGAACATTCCATGAGATGTCAAAGTAAGTTCCAGTTTACAGTTTACGGTTATTTATGCTACTTCAAGAGCCGGTATTCAGCATAATCTAAAACGATTCGTATGGCCAAAAAATAAATATGACGAAATTGCAACAGTTTTGAGTAAAACTTTGTAGCTTTTTGGAATTGTTATCTTCTATATCGGCTTGAATTTGAAAAAAACTCATCACCCTGTAATTCCAGAATCGGAAATCAGGGTCGGATAAAATTCATTAATTTTATATGGGACCATAAATAGGGTAAGGGCTCCCTATTTCATCTCATTTGTGAGGACGTCGCCTTCAAATCCCGATTTAGCCACTAAAATCACTATAACTATTTCATATTACTGCTTCATTCGCCTTGCTCCACGTTGACAATTGATTCACATTGCTTGAAAATTTAACTAATATTCATAAAACAGCTAAAAACACTTATGATGTGTTCACTACTCTGCTCCTAATTCCATCTCAATGGATTTCTATCCATCCTTTCGTTGATCCTTTATTCATCCTATAAATTAGCAATGGCGACAGCAATCAAAACAAAATATTCCACTATTACACTCTCACCCATGCGTATGCGGCTGCCAGATGGCTGACTAAACGCCGCCAGCTGGAAAAATATGGCTTGCAGACATTCTGGTGACCGACTTCCTTACCGCTGCCACATATACAACTCAAACGATACAACCGTACCCACCAGGATTTTTCCACATTATTATTATTGGTAAAAAATTTACTCGTTGAATTATCTAATTAATGGGGCATCTTTTAACATCATTTTATTAGTGAAAACAAATAGAACAGATATAGACTTTATATGCAAAGTAATACATATTTTCTATGAAAACATCTGGCATCTTTGTGCACAGCCGATGAAACACTCACACACACTTCACAGCGTTATGTTGGCGTATAGCGGAATGAAACCAGTGCTACTAGATTTGCCACAATGGTTATTTCATTAGTATTTAACACGCTCTTTCTGGTAATATTCGAAGCCAAAACAGCTTTATTTAAATATTAATATCAATAATACAATTAAACTAATGTCACGGATACCAAAAACATACTTTTTGATAATAATTTGAAGAAGAAAAACAATTTTTTTTTTTTTAACAATATGAGATAACTTGGCAACTTTGCAAAACCAAATAAGATGAAAACAAAGCGCAATCAAGTGAACTAAGTGAAAACTTTTCATCTCATATTTTAAAAGACTTTTATTGTTTGTCGGGTAGTTTTTGAAGTTTTAAATCGTTAATTAAACAAATGGCAAGTGATCATTACTAATTATGAAGTCATCCAGCATTCAATGGTAGTGTAATTGTGCGAAAAAGTGATCATGTTTTGAGACCAATCGATTAGTAGATAATCAGAAACATGACGAACTGTAAATCTTGAGACGAAAATGTGTCCTAAATTGAAAAGTGAGTTTATTTTTAATGAAAAAAAATGATAAACGAAGAATTTGAAACCATTTCTTTCAATGGGAAAGTGTGACAATAGCTTTTATAATCATTTTAAAACATTTCAATGTTTGGTTCAGGTAGGTTGTAAAATATTATTCATGTTCAAAGCAATGAGGTGAAGGGATGAGATGGAAATAGGAGCTCAGATGAAATAGGGAGCCGTTACCCTACTTGAATTTGAATATTTGGTTTTGAAATTCGATATGTTTTTTTATTAAAAAAAACGATTGTGCTTTGAGAAACGATTCGATACTGGAACCGGAATTCGAAAATCATTTTTTTATTTCAATATGGTACGTAGAATTTTCGAGATATGATTTTTTGAAGTTTTGCGTTTTCAAAAAAGAGCCTTTTTTCAACAGTCTATACTGTAAAATCGATTAAAGATACAAAAATTCGTCCAAGACATGAAATTTGCGTCTTTTCCGTAGCTTTCAAATAAGCGATTCCATAAAACAACCTTTAAAGTGAATTTAATGAAAAAAGTGAAAAATTTATAAACAAATAAAAAAAAATCCAACTTGGGCCTAGTTTTTTTTCTTTTCTTAATTGAAAAAAGAAGCCTTAGGGATTTAACTCAATCTTGGCAAAGTTTCAAAGTGGAAAGATTAATACTTTCGGAGCAGTGAATTTTTCAATCACGACCCGCACGCGTGGAGCGTACCGCAGCGCAACTCGCTCGAATACGGGCTTAACTTACCGACACATGTCGAGCCACTTATCGATTCCTAACTTTGACGGTTTATTGTTAGCAACGTTTCAGTTTAAATCGCAGTGTAAAAACGAATTCAAATAGCAAAATTGTTGCTGCAATCTATTTAACTTTGAGCCTCATATTAGCAAAAATCAAAAACATTCGTTGATTCGGGTTTCTTCTTCTCTTCTTGAGAAACTCGATTTTTTTAAAGGAATTGTGAAAAATCGATTTCTTGTGCACCGTGCAAAATTGTTCGACTTTAATAATTATTGTTTTTCTGTAAGATATGAATATTCATGACTTTCAATATAAAGACAACAAAAGTTTGATAAAAAATTAAATTTTTTCCCACGAGATTCCTTACTTGCATAACAAAATATCTTGATGTGTTCATGAGCCAATTTTTGCTAGTCGGTTTTTCAAGTGATTGCATCACCTTTCTATATGAGAAAGGCAAAAAACATCTTTTCTGTAAGTTTTTCATTCATTTGGCTTTTCCAATATATGTTTCCACTCAGTCATTGCCAAAACTAAATTTTATGTCATTTTTCCTTGAAAACACTCGTGAAGTGTTTTGCTCTATCCGGGCACTTTTCGTACGGTCGAACAATCAAAACAGATGCACTGTGTTTGATTGATTTGCATCGCACGAAAAAAATGCACTTTCGGAGCAATTCTCGGGCAAGTATTTTGCACCCGTTTTCTTTTCCGAGCGGCAGGCGTGCAAACCAAACTTTACAAACCCAATTATCTTTAGGTTTCGTCTTAGACTCGTCAGTGTATAACAGTTTATGTTGAACTGTTATGCCACCTGCAGTTCAACATAAACCGTTAGGCAGACGTAAAATTTTTGTTTTGTTTGCAAACAGTAACTATAATATCCAATTAAGTATAAGAAAAATGTGTCATTTGGATGATTGTAATCTGTTGATGCAAAAGATAAGAAGGTTTAATGTCCGTTGGAGAGTTAATTTGACAGAAACCAATTCCAGTGGCCTTTTCCTAAATAAACAAATAATCAAAATAAATGAACTATTAAATTAATAAAAAAAATGTTTGTGTAATTTGCTTCATTCCAAATAATTTCCCAGATTTTGTCGCGAACAAACCTAACTGTATGTAATAGAGAGCATTCGATAAACTTCGAAATTATTCAAAAGAACTTGTTTATATAATTGCAACCACAAAAAAAACATATCAAATCATGCTGCTCCACATGACACTGCACGTTAGTACTTTTAAAAACCCCATATTGGCTCACCGGCAATGCCATGTTCATGTTGCTTTCTCTTACAGCGGTATCAAGCCCGTAGGCAAATTGTATTTTTACGGTGTCGAAAATGATATACAGCGACAAAAAAACACAACATCTCTAAATCTGGAGCGCAATCGAACGTTCGCGCAATTATTCAACCTAATCACCGAGTGACCTACGCATTCGTGTTCAATTTCCTCATACGGTGTATCGAGTTCCATTGTCAGTCAATTCCCCATGTCCGAAAGTGCGAAGATTGTCTAATTTATTTTGTTTTCTTCGCCGTTGTCGATCATAATCACATTCGTAGTCCCGCGTCAGGACATTACGAAACTCTTCAACACGTGCGCAAGGGGTTTCGCTTACACTCAGCACTTGGGCCCGGGTGGCGGCATACCGAGATAATGACCGGTCGCCGAGGAAACCGCAAAAAGCGCCCGATAGATCCGATAACAAAAGCAGCGATCGCGAAAGTTGATCAGGCGGCCATTCGATGGACGGACGGACGGACCGACGGCGCTAGTGCCGCGTGGTTGTAATCGCTCTATCGTCGAGACGAGAGCCGAGGCGATCGGTCGATCCATGTGAGTAGATGCTTTTCTAGGTATCTATTAATTACTCAGTCAATCGGTCAGTCAGTAAATCAGCCAAATTCGCTGGAAGAAAAAAACAAACCCGGATCGATGGAGGTTCTTTCTGCCTGCGCGGGTGGCAGGCTGCCCGATCAGAATGGGTCGGCGGCGAACTGGTGATGTAATTTGCGGATTGTGGTCTCCTGTGGAAGAAAAAGCCTTGGTTACATACGATTATGAAAGTTAGTCTGCCAAAGATGGGGAAATTCAGATAATAAGCGATTGATTGGTTCCCTCTGACCTCTTCCTTGTGCCGCTGCGGCTGGGAGAGTAAAAGTTTCTGACAACAATCTTCGCTCGACACTCGCTCGGTAAACGGTAAACGATTCGCCATCCACTCGATCGTTGAGGGAATTTAATTTAGCCTCGACAATTCGTCATGAATTGCTTTCTGTGCGAAAATCGCGTAATTCGTTAAATTATATCTATGTTAGCCGACTTTTTTTTTCTTTTTTGCTGATCAAGCTAAATATGAGCTGTTGTTATTTTTAAGCTTACGTATATTATCGTGTCATATGTGATTACATCTTTGGTGTCAGGGCTAGCAGAAGCCGAAATCAATTTAAACATGTCTATTTGTTGAATGCAAACAAATGACGGCATTTGTAATACATGAGAAAAGTTTACGTTAACAGTAATTTACAACGCAAGCAAGGGAGCAATTTAGATGTTATCAACAGAAAAGCTGCCCAAGTGAAAGAAGTAGGAAACTAAACGGACACTTTAGAAAAAATATAGGGCAAGGTGAGGTGAGGCGGCCTCTTTGATCGAAAATAGGATTAGTGTAGTCGTGTAGAGCGTCGAAAATAATAAGAATGGTGGCCTATTAGCATTGTGTCACTCAAGCGACGACAAGTGTGTTTTTCCATTTTCCAATTTAATTTTTGCTCATAATTGGCTTCATGATTTTTTTTTTTTGGTAAAGTTATCGCATAAAAAAGTAAACGGATTTAAAGCCTTTGGCTAAAGCCCTACAAAGTGCATTTAAATTTGAGCTATTTTTTACATTTATTAGCTATTTTTTACATTTATTGCATCGTAATGGAAAATGACTGTAATCCGAGCATATACGAGCTTCAAAGAGTTCGCTTTTCAATACTTTTTTGCAACGAAATAATTTTTTAATCGAATTAAAACAAATTTTTGTTAATTTTTTTGCACATTTGTTCGTAATAACAAACGAAAGACACAACAAGGCAGGACGTTTAGTTCGAACAAAAACAATTACCAGCATGCTATTTGAGAAGCGAATCGGATGAATATTTCCATTTTTTGTCAATTCCATTATCTTTTATTACCATTTTATAATACTACATTCATTGATTTATCATTTTAAAACCACTTAATTTAGGTTGTATCAGTACTAAATCAAGCACTATTTTTTACGTTTCGTCTTCGACTCGTCAGTGCAGAACAGTTCAAATTAATGTTAACGCTATTTGCAAAATACTTTTTTTTATAATTACGCCAAAACAAAATGTCTTTTCTGACGTCGCGAAGGAAACGAATAGGCGACTGAACTGGCTGACTACAAATTTTAATTATTTAGGGGTCTGACAAAAAGCCGTTTTTGTGCTTTGGGCACATAACGAGCAATTCCAGCAATGCTTAGCAGATCGTCAGACACGACCTTCTCCGATTTGGATGAAACTTTGCACATAGCTTCAGTATTGCAAACCATAAGTTTTGAACCGATGGAGAGGTCGATCCGACTCACGACTGATTTTTAAAAAGGGCGTATGTATTTTAACATTTCACCAAAATTGACTTTTTCAAATTTTTGTAACTCGGAAACCGTTAATGGTACAAAAATGGCGTCCACGAAGAAGTTGTAGAGAATCGATTGAGTACTCTAAAAAAAAATATACACTGAAAAATTTTTTGATTTTTTTTCTCATTAATTTCAAAATAATCCGAAAAAGTTAAATAAAAAAAGCTTGGTTTCAATTTTTTTTTGATAATTTTTATTTTGAAGCTGTTATTAAAACTTACAGCTAAAAAAGTTTACGGGTCTCGTTGTAATTCGGAAACAGTTAATCGTACAAAAATGGCGTCCACGAAGAAGTTGTAGAGAATCGATTGAGCACTCTAAAAAAAATATACACTGAAAAAAATGTCATTTTTTTCTCAATAATTTCAAAATGAACCAAAAAAATTAAATTAAAAAAAATCAGGGTTTCGATTTTTTTGGTAATTTTTATTTTAAAGCTCTTATTAAAACCTACAGATTGATGGCTATCCCATCCGTGCCTTTTGAAAAATGAAGAAGTTACAGCTAAATAATTTACAGATATTTTCGAAATTTCAAGGTCTCGTTGAAAGATAATCATTTAAACAGTAGAATATTATAGATATCCTTTCTTCTAAAAGTAGCTGTTCTTGAGATACATGGATATTTAATTATAACACCATTTTTATATTTCCATGAATTGTTTATTTGCTTGCTATATCTACAATTATTACATGTACATGAATAATTCTTAATTATATTTAAGGTTTTAAGTTTTTGAAAATTGTATGAGTACTACGTGCATCGTCATTCGAATACAGTCTTGTGACGATTGTGGTTTCTGAAATCGGAACGAAAGAATGGTATTTCTGTGTGTCTGGAATCATTTTGGTATCCTTATAAACACTACTCCACTCGGTCACACCCCGTTCATATTCTTCTTGTGAAAAACTGAAAACTGAAACTGAATTTCAGCACTCGACTCTAAACCTGGATTTTGAAAACGAAATCTGAAATTGAGATCAGGATCTTGTTTCTGGGGCTGGACTTTGGAACTAAATTTTGGAAATGATTTTTGAAACTGAATTCTGAAACTGGAACTAGAATTCAGTTACAAAATTCGGTCGAAAATTTAGTTTCAGAATTTTGGTTTAGGATTCTGAACCTGAAGTTCTGGAACTTCAGGCCGAAATCCAGGACCAGAATGCAGATCCAAAACTTAGTTGTATTTCCAGAATTCAGTTTTAAAATGAATTCAAAAATCCACGTTCAGAATTCAGGTCCAGAAAGCAACTCTAATTTGGGTTCAAATGTCAGTTCCACAATTCTAGAAGTGTAACTGAATTCTGGAACTAGACTCTGAAAAATTTTGAACTAAAATCCGGATCTGAATTCTGGAACTAAATCACGGAGTTGAATTCTGGATCCTAATTTGAAAACTGAATACTAGACCGGAAGTCTGTAATTAAAATTTAGAAGCAAACCAAAATCTGGGTCCAGAGTTCAGTGCTAGGATTTAGGTTTAGGATTCAGTGGCTAACCGGAATCCTGTTCTCGAGTTCATTTTCAAAACACATGTTCAAAGCTCAGTTCTGGAATTCAGTTCTAGAATTCAGTTCGAGTCCAGTTCCAGAATCTAGCAAAAAAAATGAGTTTCAGAGCTTTAGATTCAGAATTCAGCTCTAGCATATTGATTCGAAATGTGGTCTAGTTCTCGAATTCAGATTTTTTAATATCAAAGAATATGAACCAATTTTATTCGTATTCACATCATCCTGTTATGTCTCACGACATTACCCACCTATCTGCTTTGCATTCAGAAAATCAAAGCTGTTCAATGCTCTTTGGGAAGGTCCAAGTGTACAATAACAATAGAGAAAAGGGCGTCTCTTGTTCATGAAATATTATTGTTACGGTGGTAACTGAATGACGGTTCTGTATTATTAATAGCTGCTGGTAACAGTGGTAATACTATCTGAATTATCTGAAACTTAATACAATTTAAATGGGTTTCCCGAAAAAAAATAAAGAATTAATTTCTTGATAAACTATCAATACAACTAATTTGTACCAATTCCATCATGTTTTGGCGCCCCATGGATGTTGCCACCCGAGGCGGTCGCCTCAACCGCACTACGGCACTGCTACTAGCCACTACATGGCACACTAAAAACTACTACCGAAAAGAATTCTGCACTCGCGGTTGTCTGTTCTATTTTGCAGGTATTCACGGAAAAAAATCAATAGTAAAAAAATCAGTGCTGTAAAACTTCATTCAATTCAATTGAAATCGAATGTGTGCACACACTGACGAGCACTCTACTGCAGTAAACTTCACATTCTAACACACACCCTTCGCAGTCGCACCGAATGGGTATCATCCCGTTCTTCATTCGTTTCTCTTTCTGTAAAAGCTTAGTTTAACCACCGTCAATTTATCTCTTAAAGTAACAAAATATTCCTTTCAATTGAATAAGAGAGCGGCATTCAAGTGAGGTTCATGTAAACATTCGAACTGGTTCAAGATAATGGATGAAAGATAAACCAGTCATGATGACTGAAATATTAATTACAAAATAAACATAAATTTATTCCAGTTTTCATTTTTAATATTTCGAAACAAATCTCAATTCATTTCAAACAGTCGGAATTATCTATTTTAACTTGCTGGTGATAATTTAAAACTCAAATGAGAACCACCATCCTCTTTTAATTATTATGGTCGGTGAGAGTTTTGGCTATCGAGTTGATGTTTATTTATTTTTTTATTCAAATTCGTCAAATATTCTCGGAAAAAAATATAAAAACAAATTATTCCAAAAATAATCCTGTTAATCAAATGATGCACTTTTATAACGAAAACTGCCAAAAATCGATCTAACTATGTCCAGGAAACAAATAAAAGAAAAATTGAAATCAGATCGTAGAAATAATGTATGACATACAAGAAACCATTGAAACTTTTTTTTATCTATAGTCTACATTTGTTTGACAAATAAATAAATAAATTTGGGAGCAGGGAAAAGCCCGTTGGAGATGAAACTTGACAATCTCTCTCTCTCCAGCAGGCAGGTTAATTATTTGAATCGACAGGTTACAATTATCCAACAGATACATTTAGACTTAACACTAGAATTAAAAGTAACAGTTCAAACAAAAATTTATAACACTATAACTAGACATCAAGCATAACAGATTAGTAATAGTGCTCTTCCTAAGAAGGTGAGAGAGAGGAAAAAAGTGGATAGGTAAATAGTATACAAGGGTTGGCGGAGCAGGTGCCTATTCATTCGCACTTGCTCACTACCCACAGTGAAGACAAGGAAGACAATGACACAGGTAAACCACGGGGCACTATAAACTGAGCAAGCAAAACTTCAAGTGACTATGAGCGGTAATTCAATTGACGATGAATTCTGGGAGCTTCGGCAACAAAAGTAAAATGAATGAGAAGGGATATGCTGACAGTCAAAGGCCATAAATCTCATTTTAGTTAAAAATATTCGATTGAAATTAAGTTTCACCGCACTGATAGTAGTAGTAATACGGAATAAGGACGGTATAGACCGAACGAAACATGCAGTTAAATAACAAGGGAGTGGGTCATTTCGCCGAAAGTCATTTCGCCGAAAGTCGTCGGAAGCGGCTGCCTCTTGCATACAAACCTGTAACCGTCTCGTTTGCCCGGTCTACTCAAAGCTAGGTTTCTTTGCTTTAGTTAGGTCCGAACGAGCGGGAGCGAGGTCCGACAACACACCAATCAAATCGATGTGGCTAAGCCACAATAGATATTTTTTCACTTAGTATACGGTAAATACATTTGCTTGGTAGATACACCTATGCAATTGCTTTGATGCTTAGTGACTAATAGTCAACAAGTTTCCTTGGGAACTCCGTCTTTAGGTTCATGAATCAGTCTTTATTCCAGAGTACAAGAATCAATCCTTATTCAAGAAGTACAATTGTAGGTAAAAAAAAAACGGACATTAACGTATTATCATTCATTTGTGTTTATTTTAAATCAATTCCAATGATAATATTAAGACAATTGCAGGAATCGGCGAAATGAAGCTTTCGGCGAAATGACCCTTTCGGTGAAATGACATTCGGCGAAGTGGCCCATTCGGCTAAATGTCATTCGGCGAAATGACCCTTTCGGCTGAATGACTTTCGGCGAAACGGCTTTCGGAGAAACGGCATTCGGCAAAATGACCCTGATCCAAATAACAAGGAGCAATATAGAAAAGCAACCGCGTACTAAGAGTATTCGATGCATTTTAGTTATTATATCCAAAACTATGCTGTGACCTAATAAAAACTTTCCTGTCTTCCTGTTTCCATTTGGCAGACAGCTAAAATAACAACAATAACCAACGGCAACGTTTGACATGTACAATTAATGTGCAGCATTCGAAACTTCACTGTTCCTCTCAAAAACATTGTTATTTACAATCATTTCAAGTATGGACAAATTCTGCATAAAACACAATCCTCTAAGAGGTATTTTATAAATCGGTCAACTAAAAATTTGAATGTATATTTATCATAGCGCATGTCAACAATTTCAAAACCATTTGCAAACAGTTTCAACTAGACTACCCTTTTTACTTCTCATGAATTTTCGACTAATAAATTTATTAATATAACCAAGCCCATTTTCGTTTTCTTTTTGCTGTCTATCATCAGTAATGGTTAGTCAGCGTAAAATTTTCTGAATCAGTTGCAATTGAGAATTTTGTGTGGAATTGAAAATTTACTGGTTCATGGATATTGGCCTACTAAACATATTTTCTAAAAGATTTTTTCAGCAAAGTAAATTATGAACTTCAACTAATTTATTATTCATTTAGGGGATAACCTTCTTTTTGTGCATAGGACACGTAACCGTTTTTTATACTTTATGTTTCGTTTTCGACTCGTCATAACATAGTTTATAGTTTTTTTGGCAATTTTGTTGTTTAAAATTTCGGTCGTCACGTGCCTACGCCTACGCTTATTTCAGTTCAACAAATTTCTTGTATGATAAGGTTCCTAGTAAAGATGACATCGGTTCAAGAATCGGTGTTGACACCCGATTAAAAATTGTTGTGTTTTGGTCAGTTCAAGAATAATTGGTATTATGGCAACATACTAAATTCCGCCAAAACTGCAACTGACTTTGGTCTAACTTCTACGAAGGCGTTTCTGAAGGCATTCATTCTTTGGAATGTTTCAGTTTAAAGCCCTCTGATGTGATAAGAGTCTGGATATGATTATCAGAGCCACAGATTGCCTGCAAGACCAACACTTATAGGCAAATTTGAACCTTTTTTACTCCAGACGGTCTCACGAACTGCCACCCTGAATTAGACGCGGATCATTTATCTTGGTGATATTAAATAGATGTTCCGACGTCTATAACGTAGCTTAGTTTAAGGAGCCACGAAGATTGAAACATGGGTCATTTTTGCCGAATCCCTATCCGAAAAGTTGGGTAGACACTTAACAGGAACGTCTAGTGTGTCAGATCAAACTGACTTTAGACAAAATTTAGCATTCTTTTCTTGGCTAGCTTGTTTATAGTGTTTCTTAAAAAAATTACTTATTTCTAAATGTATAATCAAATTTTCCACCGTTTCTAAATTACATTCCAAACCTATTTCAGTTTGACCCTTTCCAGTAGTGAAATTATCCACCTCCGAACCAGCCGTTCCGACAATATACGCTACCGTAGCAACACTTTTCGCCACTTTAAAATTTTGCCGTGTCGATTTCCGGTTCGGAAAGCAATTGTTAACATGAATATCTAAAAAGGTCTCGGAATTCGCGACTATCACGCTTGGAAATGATAATCATCAATGTGTTTCATTTCGTAAAGCATATTTATCGACGCAAACGACCCGAGCGGGAAGTGTCGGATCGACCGCAAAACTACCAAAACAAAGGGAAAGTGAATCGAACATGAATGGAACAGATCCAGCATCCAACCAATCAACCACCACTGGAACCGAATGAACCGAGGTGCTGGCGATCGAGGCGCACTGCCGTCCCAACTCGATCGAAACAATCGTCCACAATCACGAGGGGTGGAAACGTTTGGGGACGTACGTACATGAAAACCACTTTTCGAATGCCATATATAGAGTATTGCATGCAGTGCTGGCGCTTTGACTCGGACTTTGCCGCACTGAGGTGAGACCGCGACCCTTGTCGGAACTAGTTCTCAAATCTTTTGTTATTGCATGGTCCTAAAATGGAAACTGATCGACGTCTCGATGCCTAGAATCATCCGTCATTGGTGAGATTTAGAGGAGTACACTGATTCCGGAAAGGAATTGTTGATCACATTAGCGATAGAGTCGAGCTGAACTCGCCGCCCAGAGTCTCAATTGAATATGCCGAAGACCTTGACCATGTTGAAATCAACCTGCAGCTAGGTTTTGGCCAAGGATTGAAAATAACTAAACTTTGTCACCTCGGAAATCATTACACATAACTCAAATACGGTTGTTTGTACCATTGACACACTATTTGCCTTTTCCTTAGCATAAGAAATTACCACGCCTCGCAGATAATTTAAGCAATAATCTCTGCGATGGGAAATGGATTTAGGACACTGTCAGCTGTAAGCCAGTTTTTTTCTCTTCTCAACACAGGAAATTGACCATAAAAGAGCAGCACAGAATCTCGGTGCTTTCGGAAAGAGTCGGCTTTAGATTTATGATCGCCAAACGAAACCATTTCATATCCGTCGTCTAGCGAATCAAGAGGCCAGAGCGCAACAACAACAATCGATTCGCTGCTTTCCGAAAATGGACCAACCAGTTTAGAAGCTGACCACAGACGGCGGAAACAGTCGTCACATCATTTCGAGCTTGTAGAATCGACAATTCAGCCGTCAAATTTTCTCATCGAGTTATCTAGAGCTCGAGTTATTGAGGTTACCGATCTTATCGTTGTTCGGCTTGATGAGCGCGAAATGTCAAATGAGTAGTCCTACGCCAAAAGCGCACCACACAATTACAATTATCTAACTGGAAAAACTGGGGTCCCAATCGGGTCCAACCAAGAGGGCATCTAATCGCACGAAATTGCTTGCAGTGGAAAAATAAGTAAGTATACTCAAGCACCTTCGGCTGCTGGTTTCATGGGTCTTGAAATTAATCCGCAGTAGATTCGCAAATAGCGGATTATCTCACGACATGAAGATCATAACCATACTCTGCCGTTTGAGATTGCTTACGAATTAGATAACACCTTTACAGCCCAGCGCTCTGATGAGTTGATGGTGAAAGCTCCCAAGCTAGCCTTTGCAATAGTAGGATCGTTTGAATCTTCGGCTCCATTAATTTGATTAACGCCAAAAGTGCCAGAATCAAACGATAGCAATTGTAGGCAACAATGTAATGAGTCGTTAAAATAATATCTAATGCAATAATGAGTGTGCGATCGAAGGTTTTCTGTGACCTTAATTCAAGCGATTTTTTTATCACCTTTCTGATGGTATTTTCATTACTAATATCCAACTCGAACGCAGACACAGCGCATCTAGCACCAAACTGATCCACGGAAGGCGTGAACAGAAGGTCAGTTGATTATTTCCAAGATCAGACTTACCACTAAGCCGTAGGAGACATAAATAACGGAAATATGATTACCAAAATTCAGCGAGGCCGATTATAAATGACAAATGATCGCTTGTTTACCATGAGTGTGTGCTGGAATTGGCCACGAAATTTCATGCCGTTTAACCAATATGGTTCTGAGCACCGAATTCAGCGGTGGTTCCGTGGCATTTGCTTGCTCCTACGAGTTTCGATTTGGTAGCATGTGAGCAATGAATCAGTTGGACACATTGTGTTCCTAACCATGTGACTTGCAGGTCCAAAAACCATGCGTCATGTGACATTAAATGAGACTAGGCGTGAGCAACATTTTTAACACAATTTCTACCGGGATGTGTCCAAAGACATCTTTCAATTTTCCACTGATCATAATTCACTAAGTTTAAAAATTTCGCCACACTTAATTTTTTGACTATTCGTATGATAGCTGTTCAAATAATTTAACTATATCATTTTCCTTCAGCTCATCCAGGATTTGGAAATGTTCAAATAGTATACCATGAGATGTCTAAGAATTTCTCAACAGTGTATAAAAGTGCACTGGTGCTAAGTTCAAGACATAAAAGTAAATAGTAAAACCTATTTTAATCCACCTAATGGTGTAATGATGCCTTTCTCATATTACTTATATTTTCAAAAATATCACTCGAAGCTTCTGTGAAGCATTTTTTTTTCAATCTTGAATAAAATAAGAAATTTTCTTTGGGTATAAACTAACATAACCTTTTCAATTTGTAAACAGTAATGTCAAGTTAATAAGAATTTTTCTTTATTTTGCATCGTCGCACTAAATGATTAAACACACTTTACCCTATAGTTCTGGAATTCGAAGTCGAACTCGGATGAAATTAAACAGCAATCTATGAGACTATAGGAACATTTATTGGAGCCTGTTTGTGAAAATCGATCAAATCATCTCACAGTGGGAAAAAATCTATGAAAACCCGCAAAGAATTCTGTAACTCATGAACTAATTGAGATTGGTCAACAATCTACAGCGTTTCTTATGTAAAAATGTCCAAAGAATTCAATGGAATGGTTTACAATGGCCGCACGAATCGCATTCCTGCTCGATTTACGTTTTGTATTGCAGTTTTGGAGTTCCCAATAACATTCGCTCCCAGCAGTTCATTATAGTTTCAGTGTAATCGTCACATTATCTCCAAACCATTATTTTCTCTTCACAGATAGTCTCAGTGCATTTGAAGCCATTCGCTCAAACGCTGCTGGCAAAAATGAACCGTTTTTCTTGGGCAAAATAAAGCAGTGTCTGAACTACATATTGAATAATAATTATCAAATCACAATAGTTTGGGTCCCGGCTCATTGCTCCATTCCAGGCAATGAAAGAGCCGATAGTTTTGCCAAACGTGGTGCTACACGGAAAGACCGAAATCAGCATTTTAGTTGATTTTCTGATTTTAGTTAGTTATTTTTTGA
The DNA here is from genome assembly GCF_030247185.1 of Malaya genurostris. NCBI lineage: Eukaryota > Metazoa > Arthropoda > Insecta > Diptera > Culicidae > Malaya > Malaya genurostris. The sequence continues at coordinate 190,068,630 of NC_080572.1, forward strand.
CATTTTTTGACAACTAAAAAAATCTTACTTTTGCTAATTTAGATTTTTTAATTCTCATTACCTTAATAACAACAAAATATTTGTTGACATGGCTATTTTTTTAGTTGAACTCACCAATGAAACGTGCTGTCATTTCTCAGCCAAGGCATACTTCATTTCCATTCAACTAATTTTTTAGTTGAATTAGAGAAATAAAACGTTGTTTTCGACCAACATAAATGTTTGAATCGGCTTCTGCAATTTGCAGCTATATGGCGCACAGTCACCGAAAGAACATTAACACTGTAATGACTATTAGCCACTAGATGGCACACTACTATCGAAAAAACTTCAGTCGCGGTTGTGTTTTCTATATTGGCAGGTATCAATATTGGAGAAAAAAAACAAATTCGGAAAACAAAAACTGAATACAAGTAGTACACCGGACGGCGTAGCCCGTAAGGTTGGAAGATACAAAAAACATCATTTGACATAAACAATTAGAGTGCAACATTCAAAACTCACTTCACTGTTCCGCGTAAAAACATTATTACGCACAATCGCCTCAAATGCGCACAAATTCTGAATAAATACACCTTCCACTAAGAGTTCACGTCAATCGGATTCAACAAGACTGTCCTTTTTAGCTTTTTAATGGATTGTATTGCTTTGACACTTCTCATGAGTTTTTGGCTTATAAACTTGCTAATAAAACTCATTTCATTTTTGTTTACTTTGTGCTGTCCTTCAGCAATGATGGTGATAGAAAAATAGGAACAAATTTTCTGATTTTATTAACAAAATTAGTTGTCAATAAGAATTTCGTTTTGAATTGAAATATTGTTGGTTTTTGTCCAAGATATTCGCCAACTAAACACATTCTCTAAAAATAAGAGATTTTTTCTGCAAAGTCAATTCTCAGTTTTAACTAATTTCATGGTTATTTTGGAAATTTTGTTGTTAAAATCAACTAATTCTAAAACAGTAATACGAATTAGGCTCAGTGCTAATTTCGGTCGTTCCGTGTATTTAAGGTGAAATTTTTGAGTGACCGATTGCTTTCAACGAATTCTATAGCGCGACTCGCTAAAGAACACTTGCCAGCTGGCAAGCTTCTTGGAGTAAAGGTGATCTGGGTCGGTGGATGCACTCAATTATTTCTAAAATATCGACAAAGGCATGGTTCAGGGGTCTGGATGTGAGTAGGGAATTCGTTCGTGTGATGTCCAGACTCATGTCCAATCACTACACGTTAGATGCACATCTCAATCGAATTGGAACTTCCGAGACTAATCATTGTGCTTGTGGCGAAGATTATCGCGATATTGATCATTTCGTTTGGACATGAAACTTCTTCATCTTTTCATAAAGACAATTGAGGTTCCAACTTAATAATTGACCCTTTTGAGGGCTACTGCGTCCATTAGTTCAACCAATAGCAAAATTTTAATAAAAATGATGTGCTGATAAAAACAAACTCAAAATAGGTAACGAAATCAACAACAAAATGTATAAAAATTCAGCTTATTTTATAATTTATAGCAGGTAATCGTTTGGTTTAAATAATGTTCTTAAGTAGATTTAATAATAAATAACGGAATACCCAATACGATATTTAAAAAATAAGAGGAAAATGTTTTATTAAACTCAACTCATACTAGGATAAGAATTCTATGTAAAAGTGATACTACGGCGAAGAAAAACTTATATAAATTGTCTTAAGAAATAAACGTATTTATGGAAAAAAATAACATTCTCTCTGTAACTTGAAAAGCCTAATTTCATGTAAAAAAGTCTGGAGAATCGATTAGAAGTATCCACACTGACCGCACGAAACGTTTAGGTGGCTATTTTACCCAAATTCCTCCATTTCACGAGATCCTTACTGTAAATCGTCCTTAAATCTTGGTAAAACTTCTTGCAAGTTTGCTAAACCTTATGTAAGCAAGTCTGGAGAATCGAATGGAAGAACCTACACTGGACGCACGAAATGTTTTGATGACTATTGTACCCCATTGCCTCTATTTTATGGTACTTTATTGTAAATCGGTCTTTAATCATGGTAAAACTTACTGGAAGTTTACTAAATCTAGCTTATCTTACGTAAAAAAATCTGTAGAATCGAATGCCAGAACTTATACTGGTCGCACGAAACGTTTGGATGACTATTTTAACGAGATTCAAGGACGATTTATAATAAGATATCATGAAATAGAAAAATAGTCACCAGAAAGTTTCGTGCGGCCGGTGTAGGTTCTTTCAATCGATTCTCCAGGCTTTTTTACTTAATATAAGATAGTTTTCGTATGCTTTCAACGTGGTTCGCTTAAGACTTAAGGGTGATTTAGATGAAAATTTCACATATTGGAGGAATTGGGGTAAAATAGCCACCAAAACGTTTCGTGCGGCCAGTATAAGTTCTGGCATTCGATTCTACAGACTTTTTTTCATGAGATAAGCTAGATTTAGTAAACTTCCAATAAGTTTTACCGAGATTTAAGGACGATTTACGTATGACAAAAAACTCACTTTCAAGGATCACATTGAAGGAATCCAGGCAAAGTGTAATAAATATATTAAATGTTTATATCCTCTTATAAACAGAAATTCTAAGCTCTGTCTAAAAAACAAATTGTTAATTTATAAACAAATTTTCAGACCAGCCATGCTTTATGCGGTACCAATTTGGTCAAGCTGTTGTTCTACCAGGAAGAAAACGCTTCAAAGGATTCAGAATAAAATTCTGAAAATGATTCTGAAGGGTCCTCCCTGGTTTAGTACAAATGAGTTACACAGACTCACAAATATAGAACCATTAGATGTAATGTCACATAATATTATAAGCAAATTCCGACAAAAATCGATGCAATCTTCAATTGAATCGATTCGCTCTCTGTATTAGTTAGTAAGTTAGTATATAAGTTCCTTTTCCCCATTACACAATACAAGTAGGTTTAGAATTTTCCCTACACAAAAATCTCAGAATTGCGGAAGCAAATGATGTCTTCATGGTAATAACCAAATCATATATATAACAGGGCTGAAAAGTCACCACTTGTGGCTGAACACCCAATTTAAATCTTAATAATTTAATTTTAACTCATATTCCAATAAATAGTTATTTAAAAAAAAAAAAAAAAAGGACGATTTACAATAAGATATCATGAAAAGGAAAAAATGGTGTACACTCTTTCATTCGATTTTCCAGACATTTTTACATAAAATCAAGCTATTTCAGTAGACCGCATTCGATTTCTTTTCAAGTTACAGAACAAATACTACAGAAAACACTAAACACATCGCGTTTTTCCATTGTTTCCGATTTCTTTGCGGATTTCCCACAACGCATCTCTGAGAAAATTGAGTGAGTCTCGTTTTAAACTAGTTCCGGAACCGGAAACTTGGAATCAGTATAGCGTCGGTCTTTTAGCATGTAACTGGTATTGCCTACAAATTTAATCAGTTCAAGCCAAATATAGAAGAATTTTACAATTTTTTTGCATCTTCGCTTTAAATGACGGTATGAAATTAAATAGCAACCTATGGGACTACGAGATTTTTTATTTTATAAGTGACATTATTTGACACATACTTACACACATACACACAGACACATACATTGCTCAGTTTGATTAACTGTGTCGAATGATATAGAACACTTAACCCTCTTTGCCAATTTTCACTAGTCAATTTTACAAGTGATTACATAAATTTTCTATATGAGAAAGGCAATAAGTGTACTTTTATAGAAAAGCATCGTTATCATGATCTTTTAACAACACTAACAAGTAGGTACAATTTAGAATTAGAAATTTACATTTTTTTCACCTGAGAAATATAGATTTCAATGCGGTAACTCTGCACGCTATACGAAATTGAACAAAGCACGCTGCGAACGGAGCAAAACCGCACGTAACGTTGCGTACTAGTTTTGCATCGTCATTTTGAATGAGGATTTGAAAGTATTGAAACTCATTGCCCAATAATTTCGGAACCGAAAATCGGATCAGGATGAAATTGCACAGTATATTTAAAGACAATGAGAGCTTCAATTTGAGTCATGACTCGTGAAAATCGGCTTAGCCGTTGCTGAGAAATCGAAGTGAAACTCGTTTTTAAAGATTTTCTTCACTATTATCGGTGCTTTCGGAAGCGGAAACCGAAGACTAGTAATCCCAAAGTAGTTATATATATTCACTAACTAACAAGATCTACCAAATAAATGAATTTAGTAGTAAGTTTTATAAAAATGTGCACCTCGTTTCGCCATCGCTTGTGAAAAAATACTCATAAAATTGGAAATTTTCAATAATCGCACTGTAATACCGGAACCGGAAGTCGGATCTGGATGAACTTTTCAGAGACTTTTTAAAGAATTTTAAGACCTTTTATTTGCTTCTTAGTTTGTGAAAATCTGCTAAGAAATTTCTGAGAAAATCGAGTGCACTTTTTTTTAAAGTTTTCACATATTTCTTTGTAATTCCGAAACCGGAAGTCGGATTCAAATGAAATTCAAGAAAATTGAATGAGGCTATACGACCTTTCATTTGATTCTAAGTTTGTGAAAATCGGTTCAGCCATCTCTGAGAAACGTGTGTGACTATATTTTTCCTTTTGTCGTGAATACGACTTACTTTACTATGGGGCGCCTTTTCAAAATTTTTTGAAATAAGGTTTTGATCGTGAATATCTCTTGTTGTATCTAACGGATCAACATAATTTTTGCTACATGCCATCGGAAATATAATCACAATTTTATGATAAAATTTTCAGTTGTGTGACATAATCTCAAATAATTAAATTTTTCTGAAATGTTTGGTATAAACGAGTATCAAAGAGGATAATTCATAAGGCGCGTTGGCCTTTCTCGTATTTTGAAAGCTCATAGCTCAGTGATCTGTGGAAGGATGTAAATAATCTAACTACCAATATAATCAAAATTTTTCAACTTAAACGTGTATATCAACAGCATTGAAGTATTTCAATAGTACACTATTGAAAAACCTGTCTCATTTGACCCATGTCAACACCAGCCAATCAGAACGCGTTCTGAGGAAGAGAACAAAATATCTGCTGCTGTACAACAAATCGTTCGAGAAAAATGCTCCGAAGAGTGCTTAATATCGTAGTGAGTTCCACAATTTGGTCCTTCTGAAAAGCAGGAATGAATCCCGTACAGCATCCTGATAGTTTCCTTCAATGAAATGCAAATCCGAAATGAAATGGTCGACATTAAAATTCTATATGCTGCTACTTTTATAGCCGTTAGAACTGCCCATTAGTGAAAAGACTACAAACGAAATCACGTAAAAAGAAACCTCTTAACAAAAACAAGATCAGTTTGGATTCTATCGCCACTACGAGCAGATGTATTTTGTGTCGTTTGCAAAGCTAATTTCGCTGCCGACAAGAGCGATCACGTCACAGCCGCCAGTTCTTTGCATTGGTGAAAAAAACAATGGAAAGAGGACAACGGTGGAGAGCATCATACAAAATCAGCCGTTCTAATGGCTCTAAAAGTTTTCTAAAGAACTATTAGGATTTCTTCTTCGCAAATCGAAGGTAAAGAACCTCAGCTTAGTGCAAATCTAGAACTGTTTGATAAGATTGTGCACTTTTCGCTGTGTGAAATTCACAGTAATCGAGATCAAGTGAAGCCTTCTTTGATTTTGCGAAAAATGTTAAAAAGGGGAATGCTTGCATAATTCATACAATTGATCAACTAATTGATATTTGGAAGTGTTAAGGAACTTGTCAGTTGTTTTCGTATTCACGACATCCAGTTATGTCTCTGACATTACCCGCCCGCCTTTTTTTTCGTGCATAACACTATGTAATTCCGGAACCGAAAGTCAAATCCAAATAAAACTCAGGTACTTTGTATGGGACTCAGAGGGAAAAAGTGACATAAAATTCGACTCAGTTTGTAGAGTAATTCATTTCTTAGAAATGATTAAACAGATTTTCACAAGCTTCGATTCAAATGAATGCTTGAATTTTTCGACTTTTATGTAACTAAGATAACTTCTTCTCTTTTATTAACCCTCAGGGTACGGACTATAAAAAAGTTACGTTTAGTACGGACAGGGTTAGCCTAACCCGGCGACTTTGATTGGGTGTATATCGAGCTGTACTTTGTCAATTTGAATAATTTTTTTTTTATTTTGTGTGAAATTGTCTCAAAAATATAATAGAGTTGTCAGATTAATCATTTAACTGATTGAAAAAAAATTATAATGAAAAATGTGAACGGGTCTTGAATTTTTTTTGTAAAAAACGTTTTTTTTTTCAAAATGCTGTAACTTTTTGAAAAAAAAATACTAACATTGTATAACTCGCATTTGAAAGGTAAAAAGTAGTTCTTACAAATGTCCATAACGGTTTTTTGATTTATTCCAAAAACTATATTTTTTTTGAAAAATGAAAATACGCGTTTTTTCGAGTTAGCGAAAAAACGTTGTTTCTTTGATTTATGATGATAAAGGTTAAAATTAATTACTTTGAGCGTAAAAAAGCGACGCGTTGCCATGTTTTTAATGTGTGTTCTTTAACAAAAAATTACAAGAAACAAAATTAAATGAGTTATAATTCACTACGAGCAGCAAAGATTTCGATATAAGACGTACGTTCAAGTGATTGAGATCTACTACAATACTTCGCTTACACCATGTACAACGCGTTATTTTGAGGTTAGAATCTACAAAATTAAGTAAAGAGTACGTATTCTTACTTACCTTTTTATTCCTCAGCGGCAAACAGACGAAAATTAAAACTTAATTTTTTTGAAAATTTTGGATTTTGTAACGTTCGATACGGACTGGGTGTACTACACCCGAGCACAATGTTTATATGTGTCTAGCTCGGACACAAAGCGGAGACTGACTCTGCCGCTAAGGCCTCTAATAGTGTGTACCTATAAGTTTTTCCCCCCCTGGTCCGGACCCCCCTCGCCGACTTCTCTTCGTATGGCGGTTCTTTCAAATTTCGCTCGGGTTACGGTAACCCAGTCCGTACCCTGAGGGTTAAGATAACTTCTGACTCTAATTTGGGCTCTTTTTGTGGTAAAAATTCATTCAGATTGATTCGATTGGTTCACAAAAGTATGCATCAACGCTTACGTCTTATATTCGGCTACCTTTTCTCAAACCAAGTGTATCAGCAGCAATACATTTGAACATCATCATAAGTCACTCTCTGAAATAATTATGCGGTTAGAAAACAATTGATTTGTCGATTATGTCACTTGTACAATTATTTCTCTGAAACTTAAATTGTCAGGCATATGATTTTAGAAATCGATTTACAACCCAATTTTAGTCTCGAACGAGCTTAAAATTGTTGAAATCGATTCATTCATATACGAGAAAATTGAACGGTAATGAGATTGGTCGTTAACGTCACTTATACCATTATATCAACAGAACCGTAAGTGACAGTCTTTCGAACTTCAAACCTGTTTAATGAACCAATAATAGTTTCGAAACGAGTCAAAACCTTGTTCAAATCAGCCGTCTATAAAAAAATTAAACGGAGAAAAGAAGCGCATTTTAAAGCCGGGGTAAAATAAATGATACAAAAAAGCGCATTTTATTAGTTATGTCGCTTATGCCATTATACCTCCGGAATCGAAAGTGACAACGATTTGATTTTCGAACGTGATCCACAACTCAATAGTATCTCTCAAACGAGCAGAAGCTTGTTAGAATCGGGTGAAATACTAGCGTTTTGTCGGTTACGCCACTTATACCATTATATCTTCGGAACCGTACGTGAAAGCCGTCTGATCTTCGAACTTGATCAATGGCTTAATAGCAGCTTTAAACTGAGCCTAGATTTGTTGAAATCGGTTCAGTCATCTCAGAGACAATTGTGCTATGAAAAACAACGCGTTTTGTCAGTTACGTTACTCACACTGTTATATCTTTGGAATCGGAAGTGACAGACAATTGATCTTCGAACATGATCCACAATTCAATAGTAGCTTTCAAACGAGCCTAGATTTGTTAAAATCGGTCCAGCCATGAACGCGTTTTGACGCGGTTACGTCACTTATACCTCGGGAACCAGAACTAACAGCCATTCGAACTTCAAATTTCATCAACAATCCTTTGGTAGCTTTCAAACGAGCCTAAGCTTGTTAAAATCGATCAGCCATCTCCGAGAAAATTTTCTTTTCCCCCATTGCATTGCTTTTTTGACTATGCCGGAAAATCTGCTAATATCTCAAACTGATAGATACATTATCAAGAATAAAGGAATAATAATAATAATAATAATAAAAGTGATGATATAAAGAGTACTGCAATTTTTTCCAGAGAATCTTGGATGCCCCCGATCTTAACTAGATTCTATGAAAACAAATAATTCCGTAATGTACATTTCGTAAAATTCAATTCACTGAAGCATGTTGGGTTGTTTTGTATGCGTATAAATAAAAATATCCTTCGTCATGCAAAAACTGTTTTTACGCGATCGATGCGTAAATTAAACAAAAAATCGACGCCATTTTCGCCATTTCAGTTAACGTGATGCATGAAGTACATTCTCATTGCTATTTCTGACATTGTAATAAATTAGCTGTCTAACAAGGCCAAAACAAGCCCGCATTGCCTTGCAGACAATATCAGAATCGTAAATCATATAGTATTTCTTCATTCGTATCCGAGCAGTCGTCCGCGATACACTTGTTTTTTTTCTGCTCCGTATCAGGACGGTATTAATTACAAAATCTCGAGTGCGAAGGTGTTTCCCTAGCAAGGGCTAGCGGAAACATTTCTGTTGTGAGATCTTTCTTAGATCTAATAAGTGATCGGCAGTGATACACACCGGCAGCAGACAGTTGTGTGCTTCAGCGTTTCTACCTGTCGCTTGAATAGCATCGGCACCAGCAGTGGTTGATTCATCAAGGTCACGCGAGGGAAACAATCGAAGCGAACTCATCTATCGGCTCAACAAACCATACCGGTGAAGTAGTTTTTTCCTTATTTTTATCTTTCTATTTCTTACTACCCTATCTATTTGCTCTATTTATCTTGTTGTTGTGGGAGATATGTCTTCCGATGGGGGGAACCCCGGGGAAGATGATGATGTACCTGAAGAGGTGGAACATTTAGATGAATACTCTTATGGTGACACATCTTACATGGATATCCCCGCAACCCCTTTGGAAAAACCACCCCTCCGTCGGAAGGTCTATCAGGATGACGGATCGGTTGGCCCGTGGGTGGTATACTTCCGGCCCATAGCTAAATCTCTTAGAGTCCTTAATATAGCTCGAGATCTGTATAAGTACTACTCGGCAGTGAAACACATTGACAAGGTGTCACCAAATAGACTGCGCGTCGTCGTGACTGATCTGAAACAAGCAAACGATATTGCTAGCAATGAGATCTTCACGAGGGAGTATCGCGTCTACGTACCTTCTCGGATGGTGGAGATCGACGGTGTGGTTCGCGAGGAGAGTTTAACGGTTGAAGATCTTATGAAGGATGGGATTGGCCGCTTCAAGAATGTCGATCTTCAACCAGTGAAGATATTGGAGTGCAAGCAATTGCACTCTAAATCGGCACAAGATGGGAAGTACTACCCATCAGACTCTTTTCGTGTGACCTTCGCCGGTTCTGCACTTCCGAATTACGTTTTAGTGGGAGGGGTTCGTCTACCTGTCCGGTTGTATGTACCGAGGGTAATGCACTGTTCGAACTGCAAAAAGATGGGACATACGGCACCATACTGTTGTAACAAACCACGGTGTGGTAAATGTGGCGAGGGACACGGGGATGACTCATGCAGGAAAACGACCGAAAAGTGTATTTACTGTGGCGAGAATCCGCATGATCTTTTTGAATGCTCCAAGTACAAACAACGCGAGGAAAAGCTTAAGCGAACCGTAAGGGAGCATTCTAAACGATCTTACGCGGAAATCCTCAAACGAGCCACTCCCCCTACCCCTAACAATCCGTTTGCTCTTTTGTCGACTGACGCTGATGCTTCTTATGACCCCGGCGTAGGACCTTCTTCTCTTCAGCTAGGAACAAATAGGAAAAGACCAATTATGTCCTCTCCTAACCTTCCTCGCAAAGGTCTAAAAGTACTACATCAAAATGAAAATAAAACATTAAAGTTCAACCAGAAAAATTCCGTTGAACCCAAGCCAATACCGCCTGGATTTCTAAAATACAACCAGGAATTTCCTGCGCTTCCAGGGACACCGAAAAACCCAGGTGATCCCAAAACACAACCAGAAAATCCGACAAACTCTGGATTACTAAAATTCTCTGATATCGTGGACTGGATATTAACAGCCTTCAATATAACTGATCCTCTTAAAAGTATTCTAACGGCTTTATTACCAACAGTAAGAACATTTTTAAAACAGTTGACAGAACAATGGCCCCTCCTTGCAGCGATCGTATCTATCGATGGCTGAAATACCTACAGAAATCGAGAATATGATCACTATACTGCAGTGGAATTGCAGAAGTATCATCCCAAAATTAGATTCTTTCAAATTTTTGATAAATTCGCGTAACTGCGACGTATTTTCATTGTGTGAAACATGGCTCACTTCAAATATAAACTTTGACTTCCACAATTTCAACATTATACGCCTGGATCGAGGAGACTCCTATGGAGGGGTTCTTTTAGGGATCAAAAAGTGCTATTCGTTTTATAGAATTAACCTCCCCTCGATCCCGGGCATTGAAGTTGTTGCTTGCCAAATCAGAATTAGAGGCAAAGATCTTTGTATAGCTTCTATCTACATACCTCCCAGAGTCTCGATAGGGCATCGACGACTGGCAGACATCATTGAGCTTCTTCCCACCCCGCGGTTAGTTTTAGGATACTTTAACTCGCATGGTACGGGGTGGGGCTGCCTATATGATGATAACCGTTCTTCGTTAATTTATGATCTGTGCGACAACTTCAATATGACAATTTTAAATACGGGTGAAATGACACGCAATCCAAGACCGCCAGGCCGCTCTAGTGCGCTGGACTTATCCCTTTGCTCGACATCACTACAGCTAGATTGCAAGTGGAAGGTAATCCCTGATCCCCACGGTAGTGATCACTTGCCGATTTTGGTTTCAATATCCACTGGTGCACAAACACCGACATCAGTCGATATGACATATGATCTCACGAAAAACATCGACTGGAGTTCCTACTCGACCGCGATATCCCAAGCTCTCGAAACGAAACAACCAGATTCGCTAGAAGAAGAATACAAATCCCTAGCTGACTTGATCCTCAACGCCGCGATTCAAGCCCAGACCAAACGAGTACCCAAAACTACAATCACTACGCGACCCTCAACCCCATGGTGGGATAAAGAGTGCTCGGAAATATATAAAACAAAATCATCCGCGTATAAAAAATTCGGGAACAGTGGCAAGCGCGAAGACTACGAGAAATATGCATCACTAGAAAAGACCCTGAAAAATCTGATTAAAGCAAAAAAAAAAAGGTTACTGGCGTCGGTTCGTCAATGGCCTATCTAGGGAAACATCGATGACCACTCTGTGGAATACAGCCCGTCGTATGAGAAATGCAACCACTAATAACGAATCCGTAGAATATTCAAATCGCTGGATATTTGACTTCGCCAAGAAAGTTTGCCCGGATTTTGTTCGCGAATCGAATGTCTATCGCGTCGCGTCCTCTCGATACAGTGAAAACGATTCCCCCTTTACGATGACGGAGTTTTCTCTAGCCCTCTTATCGTGCAACAACAATGCCCCAGGGTGTGATAAAATTAAATTCAACTTGCTTAAAAATCTTCCCGATATCGCGAAAAAACGTCTGTTAAACTTGTTCAACAAGTTCGTCGAACAGAACTTTGTTCCTCAAGACTGGAGACAAGTGAGGGTTATCGCTATTCAGAAACCGGACAAACCAGCCTCCAACCACAACTCGTATCGGCCGATTTGAATGCTTTCCTGTATTCGGAAACTGCTGGAAAAAATGATTCTGTTTCGTCTCGATGAATGGATGGAAACAAGTGGCTTGCTTTCAGATACACAATTTGGCTTCCGTAAAGGCAAAGGAACGAACGATTGCCTTGCGCTGCTTTCTACAGAAATTCAAATGGCATTCGCTCACAAGAAGCAAATGGCATCAGTATTCTTGGACATAAAGGGGGCTTTTGATTCAGTTTCCATAAAAATTCTCTCGGAGAAGCTGCACAAGCATGGTCTTTCCCCACATTTGAACAATTTTTTGCACAACTTATTATCGGAAAAGCACATGTTTTTTACACATGAAGACTTGACGACCTCACGAATTAGTTACATGGGCCTTCCCCAGGGCTCATGCCTCAGCCCCCTTCTTTATAACTTCTACGTCAATGACATCGATGAATGTCTTGAAAATTCTTGCACGTTAAGGCAACTTGCAGATGGTGGCGTGGTGTCTATTACAGGATCCAAGTCTACCGACCTGCAAGGACCATTACAAACTACCTTAGACGCTTTGTCTACATGGGCTCTACAGCTAGGTATCGAATTCTCCACGGAGAAAACTGAGTTGGTAGTATTTTCCAGGAAGCGTGAACCTGCACAACTACAGCTTCAACTAATGGGTCAAACCATAGCTCAGGCCTTCACATTCAAATACCTCGGAGTCTGGTTCGATTCCAAAGGTACCTGGGGATGTCACATTAGGTATCTGAAACGAAAATGCCAAAAAAGAATCAACTTTCTCCGTACAGTGACCGGGACTTGGTGGGGAGCTCACCCAACAGATCTTATAAGGCTGTACCAAACAACGATATTGTCAGTGATGGAGTATGGATGTTTCTGTTTCCGTTCAGCCGCGAAGATACACTTTATCAAGCTGGAGAGAGTCCAGTATCGTTGCTTGCGTATTGCCTTGGGTTGTATGCAGTCGACTCATACGGGGAGTCTCGAGGTACTAGCGGGAATTCTACCGCTGAAAAACCGTTTGTGGGATCTCTCATATCGACAACTCATTCGATGTAGCGTCTTAAACCCGTTGGTTATCGATAACTTTGAACGGCTAGTCGAGCTTAACTCTCAGACCCGATTTATGACATTGTACTTTGATTTCATGTCACGTAACAATTATTCTTCTTCATATAATCCTCACAGTGTTCGTTTCTATGATACTTCTAATTCTACGGTGTTTTTCGACACATCCATGAAAGAAGATATTTATGGAATCCCGGATCACGTATGCCCTCAAGTGATCCCAAATATTTTTAATGACAAATTTAGAGAAGTCGACTGTAATAAAATGTTTTACACTGACGGATCACATCTCGACGGGTCCACTGGCTTCGGTATTTTTAATGAAAATTTCACCGCCTCCTATAAACTCAGTGATCCGGCTTCAGTTTACGTCGCAGAACTAGCTGCAATTCAGTATACCCTTGAGATCATTGAAACTTTGCCCACAGACCACTACTTCATTGTATCGGACAGTCTCAGCTCTATCGAGGCTCTTCGCTCAGTGAAGCCTGGAAAGTACTCGCCGTATTTCCTGGGGAAAATACGGGAACAACTGAGTGCTTTATCTGAAAAATCATATCGGATTACCTTGGTTTGGGTCCCATCACATTGTTCCGTAAGGGGCAATGAGATGGCGGACTCACTGGCCAAGGTGGGCGCATTACAAGGTGAAACCTATGAAAGACCAATCTGCTTCAATGAATTTTTCAGTCGTTCTCGTCAAGAGGCACTCGTCAGCTGGCAAACCTCCTGGAATGATGGATATCTAGGACGGTGGTTACATTCCATTATACCGCAGGTATCGACGAAAGCTTGGTTCCGAGGGTTGGACGTGAACCGGGACTTTATTCGCACAATGTCAAGACTTATGTCCAACCACTCTTTGCTCAAAGCGCATCTTCATCGTGTTGGCCTTAGTGAGAGTAATCATTGCGTTTGCGGAGACGGTTATCATGACATCGAGCATGTTGTTTGGGTGTGCTCCGAGTATTGCGACGTCAGACTCCAGCTAATTGATTCCCTTCGGGCCCGAGGTAGACCACCTTATGTTCCAGTCCGTGACGTTTTGGCAACCCGAGATCTCCTTTACATGACCTATCTCTATAACTTCCTCAAAGCTATAAACGTGCAAATCTAGTGCCCTCTCTTTCTCTTTCTTTCTTCTACAGTGGTCCTACCCCAAATGAACTAAACACTGGTCAAGCTGAATTGCTGGAAACCATCCATAAATGACACACCGACATCAAAGTACACCAACAAAGCATCCGAGTCTAGTACAGTCTCTTCCTCGTTACAATCTGGAGAACGTCAAGAACTCGGAAATGAAAAGTGTGTTAAGAAGATGCAAGCTTTTAATGAATGATTTGTAATACCAAAATATGTTCAAAATCAATACAGTATAGGTCCCACCCTCCTGACACTCCTTTACTAACTTTAGGGGAGCAGGTCGCCCCATAATACGGCTTCCACTCATATCCACCTAACAACAAGATAATCGGCCACGTTAAGCTAACGCAAATGAGCCCAATAAAAATTTTATTATAAAAAAAAAATATAGTATTTCAAGATATACGAACTAATCATTAACCTCGTGTCCTAGTTCTTAAATTTCTTCGACAGATCCACAAACAGCTCTTCGTTTCGCTTCTTCGAATGCGAAATTGCTACAATCCAACTATCGTCACAAAATGCGTTTGATGTCAATTAATTGAATTTGTCTTAATTTATAAAAATTTAACGTTTCAAGTCAATGTAACCAAATAAATGAGTGAATCATAAAATCGTTAACACAACCGAGAAACCTTAGTACAAGTTACAACAACCAATCAGACTTTCATCGTTATGACGTAAAGCCGGCCGTGGTTTTGTTTTTCGAGAAAAGTGAAAATCCGCTTGAACTCTTTACCCTGTGTTCGATCACGTTTTTCTCGTAGGCTTTCGATTACCGATTCTATGACGTAGTTATGCATCTCCTCGCTCTAATGTAATTATTTCAACACAGAAATCGGCGGTTGGCAAACGACTTATGTTACGTTCGTGCCCTGCAAATATACTGGTCCCGTGCTGGAACTGCCGCCAATCGTCGAAGCCTAAAATAGAATAAATTAGCTCCCGAGGCTGAACACAGAAATATTTCGATACGAAGTGGTGATACATCGGCCACCGAAGGAAGTTGTTAATTCCCGAGTTTTTGTTTTTTTTTGTACCTGGCTAACGTTCGATAGCCTGGGCAGGACCAGAGGGTATAAACGAAATCGATAAAATAGCTGCTATCATGACACGCTCTTTCGCTTTGTCAAACCAACATACCGCAGCTTCCGGTAAGCGAAACGGATCCGCGACGGTAGGGTAAATGCATCCAATTTTCAAGTGAGTTATTTGTGTTTGTTTTTAAGTAACTCAAAATATTCGATAAACATTCTGCGGCCAAACTATGGAAGATACCGAAATATTCATTGAAAAAGAAACAAGTTATACCAATCGTGTGGCCAATATGGGATTCATCACCCTAGAAAGCATTGTATACACTTTACGGGTAAAATCGTGACAATTTCACCTATCTTTGAATTTCGTCTTTGGTCGAAGAGTACAGCACAGCTTCAATAAAAACGGCAGAAATGCTGTTAACAAATTTGCATTTAATTTTCCATTGGACCTAAATATCTGTAGCTGTGTTTATCCACGTGACAAGGTAAAAGCCGACAAAACATTTTTGTACATTGTGTCGCCCAAGTTGAATTATTCTATTTATTTCGTTATGAATTATCGTCTGGCCAGATGCACAAGGAAGAAATGTTGCATTTTTCTTGAATTCACATGCAGAAACATTAATTTATTTTTGGAGTTTTTGATCCTTACTTCTGAAGCGTCCAGAACCTGCAATCTGGACTTGTTTGATCATTATCTAACAGCATCAACTAATCGGAATCTCTACAAAGCCTTTATAAACAGAACACAATAAATGAGAATTTCCGATTAAACCTCAAGACCCTTTATTTGGTTGTAGGTTTTTAAAAACAGTGCAGCCGTATCGGAAAAATAGAAAAAGGTTTCGTATATACATTCATAAGCCTTTCTGCCGCTGCTTCCGGAACCATTTAATGAACTCCAATTTCAATTATTAAACTTTCAAACGCTCAGGTGATGTTCTAATTCACCTTTCGAACAGCGTGACAAGTAGTCGCCTGCTACTAACAACAGATTATAAGTAATCGCATTCAGCTTCTGAATAATGGATCTAAATTCGAGACCTGAGTTTTAGATTGGATTCTGAACTTATTTTCAGGTTTAAAATTTAGTTGAACAATTCAATGTAAGAACTTAGTTTCAGGATACAGGTTAAGAATTTAAAACTAAGACTCTGGAACTAACTCCTAATTCGTCAATGAATTAAACTTTAGTATAGAAATTAATACTTTGTTACAATTTTGAGAGCGAAGTAATAAATGTGACAACATTCACATAAACAAACAACTAGTACGAACGATGATCGATTTTCGGTAGTGTAAAAGAATCATGTATATTTTATTCGTATTTACGTCCTCCAGTTATGTCTGTGACATTATTCACCCGCTTTTTTATCATCTACCATCAAGACTTACAAGTCTAAACAATTTAATGTACAGTTCTTAAGATTTAACACTTTACTGCTTTTATTCGGTATTTTCTAGCTGTCCACATTCCATAACCTAAGAGAATCATTCCATCGATTTTTTTTTGTCGTACACTCAGGCAAATTGAGTAGTGAAAATCATAAGGCAAATCTTATGATGCATCAAAAATCACTAAAATCACCATTTCAGAAGATTAATATGAAAAATATACCTCTGCAGTATACATCTCATCTATCACTATTATAGTTTTCATACGAACAACTTATGAATTCCACAGTATATGAGAGAAGTTATGTTTGTCATTGAAATTTCGCACAATGTTCCTAAAAATTTCGTATGAATTTCATAAGGCGTTCTATTGGAATTCCAATTTTCGTGACTTCATAAGGCAATCTTATGATTCGCATATAATATTCTTGTGGCTAAAAACCATACGACATCATTATGAAATTCCATATATTTTTTGCCTGAGTGTACTGGATTGCACACAGAAACAGGCTCATACATGCGTTAATATAGCGAACTAAGCAGATTAATATGATACTTTCAATAGGTTTCAAGAAAAAATAAACGAGGATGCTATTTGCGAATCAACAACCCCTCAACCTTTGCCGAATTCCACCGATTCCGGAAAAATTGGAATCAGCTGCAACGAAAGACATCCATCATGCATATCAGTATTGTACATGTGATTTCACACGATGACATCAAACGAACGGTAAATGCAGTCCATCTTTGACGTTTATTGGTGGTTTGTGTACCACGGAATACTGTGGAACGAGATAGAATATTGTAGAATAGAATGAAATAATACAGACTGAACAAATGAGCAAACCACTGATAGCTGTCAAACGATGTTCATCCAGTTAATTTTGTGAGGTTGTGTCGTTTTCATGTGAGACCTGATGGGTGAGATGATCTGTGAGTGAACTTACTTACCTTACCTAACAGCTATAGGCCTGGGGTGTCCTTTGCTGTATCAAGCATATGTCTCCACATAACCCGGCCCATGGCTGCTTGTCGCCAGCCACTCAAGGCACGGATGCTTCTGAGAACACCCTCCACTTGATCGATCCACCTTGCTCGCTGCGCTCCTCTTCTTCTTGTACCAGTCGGATTAGATTCAAGAACCATTTTCACTGGGCTGTCGTCCGACATCCTTATGACATGCCCAGCCCATCGTAGACGTCCGATTTTAGCTGTCCGTCCGGGTGGTTCTCCTAGCAGCTGTTGCAATTCGTGATTCATACGCCGTCTCCACGTTCCGTCTTCCATCTGCACTCCGCCATAGATGGTCCTCAGTAACTTTCTTTCGAAAACACTGGTCCTCTGCCAGCATAGTCCAGGTCTCGTGGCCATAGAGAACAACCGGTCTAATGAGCGTTTTGTAGATGGTCAATTTCGTGCGGTTGCGTACTTTTCTCGATCGGAGGGTTTTTCTGAG
This sequence comes from Malaya genurostris, assembly GCF_030247185.1. NCBI lineage: Eukaryota > Metazoa > Arthropoda > Insecta > Diptera > Culicidae > Malaya > Malaya genurostris. Next base: position 190,086,638 of record NC_080572.1, read on the forward strand.
TCCAACGTACGCACGATTCCCTGCCAAAATACGTCTCTGTATTTCTCTGCTGGTATCATTATCGGCGGTCACCAGTGAGCCCAAATACACGAACTCGTCAACCACCTCGATATCGTCACCGTCTATCAATATTCGTGGTGGGAGGCGTAGTGTTTCTTCTCTAGAGCCTCTTCCTCTCATGTATTTTGTTTTCGACGCATTTATGGCCAGTCCGATACGCCTAGCTTCAGCTTTCAGTCCGATGTAGGTTTCCGTCATCTTCTCAAGGTTACGTGTCACAATATAAATATCGTAAGCGAAGCCAAAAAGTTGTACGGACTTTCGGAAGATCGTGCCACTCGTGTCGATCCTCGCTCTTCGAATCACACTTTCCAGGCAATATTGAACAAGATACAAGAAAGTCCATCACCTTGACGTAGCCCTCTCCGAGATTCGAAGGGACTCGAGAGCGTCCCAGATACTCGGACGTAGCACATCACTCTATCCATCGTTGCTTTGACCAATCGCGTCAGTTTATCTGGGAAACCGTATTCGTGCATTATCTGCCATAGCTGTTCTCGATCGATTGTGTCGTATGCTGCTTTGAAGTCAATGAATAGGTGATGCGTGGGTACGTTGTATTCACGACACTTCTGGAGTACTTGTCTTATCGCGAATATGTGATCCCTAGTGGCGCGGGCTCCAGTAAATCCCGCTTGGTACGGCCCTACGAATTCCTTAGCTATTGGTGATAGACGACGGCAAAGGATTTGGGAGAGTACATTGTAGGTGGCGTTCAGCAATGTGATTGCGCGGTAATTGCAACAGTCTAGCTTATCGCCCTTTTTGTAGACGGGACATACCACCCCATCCATCCATTTCTGCGGTAGAATCTCCTTCTCCCAAATCCTAGAAATCATTCAGTGCAGCGCTCTAGCCAGTGCCTCTCCTCCATGTTTGAGCAGCTCGCCTGGCAACTGATCGTTGCCCGCGGCTTTGTTGTTCCTCAGCTTGCCGATCTCCTCACTTATCTCCGACAGATCAGGGGCTGGGAGTCTGTCGTTGGCTGAGCGTGCACCCAGATTGATTCCTGTACCGATCTCTGTACCTTGTGCTTCGCCATTCAGATGTTCGTCATAGTACTGCTTCCACATGTCGATCACCTCACGTTCGTTCGTGAGAAGGTTACCGCTGGTATCTTTGCACATTTCGGCCTGTGGCGTGTAGCCTCTACGTAAGCGGTTCACCTTCTCATAGAACTTCCGTGTGTCATTTGCGCGGTACAACTTCCATCGCTTCGCGATCTTGGTCTTCCTGGTGGCGCTTTTTCTTCCGGAAAACCGTGTTCTGTCTGTTCCGCGCCTATCTGTGTCGTTCCTCGTTCGCTCTAGTGCGGTGTTGCAGCATCCTCGCCCTTGATGCATTCTTCTCTTCGACTAACTGCTGACATTCGCCGTCAAACCAGTCATTTCCTCGATTCGATAACCTCGTACTTAGAACGGTTGAAGCAGTGCTACTCACGGCGGACCTTATGTTCCTCCAGCCGTCTTCAAGAGTCGCTGCGCCAAGCTGCTGCTCTTCGTAGCACTAGCTCCAGTTGTTGCGCGTATTCCTCTACAGTACGAATGCTACGTAGCTGCTCGAGATTGAGTCCCGGCGTTCCTGTGCGACGAGTATTGTGCACCGTCGATAGTATTGAGCGCATACAAACCGCGACAAGGTAGTGGTCAGAATCAATATTGGCACTGCGGTAGGTGCGGACATTGATGACGTCGGAGAAGAATCGCCCGTCGATGAGAACGTGGTCGATTTGATTTTCCGTATGTTGATCAGGTGATCTCCTGGTGGCTTTGTGGATATCTTTGCGGGGGAAGAAGGTGCTTCGAACTACCATTCCTCGGGAGGCTGCAAAGTTTACGCGTTGTTGACCGTTGTCGTTTGTTACCGCGTGCAGGCTCTCCAGCCCGATCACGGGCCTGTACATTGCCTCCCGGCCTACCTGAGCATTCATGTCGCCGATGACTAGTTTTACATCCCGCCGTGGGCAGCTATCGTAGGTTCGTTCCAGCTGCGCGTAAAATGCTTCCTTCTCATCATCGGGTCTCGTCTCATGTGGGCAGTGCATGTTGATGATGCTGTAATTGAAGAAACGGCCCTTTTTTCAATACACACATTCTATCACTGATTGGCTGCAACCCAATCACGCGCTGGCGCATCTTGCCCTACAATACAAATCCCGTTCCTAGAACGTTGGTTGTGCCACAGCTCTGGTAGAAGGTAGCCGCTCGATGCCCACTTTTCCACACCTTCTGTCCCGTCCAACAAAGTTCCTGCAGTGCTACGACATCGAAGCCGCGGATTAGAAGCTCATCATGCAGCATTCGGTCGTATCCTGGGAAGCCAAGCGATTTGCAGTTCCATGTGCCAAGCTTCCAATCGTAGTCCTTATTTCGTCGCGTAGGTCTTTGCCGATTATTCCGAGTCGTACTTATATCCTGATTATTCGTAACAAGTGTTTTCCGGGCGGCTTGTTAGGCCTGCACCAACCTCCTGTCTCGCCGGAGGGCCATCGTGTCAGCACTGTTTAGAGTCCCACACTAACACAAGGACGGTAATCAGCCGCTCCTAACATGGAGAACAGACGCTGTTTCGAGCCGCCCCAACATGGGGAACAGACGCTCGAGTAGGCTTGCCCGCATGCCTACGCTGTATCTTATACTCTCAATCATTCAAATGCAATCGAATCATTTTTTTGGAATAGAATAATTCAAATTGTTAAGCGAAAAATTTATTTTCGGCAGTGTTTTTTGTTTTGTTTATCATTCTTCGAAAAAATGATGTATAAAACACTTTTAGGGTTCATTTGAAACTATCACTTTGCTGAAGGTAGTATGTTGCTACGTTCTGACGTTTCAACAGTTAGAAACAACAGGCAATTTGAACACTGATTTAAATGAGTCAAAAAAATATATTTTAAGATTACCTCTAAGATTTTTCTTTAAACTTTCCATATTTCATGTTCTTTCAGTAACCGTATAAGATTGTTTTTTATCGATCTGGCATCTGTTGAATATTGATATTAGAAGGTTGACTAGTTTTTGATGAAAAAACAATCATAATTTTAGAATGGTAGCTTATATTGAAAAACTTAGTTGGGCAAAGTTATGCGCAATAATTAGCTTGACAACTCTTCGCAAAACAATTTTCTCGTAAAACTACTCACGAAAAAGTTAGAATAAAATAAGTGATTTTTTAGGAGCCACTGATTTCTTCATCAAAGTTGCTCAAAATAATATTCCTTACAACTGTAAAGTGCAACATTTTTACCTTTTTTACCTTTTTTTATATATATAAAAAATAGGTATAGAATTCGCTCAAACTTTCGAAAATTTTTCCGAGGCCCGGAGGGCCGAATGACATATACCAATCGATTCAGCTCGACAAACTGAGCAAATGTCTGTGTGTGTGTGTGTGTATGTGTGTGTGTCTGTATGTGTGTTGTCAACTAAGAGGTCGAGATCTCAGAGATGGCTGGACCGATTTTGATCAAACTAGTCGCAAATGAAAGGTCTCCCCGTCACCCAAAACGCTATTGAATGGTTTTGAGATCGGATGTTTACTTTTTGAGTTATTCGAAGTTTTATGTCAAAATTTTCAGTTTTTTGACAGTATCTGTCACAATTGACCTTGAAAACAGAATATGTTTTCAGACTAAGATTCCGCACGATAATACCTATCCAACAAGCCATAGATTGTTAAAATCCGTCCATTTTTAACGTAGATATCGAAATTTTTGTGTAAACGACTTTTCCCCCTATTCCAGCAGTAGGAGTTTTGAGCGCTGTATGACAAAGCAATGCTTGGGAGCAACGGAAAACACGATTTTTTATTCTGTTACATACAATTGTTTCTAAGTACCAAAAAGACTGTGTACAGCATCCTTTTCCATGACATTTAGCCTCGGACCGATTTTAGCACGGCTCGTTTTTGGCAACATAATCGTTCGAATATGACATATATAAACCAGATGATGGCAGATTTTTTTTTAATTATATTGTTTTAAACTACTTACAGCAATAAACGCTGGAAGAACATAACATCCATATACCATTCGAATCAGTTCGTCGAGATCAGCAAATGCGTGTGTGACAAATAATTTCACTCAATTTTCTCGGAAAATTTCTTTTCTACAAATTCAGATTCATACGAAAAGTCGTATGCTACCAAACAAAGTTCCTAAATTATGTTTGGTTCCGACCTCTGGTTCCGGAACTACAGGATGATATGCGAAACGAAATCAAAATTGTGTAACTCATTCTTCTCGTAGATGGCTGAACCGATCTAAGATTTAAATGAAATCTAAGAATCATCTAAGATTCAAATGAAAAGTTTTAAGATTCTATAAAACATCTTGCTCTTCAGTCAGATCCAACTTCCGGTTTCGGGGATACAGGGTGATTGGTATAAAAATGTCTATTCCACATAAATTAATCAGGTTTATCGGGTTAGCAGATTTGGATAGCCGATAAAAAAAATTAACTTTTTGTCGATTCAGAAGGCACCTAAAAATTTAATTCGTGCTATGATTTCTCAAAGATGTCTTCACTGATTTTCAAATATTTTGAAACAAATGTAAACTATACAGCTATTCAGGAGAATTTATCTGACTTCGGCCATACCGATTTTAGAATCGTTTCTCAAAGCTCAATCGTTTTTTAAAAAAAGGCTAATCAAATATCAGAAACAAAAATTCAAATTAAAATAAACTTATATACAAAATTAATTAATTTTATCCAATTATGACTTCCGGTTCTCGAATTACATGATAATGAATTTTCAAAATTCAAACCGATATAGAAGATGGGATTGAGCTTCAAAGTTGGACTCAAAACTGTTGTAATTTATTCGTCATATGGCCATACGAATCGGTTTGGGTTATGCTGGTTCCAGAATACCGGCTCTGGAAGTACCTTAAATTACCGTAAACTCTAAAGTGGAACTTACATATCATGGCATCTTTAATCGATTATCACACTTCTAGATTTAAATTCGATCCGATTTGCAGTTTCGACATTACAGAGTAATGAGTGATTAAAATCTCAAATTGTCGCTTAAATAAAACGGTCATTAAAATAAAGTCATGAAAACTTAAACACCGAAGAATATTCATGCAAAAAACACATGCAGATTGGTAAAAAAAAGGTATCATCTCACTGCTAGGTGGATTAAACACGTTTTTAAATTCAATTAAGAAAGCTAGTTTCCTGATTTCTATTCAAACATAGACCACCCTAATACCTTTTTACATCAAAAGATGCACCAGTTAATTGCGAACAAGTGTTGTAAAGAGATCTACTATAAAAAAATAAGTTATGATAGCGAAAATGTTTTTGTCTCACTAATATCCCGTTTGGGACCACTGTGCATTGTATTCGTTCTTCATTTCATTTCAGTCCGGTTTAGCCCCGTGATTCCAGAAATATTGGACTTTGGGTTGGGTTGGCACATTTTTCCAAACCAAAAATTTGGAATTGTAGCTAAAAATTGAAGATACACAACACAAAACTTGGATCAAAATCTAGTAGTAATGGATGTTTTTTTTTAAATTTCCAAAAATTCTATCTCCTTTTTAGAGTCACTTTAAAATAACTTTAGCCAGAAAAAAGTTATTTGCCTTGTACAACTAGTGTCTCGAAGACACAAAAACTACCCATTTTTCCTACTAATTTTGGTTTTCGGACCGCTATACATACGCTAGTTTGTGCTCGATACGAGGTGCCAACCCTTTCGATACACAACACCAAACGAAGGATTTACAATCTATAAGATTTCCTGTATATCTGTCAACAGATAGCCGGTCGGTTGCCGGCGGCATAATCCACTCTAGTTCATAATTGATTTTTCAAACAACTTCCAGGTACCATCAGTTTGGGTATCAACTTGAAAATCAACCGAACGATACGTTTTCTATATGTTTCACGTGAAAAGGCTGTCGCGAACTGATTACCGAGCCGATATTATTTTTATTGTTTTATTGAATCTTACGACCGGAACCGTCCGATCGGCGATGTAATCAGTCAATTACGCTGCTGACCGATCGTGGTGCGCTCTAGTCGAAGATACACTTGGCTCAACCGGGACTTACGAGCGACTAAATTTGTATGAACGAAACTCGTTTCGTTGGTTGGAAAAAAAAACTATCAATTTTTATCGGTTTACCATTAAGCATTAAATAATGTCGAATTTTTTTTCTCGACATACTGAACCACTGATCGATAAACGAGTTAAGCTGATTAAATATCTGTTGCATTTCTGGCAGAACTACGTTACCGAGATACGGAGCAAAAATCTGGTTGCACAACTAAGCCGTATCTATTACGCAAACAATATTAATCCCTGAAAGATGCAGGGCCTGTCGATAAACTCGGGAGCACCGGGTTGAAATTATACTATACCAAGAGAGTTCACGCATCGAGTAAAGCCATATGAATAAATTACGCATAATTATCAACTGTCTCGACGGGCATAAAATTTCACGTCGTACGTGCTCGGAAGTTTCGGTCGCCCCACTCCTGCCCAAGGAGCGAACCAGCGGACCAGCAGCCATGAACGATACCGCATCGAATGGATCCGCTGCATTCGACAGCGGTGTCTGGCTCTGAGGCCTTCGAAGCCTGCAAAATGAAAGATTATAACCTAGACTTGGATTATAATTGGTCATTCGGTTTGATTGGATTTAGACGACCTTCCCGGGCCCAGTCTCCTCCTACCTTCGCAGTTGACGCAGTTCGCCTCTACAGGCAGTAGTAGCTCAGTTAACATCGATGACAACGGCAATGACGTAGAATGGCTCTAGCTCTTATAATTTAAGAACTGTACAATAATGTAAGCAGATTACAGTTGAAGGGAAATATCAAATTTAACTGCATAAATACTGTGTGTGTGCGCGCACACGTGGTGGGGCGTCGCGTTTACCACGTGGTTGCCATTTAACGGACGTCTATCAATTCTGGCGAATTGTACAATGAACGAAAGATTAAGGTCACACTCATTAGAGTACACCTGTGAAGAGTGACTCACACCGACAAACCAGGAACGTTTTGGACGATGTTTGGCCAGTTAGATTTGTATGATCAAATAAGCACTGTTTGTTTTACTTTGTTCTATTTTCCGTTAGATGAGTCTAATGATGGATAGGTCTCATCAAGTTTTTATTAACAGCTTTTGCTACAGTATTTATCCAATTGTTATCCTATTTGAAATTCAGAATTTTATCTTATGAAATAATATAACGAAACGCCAATCTTCCATTTCTGTCATTCCTGGTTTTATCCGAAACAACCGTTTGTTGATCACAACATTCCAAGAAGAAGCAAACCGCAACTCAAGTCGTCATCATAATCATCATCATCGGAAGCTGTGGGAAGCTCGTTACAGACGCTCACGGCCACAGGGACTACTGGTTCAGCCACGGAAAAGTCCGTTTAAAACCGCTTACCATTGAGGGGATTGAGGCACACTGCATCATCTGTAATGATCTCCGTTTGGCCCCGCTCGGTTGTTGCTCAAACAAATCCGAATCGGTTCGATGACCAATGGCCAAGCGGCAATCGTTTGTTCCTTCGTTCGACGCTATTTGATTGCGCACCGCGGCAACGACAAGGGCTCCCAGTAAATGCAGTAATCATCGGTCCGGCATAAATTTGATTTTGGTCATGTTTTACATCATGCACCCGGGAGGCCAAACGCCGAGGGCTCCCAGAGTGCTTTGCGCAGTAGTGTATGATTAGCGGGAGGGAAAGTTATGTGCTTAGAGCTTCAAGCATTACCATATGCTCAATTAGAATCTATGGGCGATGCGAAAGTGTGGCCCGAGGGAGGAGATTTGCGCACAGTTTTATATGCAAATTGTATAACATCTAATTGGCTTGATTTTATAATGTTCTTTTCATCGCTAATGTAGTTTCGTTTTTTTTTTTTTTTTTGTTTTCAGAGTACTACTGATTTGATGTAATGCAAGGTAAAATTTTTCAGTTCAGTTTGTTCTTAATTACAAAAAAAAACTAGATCCCAATAAATAGATAACACGTAGAAAGCGCTTCACGGAAAACATAATTTGTTACCGCTATCGTGACTAAAAGTCACAGAATAAAATACGCTGGCATTGCATGAAATATATTGTTGACAGTGCTGTACAACTTCCTTCAATTCAATTGGAATCAACGATCACTCCACTACAGTAAACTTCATATTTTTGCACCCAACCTTCGCTGCCGTGCCGAACGGGCAGCATTTAGTTCCATTCGTTTCTCTCTCTACCGAAGCTCAATTTATCTCTTGAAGTAACAAAATATCTCTTACAATTGAATAAGAGAGCGGCCTTCAAGTGAGGTTCATGTAACAGATCGGCCGAAAAGTTCGTATCGTTTCTATGAGAGGGCGCCACTAGAATTAAATCCATACCATTTTCAGTTAGTACCAACCTTCAAAAGATACGTGTATAAATTTGACAGCTGTCTGATTAATAGTTTGTGAGATATTGCATTTTGAGTGAAGCTACTTTTGTTATTGAGAAAAAAAATGGAAAAAAGGAATTTCGTGTGTTGATGAAACACTACTTTTTGATGAAAAAAAGTGTCGCCGATACCAAAAAATGGCTTGATGAGTGTTATCCAGACTCTGCACCGGGCGAAGCAACAATTCGTAAGTGGTTTGCAAAATTTCGTACTGGTCATATGAGCACCGAAGACGATGAACGCAGTGGACGTCCAAAAAAGGCTGTTACCGATGAAAACGTGAAAAAATCCACAAAATGATTTTCAATGACCGTAAAGTGAAGTTGATCGAGATAGCTGACACCCTAAAGATATCAAAGGAACGTGTTGGACATATTATTCACGAAAATTTGGATATGAGAAAGCTTTGTGCAAAATGGGTGCCGCGTGAGCTCACAATCGATCAAAAACAACAACGAATTGATGATTCTGAGCAGTGTTTGGAGCTGTTATATCGAAATGAAACCGATTTTTTTCGTCGATATATAACAATGGACGAAACATGGCTCCATGACTTCACTCCGGAGTCCAATCGACAGTCAGCTGAGTGGACTGCACGCGATGAACCGAACCCAAAGCGTGGAAAGACTCAACAATCGGCCGGTAAGGTTATGGCGTCTGTATTTTGGGATTCGCATGGTATAATTTTCATCGACTACCTTGAAAAGGGAAAAACCATCAACAATGACTATTATATAGCGTTATTAGATCGTTTGAAGGACGAAATTTCAAAAAACGGCCTCATTTGAAGAAGAAAAAAGTTTTGTTTCATCAAGACAATGCACCGTGTCACAAGTCGATGAAAACCATGCTGAAATTGAACGAATTGGGCTTCGAGATGCTCCCTCATCCACCGTATTCTCCAGATTTGGCCCCCAGTGACTTTTTCCTGTTCTCAGACCTCAAGAGAATGCTCGCTGGTAAAAAATTTAGAAGCAATGAAGAGGTAATCGCTGAAACTGAGGTCTATTTTGAGGCAAAGGACAAATTGTACTACAAAAATGGTATCGAAAAGTTGGAAGATCGCTATAATCGCTGTATCGCCTCTGATGGCAATTAGGTTAAATAATAAAAACGAATTTTGGCAAAAAATGTGTGTTTCTATTAAACGATACGAACTTTTCAGCCGAACTGTTAAACATTCGAATTGGTACAAGATTATGGATGAAAGATAAACCAGGCCTGATAACTCAAATATCAATTGCAAAATAAACATAAATTAGGGGAAGATGGGGTAAAACGGACCCCCGAGGCATTATGCACCTTGTGCTTTTCTCAAAAGTTACCAATTTTTTTCACTGAAATTTTAATGAAACTGAAAGTTCGCCATAACAACAGATTACTATAAAATTTTTGTAGCGATGGTTCAATCATATCTGGAAAACTTTTAAAAAACCAATTATGTCTCTGTTATAAGTAATTTTTGATGTTCGTTTCATAGTAATTTTCTAGGGTGAGGAAGACGATTTTAATTTTGTAACCAGTATTGTGTGAGGTAAAATGCTCAATAATTCGCTTACAACAATTATCCATAAGTTAACAATTTAATGAATAATAGTGAACAATCTTCCACCTTGAAAATATCTCGTCAACGAAAAGTCTAAAGCTTTCTTTAAATAAGAAGAAGAAGCTTTATGAAAGTGCATATTGCTCCGTGGATGTCATGAGCTTTAAGGGCTGAGGACAGTACCGTAAGGTGGTAGGTTTTTTGCCATTTTCCCGTTTCAAATTAAATTTTCTTGGAGACGGTGCAGAATAACACATGAATCAATAAGTCCCGAGACTAAAGCAGAAATGGCGCTCGTAGTAAACCAGTAACCACGACTTTCTAGAGTACTAACCTTTGCTTGAAACGGGTCAAAATTTTAAGTCGATCCGACCAGAAACAGCTGAGTTATCGAGGTTGGAGTAAAGTCGTTTTGTAGATTGTTTAAAAAATGGAAAATATCGAGTTTCGTGTTCTGATAAAACATTGTTTTTTAATGGGTAAAAACACCGTGCAAGCGAAGCAATGGATTGAAAAATGTTATCCGGACTCTTGTCCATCAAAAGCAACGATTTATCGGTGGTTCGCCGAGTTTAAACGTGGTCGTCCCGACACAAATGACGCGGAACGCTCGGGTAGACCTGTGGAAGCCGTTACACCGGAAAATAGGAGTGAAGTGACAAAAAATATAATGAAAGATCGTAAAGTGAAGCTCCGTTAGATTGCTGAGATGACACAGATATCATATGGAAGTGTATTTACTATCCTTCATGAAAAATTGAGCATGAAAAAGGTTTTTTCCAAGTGGGTGTCGGGATTGCTTTCGATGGAACAAAAACAGCAACGAGTCACCCTGCCACAAGTCGATGAAAACAATGGCGAAATTGAACGAATTGGGCTTTGATCTGCTTCCCCACACCTCATACTCGCCAGATTTAGCCCCCAGTGACTACTGGCTCTTTGCTGATCTTAAAAAAATGCTCCAGGGAAAAAGGTTTGGCTCAAATGAGGAGGTCATCGCTGAAACTGGAGCTTATTTTGAAGCGAAAGATAATTTTTTTTATAAACATGGTATTGAAAAATTGGAAAAACGTTGGAACCATTGTTGATGAATAAAAAAAATTTTGCAAAAAAAATGTTGTTTCCATTGTTAGTCTCGGGACTTATTGATCCATGTGTTATAGAAAAACCCACCTGACAATGTCTTCGAAATTTAGTTGAGAATATTCTGTGAAATTTTCAGAATGATTCATTGAGTTTAGCGGTCGTGTTGTATTTTTTTCTGACTGAAGAACTGCTGAAAATTGGAACTCTCGGAAATGCATACCTCTACTTGTTCATCGAAGATCTCGGCTTTGGAAGCTTGTATCATAAATCTACCGTGACAAAGTCTAGATAATTTAGTTTAGATGCGATTGGTACATAAAAACATATATGATGTCGCGATATAAATAAAGTCTTGTATTTTTCTGTGAAACAAAGTCAGTTTCAATGCATCCGTAATTTTTTTCGCTTTGGTTTCCTGATAGCATTCTGAAAAAGGAGAGACAAATAATATTGGCTCGACAAGGCTGCCAAACACACAGACATTCAATCTTTGTGAAAGTTGAATATTTTTTCATTGTTCATTGGAATCCATGTAATGTCCAACCCATACGATAGATTAATGTGATAAAACTTCTCATCAAAATAATAAAATGTATGCTGGCAACCCGGTATAGTTTGCTTATATGCGAGAGAGTACAAGAGAAATACGATGAGCAAAGGAAATTGAGCGAGCCAAGTGGTCGATTTAAAACTCAACTCGCGACCCTCTGTCCTCAGACCTTAATCCGTTGTTTCGAGGGATGTTTACCCGTTGTTTAAGATCATCCTGCCTCTACGTTCAGATAATCGTCACTTCGTGTAATTTAGAATGTATATTTTTCATGTTTCCACGATCGGGCGTCATGCCCCGCATATATTTCATTATACAATTTTTAAGGGATTTGGAAAATAAAATATTTCATGTAATTTTCAATGCATTCAGCGAATATTTGTACGTAATTTTGAGAAATAATGATTACGGAAGATAGTCATGCATGAAACTCTTCCGTGTTATTCTCTATAGTTAAGATATAGCTACATTTCCTTAGGGGGTGCATTTTACCCCATCTACCCCTAATTGTCCCCTTTTTCAATTTTCATTTTTAATATTTCAAAACACATCTCAATACAATTCAAACAGAGGCAATTATCGATTTTAACTTGCTGGTAATATTTGAAAACTCCAATGAGAACCGCCACCCTCTGTTTATCATTATGGTCGGAGAGAGCTTTGTGTTATCGTTTTTCCCGAAACGAAATCCTGGGTACGGGCCTGATCGTAACGGTAAGTTGTTTTTTTATCAGCTGTGCGAGAATTGGAAGCATTTTTTTTTTGGCAAAATTGTGATTACACTTCCATTTGGACACTCAGAGCGTGATGCATAATCGGTGTTTGCCCGCCAAATTTAGCGTAACAGTCAATAAAGGTTAATTTGTTTGCAGCTAAGCCTAGATTATGCTTATATTTTCTCAGAAATGGCAAGTTTGAAGATCAACTGGCTATGACTACTGGTCCGGAGATATGATGGTATAACTGACGTAACCAACAAAACGTGTTGTTTTTTTCCTCGCGATTTTCTCAGAAAAGCCATTGGGTTCGAAAATCAAATGGCTGGCTCTTTCGGTTCCTGGGATATAATGGTCTAAGTGACGTAAGCGACAAAACATTTTGTTTTTTTACCTTTTTTTATAAATATAAAAAATAGGTATAGAATTCAAGCTCAAACTTTAGAAAAAATTTCCGAGGCCCGGAGCGCCGAATGTCATATACCAATCGATTCAGCTCGACGAACTGGGCAAATGTCCGTGTGTGTGTGTATGTGTGTGTGTCTGTATGTGTGTTGTCAACTAAGAGGTTGAGATCTCAGAGATGGCTGGACCGATTTTGATCAAACTAGCCGCAAATAAAAGGTCTCCCCGTCACCCAGAACGCTATTGAATGGTTTTGAGATCGGATGTTCACTTTTTGAGTTATACGAAGTTTTATGTCGAAATTTTCAGTTTTTCGACAGTATCTGTCACAATTGACCTTGAAAACATAATATATTTTCAGATTTAGATTCCCCACGGTAATACCTATCCAACAAGCCATAGATTGTTAAAATCCGTCCATTTTTAACGGAGATATCGAAATTTTTGTGTAAGCGATTTTCCACCATATTCCAGCAGTAGAAGTTCTGAGCGCTGTATGGCAAAGAAAGGCTTGTGAGTAACGTAAAACACGATTTCTTATACTGTTACATACAATTGTTTCTAAGTACCAAAAAGATTGTGTACAGCATCCTTTTTCATGACATTTTTCCTCGGACCGATTTTAGCACGGTTCGTTTTTGGCAACAAAATCGTTCGAATATGACAGACATATTGGAAAGATGGCAGTACTTCCGAATTCAGAACAATTTCATAATTATATTGATTTAAACTACTCACAGTAATAAATTCTAGAAGAACATAACACCAATATACCATTCGAATCAGTTCGTCGAGATAGCAAATGCGTATGTGACAAATAATTTCACTCAATTTTTTACCTTTTTTTCGAAGATGACTCAACCGTTTTCTACAAACTCAGATTCAATTTTCATTTTTAATATTTCGAAAATTCGTATGCTCCTAAACAAGGTTCCTGAATTATGTTTGGATCCGACTTCTGGTTCCGGAACTACAGGATGAAACGAAATTAAAATTGTGTAACTCATTTTAATCGTAGATGGTTGAACCGATCTAAGATTCAAATGAAATCTAAGAATCATCTAAGATTCGTTGATTTGAATAGTCGACAACCACATAAACTTATTTCAGTTTTAGTGGTATTCAGTTTTCGATTTGGAAGGCATCAAACAATTTAACTCGTACTACGATTTCTCAAAGATGTCTATACTGATTTTTAAACATATTGAAACAAATGTAAACTAATCAGGTGAATTTGTCTGACTTCGGCTACACCGATTTTCGAATTCCGGCTCCAGTATCAAATCGTTTCTCAAAGCTCAATCGTTTTCTCAAATAAAGCCAAATCGAATTTCAGAAAAAAATTCAAATTAAAATAAACTTATAGTCCCACACAAAATTAATTAATTTTATTCAATGCTGACTTCCGATTCTGGAATTACAGGAGGATGAATTTTTAAAATTCAAACCGATATAGAAGATGATAATCCCGAAAAGCTTGAAAGTTAGACTCAAAACTATTGCAATTTATTCATCATATGGCCATACGAATCGGTTTGGGTTATGCTGGTTCCTGAATACCGGCTCTGGAAGTACCTTGAATTACCGTATATTCTAAAGTGGAACTTACTTCGACATATCATGGATTGTTAGATCGATTGTCCCACTTTTAGATAGATCACTCATTAAAATGTCAAATTGCAGCTTTAAACGACGGTCATTAAAATAATGTCATGAAAACCGAAGAATAATCATGAAAAAAACACATGCGGATTGAAAAAAAAAAGTATCACTGCTAGGTGGATTAAAGACGTTTTTTATAAATATAAAAAATAGGTATAGAATTCAAGCTCAAACTTTAGAAAAATTTAGAATGTCATATACCAATCGATTCAGCTCGACGAACTGAGCAAATGTCCGTGTATGTATGTGTGTGTGTCTGTATGTGTGTTGTCAACTAAGAGGTCGAGATCTCAGATATGACTGGACCGATTTTGATCCAACTAGTCGCAAATGAAAGGTCTTCCCGTCACCCAAAACGCTATTGAATGGTTTCAGTTGTTTTACAGTATCTGTGTAAAATCTGGTCAAAACTTTCAGTTGTTTTACAGTATCTGTCACAATTGATCTTGAAAACAGAATATATTTACAGACTTAGATTCTGCACGGTAATACCTATCCAAAAAGCCATAGATTGTTAAATTCCGTCTATTTTTAACGGAGATATCGAAATTTTTGTGTAAGCGACTTTTTCCCCTATTCCAGCAGGTAGAAGTTTTGAGCGCTGTGGTTCCGGAACTACAAGATGATATGTCAAACGAAATTAAAACTATGTAACTCATTTTTCTCGTAGATGGCTGAACCAATCTGAGATTCAAATGAAATCTACAAATCATCTAAGATTCAAATGAAAAGTTTTAAAATTCTATAAAACATCTTGTTTTTCGGTCAGATCCAACTTTCGGTTTCGGAGATACAGGGTGATTAGTATAAAAATGTCTATTTCACATAAATTAATCAGGTTTATCGGGTTAGCAGATTTGGATAGTCGATAACCAAATAAATTTATTTTTTGGTTGTATTCAGTTTTCGTTTCGGAAGGTACCCAAAAATTTAATTCGCACTACGATTCCTCAAAGATGTCTACATTGATTTTCAAACATTTTGAAACAAATGTAAACTATACAGCTTCTCAGGTGAATTTGTCTGACTTCGGCTACACCGAATTTCGAATTCCAATTCCAGTATCGAATCGTTTCCCAAAGCTCAAACAAGTCAGAAACAAAAGTTCAAATTAAAATAAATCCAATTTTATCCAATTCTAACCTCCGATTCTGGAATTGTAGGATGATGAATTTTTTAAATTCAAACCGGTATAGAAAATGACAATCCCGAAAAGCTTTAAAGTTGGACTCAAAAATATTGCAATTTATTCGTTATATGGCCATACGAATCGGTTTGGGTTATGCTGGTTCCTGAATACCGGCTCTGGAAGTACCTTTCATTACCGTAAACTCTGAAGTGGAACTTACTTCGACATATCATGGAATGTTTAATCGATTGTTATACTTTTAAATTCAAATTCGATCCGATTTTGCAGTTTCGACATTACAGAGTAATGAGTGATTAAAGTCTCAAATTGCCACTTAAAACGACGGACATTAGAATAATGTCATGAAAACTGAAACACCGAAGAATATTAATGCAAAAAAACACATGCGGATTGATAAAAAAGGTATCATCTCACTACTATGTGGATTAAGCACGTTTTTATCGTTCAATTTTCTCAGATATTGCTAAAGGGATTTCAACAAGCTTAGGTTCATTTAAAAGCTACTATTGAGCCATTGATCAAGTTCAAAGATCAAATGACTGTGACATCTGGTTCCAGGGATATGATGGTATAAGTGACGTAACCAACAAAACGCGTTGTTTCTTACACCTCAATTTTCTCAGAAATGGCTGAGCAGATTTCAACAAATTTAGGTTAATTGGAAAGCTACTATTGAATTGTGGATCGAGTTCGAAGCTCAAAAATCTTACACTTCCAAGTCCGGAGATATAATGGTACAAGTGACGTAAGCGACAAAACTTACGGCTCATTAGAAAGCTATTGAATTATGGACTAAGTTCGAAGATCAAATGGCTGTCACTTCTAGTTTCATACACATAATGGTATAAGTGACGTAAACGACCGCACATTTTTCATCGGCTGAATTTTCTCGAAGATGACTCAGAAACCAAAACATAGGTTAATTTGAAGGCTAACAAACAATCAAATTTGGAAGGGTAATGACGAACATTTTCGTTTCGAGAGATGCAATGTCATATGTGACGTAACCGACAAATCTCAGTGTTTTTTAATGCAACCAAATTTCTCGGAGATAAAAGCATCGATTTCGGAAGATTTAAACTCGTTTGAAATCTACTATTAGATTACATGATAAGTTCACAATACTAATGGTCGAAAATGAAATCTTACAAATGTTTTAATGAGATTCCTTAAATGGCAAGATTGTCACACCACTAGGTGGGTTAAAAAGGGTTTATCGAGAGGTTTATCGAGAAGTGAACTTCTTTTTTTCCATTGTTTCTATTTTCCCGAAAGTAGCGTCACTGAAAGCCTCCACATGAACTGAATGTCTTATTTGAACGCTTGAGATTTTCTATTAGTGACACCATCTGTCTGTCAGACCGGGGTTTTATTGATCGATGTGATAGATTTCACGGTTGAAATGAAGAGTTAAATGATTTTACCGCACGTACAGATGGCCTACTAAACAAAATACTTTTTCGATTTTTTTTATTATTTTTTGTAAAAAGTTAGCCTTCACGTATGTTTCATCTTCCTGTACGAAGCATCCTACAAAGGTTAGCAACGAATCATATAGCTTTCGGATCCGACTTTGCACTTTTCAATACGTTTGTCATCTCGGCGAGGTTTATGCAGC
The DNA here is from genome assembly GCF_030247185.1 of Malaya genurostris. Classification (NCBI taxonomy): domain Eukaryota; kingdom Metazoa; phylum Arthropoda; class Insecta; order Diptera; family Culicidae; genus Malaya; species Malaya genurostris. Next base: position 190,103,866 of record NC_080572.1, read on the forward strand.
GCGCAGCAGTGTTGGTAATAGAGCGGGGGCCCAGTGCACGCAGCACATTTTCGAGCGATGGCGAGACGTATTCTGTCTTACTCGCACTCCTTCGCGTACGCTTATGAGTGACTCACTACAAGGTACATTTTGAACACGAGTGGTGTTTTCTTTTGGGTGCGATGAGTAAGAGTCAGCTGGAGTAAACACTTACTGCGAGTCATCCCACAATCTTTCACATTATGTTAGGAATCACTCCAAGAGCGAGTCTACATGGAGTGTGAGCACTCTTCCAGTGTACTGGCAGTAGTTTTTTTTTGGCAAATCGAAGCTTATGCGAGCACCATGATAGTCGCTGGATTGTGCTACAACTTGACCCCTGACTTGAGTTATTGTTTGTACGTACAGTATTAACTGATTAACGCTGCTGATGTATTTCACAGCTCCTCGAAGAAATAAAAAGGACGGATACGATTTTCACTAGCAGATGATAATATTCACATGTCGAAAGTTCAATACCCAATAGCAGCATGCAATGCAAATACAGTAAAAGAACATTCTGAATATTTATTACCGAGATACGTTTTAAGTCCAGGATTGTTTTACTCTCATGGTCTAATTGGATTAAACCCAATAAAACGCTATTTAGTATGAATTTCATTTATAGAAGTAACAAGAGTTTAGGGTTTTGCGCAGTGTTTGAAACAGCCCTTCGGTGAGGGGCTGGTTTGAACGATTGTTTGTGTTCGCTCTAGTCCTGTACTCCTGTTAATTATCTGTACGAAATTCAAGTAAATAGCGGTAATATGGTTGAAACTGCATGAAACATGCTTTAAGATTAGATTTTTATTATTGTCATTATAATAACGATAACGATTGGAACCTCAACACAGCAATAGAACTTAGTTCGAACGGGAATAAGAGTTCGTGTGGGAGCGGAAGAGCGATAGGAGTTATCATGTGTGTAATAATCAAAGAGTAAGCAACAGCAAAAGTGCGAGAGTGGAAGAGTAACGGGTGCAATAGGAGTGTGCATGCTTGTTTGTACACGAGTGAGTGAGTGAGGGCCAAAAGGAGCACGACTGAGGTGGAGAATGTTTGATCGTCACTAGCCTAAGAATGCCGTAGAGCAATTATGCGATAAAAATGAGTGTGGAGCACGCTCACAGGAGAGTTATCTCACTTCAATGTTATGTACGGTTAGCTTAGCAATGTCAGCTTTAGGCGCTGCTTTTCAAACCGATTTTGATCGAGAGTTGATTGAAAATAGTGAAATAGAAAAATTGACAATTTTAATCATTGTAGCATCAGTTTGGTTCTGACTCAAACATCAACTACTCTTCTCTTTCCTCGCATGGGTATCATAAGCAATATGAGAATGAAATGGGAAAAATTCAGACACAGCACAGTGCGGTGCTCTATAGTCAATCCACACGGAAATCTACAATTCGTACGGGTCTGCTCCCAGGAAGAAATGAAAACGATTAAAGTATTTAATTATAATTAAACCTCAATAAAAATATCAATAATGAAGATGCACACAACCACTAATTTGAGCAAAAACATAAAAAAATCAACACAAACAATTCGTAGACCATCAAATCAAAGTTGTTTCTATACACAAAAACAGATCGCGATCTACGCTCCGCGTCAAGGGAAGCAATTAACCAGTTTAAAATTTGAATGGTCATAATTTTCATTCGGCTAATGAGGATCTCTTCTTAATAAACCGTCGGACAGGAAGCCTTTAATTGATTACAATCCATCATTGAATTAATCGCTCAATCGACCAGTAACCGATGCGCTGCTGATACACAGGTGAAAAGACCTCGCTATGTGGCGCGATGACCCTTGCCGGTACGAAGCCGCTCGAATCATCAGCCCCAATCACATCACCATCGTCTGCCCCCGTGGTCATCACCAGAGGTCCGGAAAAGAGACCCGGGCAATAAAACAGATGAAATATATCCGCTCTCTCTTCGCGGCAATGCGTTTTCCATACATCAGTCTTTGTCATTCCTCCTACTCAGCTGTTGGCCAGACCTCAGACTTCACTTGGTGGCTACTTACTTCGGTAGGCAAAGTACAAACTGATATCATGCACATTTCAACGCAGAGGAAGACATCGGTTTTAATTTGCTTCACTCTTCGAAATGGAAACTGGCCGTCAGTTAAGAAACGAGGTTTCAGTGTCAGTGGATCAATTTGACTTGGATTTGCATATAATGAACTTCAACGGCTTCCTTCCACAATTTTTCGTTTTGCTGTTTTGCTCATCACGGCGACCGCGCGACCGGTCACCGAACCGGCCGGTGGTTTTCTGTTCCGCCAGCGCAGCCGAGATGCCGAGATGGCTCGGAAGAAAGTTTGTCAACGATTTTTACGCTTGCCGGGTGATTACTAATCAGATCGAATGAGATCAGATTTTTAGGTTTGCTTCGCATCTGCAAGACGATACCTCACGTTACACACGTCGTGCTCGAGCTGGACAAGTTTAGTCCAATTCGGACACGGAGGCGGTGCAGCCTCCCGCTAATGAGAGCGAAACTAACGAATATCAGTTCTCTAACCATGTGGTGGTGGCATGTGAGTGTGGGAAAAGTGAAGAAATATTGCTCTATTTTGAAACCGAAACCGATGCGAATCGATTCAATTGCGGTGATTTTCGCCGATCGAAACGCTGGGAATTGGCACACTGTCACAATGTGTCAAAATGGAACGTCGTATCTGTAGGGAAATGTGATTTCAGAAGAAAATAGAACTTGCTTCAAAAACTAAGTTTTAAGATTCAAATTATCATCCCTTATAAAAGAATCTCAAGGCAAATATTTATAACCTGTTCATTAAGCCTGAACACCCTCACGAATAAGGTCAAAAATTTGTTCTGTTTCAAGAGGCGAGTGACCAACAAGGTTAAAAGAAATTAGTTAGAATCTTATTTTAACGGACAAAACTGCTTAAAAATGAATAATATTTTTAATTTTTCAAGTAAGTTAGAAGCAAATGTTTTGAAAATTAAAGCGAATCACGTCATTACACTAGATCGAGAACAAGCGGTAGTCAGATGTCACCTCATTTGGCCTATAAGCGGATGGAGCGGTATTCTCAAAAACAAAATACGGGTTGGTAATGTCAGAGACATAACTGGATGTCGTGAATACAAAAAAAAACTAGCACGCTTCCACGTATTAGGTGTACTACTTTGCTTCCGCCGTTTTTTTTCCAAAATTTAAAGCTTCATTGCGAAAAAGTGCTTACAGATGTATTATTCAAAGTATTGTCCGTCGACAACTTTCTCCCATCTTTCCGGAAATTTTCGGATCCCGGCTCGAAAAAGGAAAAAAAGGAAGGATTGAAAATGTTGAACGGAATAGATGGAAGTCAAAAAGGGCGACATCTGGGGAACACGGCGGGTGGAGTAAGACTTCCCATTTCAGCGTATCCAGGTACTTTTTGACCACTTTTGCGACGTGAGGCCGAGCATTGTCGTGTTGGAGGATGACTTTGTCATGTCGCTCTTGATACTGTGGCCGCTTTTCTTTTAGCGCGCGACTAAGGCGCATCAGTTGCGTTCGGTAGCGATCTCCTGTGTTGGTTTCACCCGGTGTTAAGAGCTCGTAGTAGATTGTTATTCATCTTTGAAGGTTTTTTTTCTTCCACCACCATGTTTGTCTTCGACATCGAAATCACCATTTTTAAAACGTTGAAACCACTCCCGACACGTTCTTTTACTCAGAGCAGCATCACCGTAAGTTTCGATGCGCTTCAGTTGCATTTTTTTTTTCGATTTGTAACAGAAAAGTAAAACTTCCCGCAAATGGTGAGAATTGGGCACAGACATTTTCGAGCGTGAATAATACGAAAACAAGAACAACTGTCACTGAAACGGCGATGACAATTCGTTAGGCACTGTACACACTCACTTTAAAGTCATTATCATCTAGGTATTTTAACCAGGCTCAGCCGGTACAGCCACCTATCGGAAAACGGCGGAAGCAAAGTTGTACACCTGATACTTTTGAGTTTGTTTCAGCCATTAGGGACTTCTTTGTAACGGATTTAGCTGCTTTTGTCCAAAATTTTCAAAATTTTTATATAGTTGTAGCCAGTGTTGGTGTTTTTCGATAATTTGACAGAAGCTGCTCGATATTTATCTATATTGTATACAACATTTTCAATCCGGTACAAGATGCTACAAGAACTCGAATCTCTCAATGCATGAACCGTGAGAGAATTTTTCTACATTTCTTATCTCTACTTCATACTCTTAGTATTTCAAGGCCCTTAAACAAATTTACAGTCTGATAATGAACGGTGCTGTGTAGAATTTACCAAGAGAGAATCGCAAGTTGACAATTATCACAGAAAATCGAATCGATGATTAGACTTGATGATTCTCATACTAGGTTGCAATATTTCAAAACCCTTGTGCGGAGCATTCACATACATTTTCATAGACACAACTTATAGGTTATATGCACATAGTTATGATAAGCGGCAATTGTAAAATGAATCTATCGCAATTATCAACTGCCTGTAAAGAATCGCGAAACGAGAATAGGCTATCGTTTGTTGCAGCGTTCTAACCTTTGATTCTCAGACAGATCATCGAGAGAAATTCGCTCTCGCACTGGTATCTATTCTATGTTAAATGCCGGTTTTTTTTTTGCTGCGATGATATCCGTTTTTTTTTATGGCACTGATTGAATCGTGTGGAGAGTTGCTAGTGAGCGCCCTTCGATACGATAAAAGCCATCTTTGGTTGTAGCTTGTTGTTTATATTGAGAGAATTCTCTCAACGTGAGCACAATGCCGCTCGGTTGGTCGCAATTCCGGGCAGTTAGCTAAATTCGTCTCTTTCGGTACAAAATGGACTCCGTTCAATATTTTTGGTGTAGCGACAAGATATCAAATCAACTCAAAATAGCGTCGGAGCGTCATGGGTGCGTAGAAATGGTAACAATCGCTTATTTAAGCATTCTTCACGGTATACACCCAAACCTCCGTTTACGTAAACTTTTTTTACGTTACCTCTTTTTACGTTACTCTTTTTACGACATAAATCCCAAATAACGTTATCTTTTTTTACGTTGAGAATACATCGTAAAAAGAGGTTTTTGCATACAATGAAAATCATTTCTGGCTCATTTATATTCCATGGAAATTAGTACAATATAGGTTTTTTTCTGGAACGGGTTTGATGAATAGATGTCGGAAAATGATGTTTGAGGTGGTTCTGAATTCCAAGATGGCGACTTCCGGTTTATTGATATTTCTTGAAAACCCTTACAATATGGGTATTTTCGGAACGGGTTTGATAAGTAGATGTCGGAAAACGATGTTTGAGGTGGTTCTGAATTCCAAGATGGCGACTTCCGGTTTATTCATATTCCTTGAAAACCCTTACAATATGGGTACTTTCGGAACGGGTTTGATGAGTACATGTCGGAAAACGATATTTGAGGTGGTTCTGAATTCCAAGATGGCGACTTCCGGTTTATTGATATTCCTTGAAAACCCTTACAATATGGGTATTTTCGGAACAGGTTTGATGAATAGGTGTCGGATAATGATATTTCAGGTGATTCTGAATTCCAAGATGGCGGCTTCCGGTTTATTGATATTCCTTGAAAACCTTCATAATATGGATATTTTTGGAACGGTAATAATTTTAATATGGAATGGTGAGATGTCGGAAAATGATGTTTAAAGTCATTTCAAAATCCAAGATGGTGTTTCTCGAAACTCGTATCAAAACGAATGTTTTCGGAACGAGTTTAGAGAACAGTTCTTATTAAACGTTGTTTGAGTAATTATGACTTACTTTCGAATATTCTATAATATTGTTACTTTTGGAATGGATTTTACGAGTCAATATTTGGAAGAAAATTGTTCAAAATAAACTTTAGGAATTTTATTCCAAATTCAATATGACATTAGCTTGACACATGCAATCAAATTGTCAAACAAATACATAAATTGATGAATATGCTTCGATGTAAATATTTTAAGGTTCATTCTTTGGTGAAAGAAATGGTAATATTTCATTTTCAGTATTGTAGTAAATATGATTTATTTGAATAGATTCAAATTTTGAACTGCTGTTAAAACTTTTGTTTTCGTTTTCGTTGACTGATTTCAATACCTGAACTGTTATTCATTCTTATGCACGAATCGGTCCATATCAGCATGGCCAGGCTTAAGATTCAAATATAATGACACTCACTAATGGCATATGGCGACGCGCTTTCATACGCGAAACATTTGAAACAAAACTGGTGTGCACATTTTTTTTTGACACACTTTACCCAATTATTTTGGAACTGGAAGTCGGATCCAGATGAAGTTGAGAAAGTTTGTAATGGACTATTAGACCATTTGAATCAGTTTGTGGAAATCGGTCTCGCCATCTCTGAGAAAAGTTAGCACAAAAATTTTATTTTTTTTTTTGCACATTTAATTCATAACTCCGGAGCCAGTAGTCAGATCCAAACAAATTCAGGAATTTGTATCAGACCTGAAGAGTTTTTTTTAACTGATCCAAGTGTGTTAAAATCGGTTTATTCAACTCCGGAAAAAGTTCCGGAAATAAGGCGTACTTATTTTCACATTTTGTATGAGACCTTTCATTTGAATCTAAGAGTGTGAAAATCGTTGCAGCCATCTCCTATAAAATTTAGCGTAATAAAACGTTACATACACATGCGCACATACACACACAGACATTTTGCGTACTCAACGAACTCAGTCGAATGGCATATGACACTCGGCCCTCCGGGCCTCGGATAGAAAGTCGGCTTGCATAATCAAAATTTTGACTCGAATTCCTGTTATAAAGGCGGTGAAGCATAAAACAATCTCACAAGTACATTTCCTACACTTAAACAATAAAGCTCCGGTTTAGACTGACCGATTTAAGAAAACTTACATCATATGGTTTGGCACTGTCAACCATATTCAACATCTATTTCGATTTTGATCACTGTTGAGTCGTGTACATTCCATTATTTTTGCATTTCTCTATAGAAAGAGTATAGATTTGAATGAAAATAAAAATTTGTTTTAAGCTCGGAGACACTTATCGTTATAAAGGGTGATTTTTTAAGAGCTTGAGAACTTTTTTAAACAATAAAACGCATAAAATTTGCAAAATCTCATCGGTTCTTTATTTTAAACGTTAGATTGGTACATGACATTTACTTTTTGAAGATAATTTCATTTAAATGTTGACCGCGGCTGCGTCTTAGGTGGTCCATTCGGAAAATCCGCTTTTTTATCGACAAATTTTGTTCAGCGATGAGGCTCATTTCTGGTTGAATGGCTACGTAAATAAGCAAAATTGCCGCATTTGGAGTGAAGAGCAACCAGAAGCCGTTCAAGAACTGCCCATGCATCCCGAAAAATGCACTGTTTGGTGTGGTTTGTACGCTGGTGGAATCATTGGACCGTATTTTTTCAAAGATGCTGTTGGACGCAACGTTACAGTGAATGGCGATCGCTATCGTTCGATGCTAACAAACTTTTTGTTGCCAAAAATGGAAGAACTGAACTTGGTTGACATGTGGTTTCAACAAGATGGCGCTACATGCCACACAGCTCGCGATTCTATGGCCATTTTGAGGGAAAACTTCGGAGAACAATTCATCTCAAGAAATGGACCGGTAAGTTGGCCACCAAGATCATGCGATTTGACGCCTTTAGACTATTTTTTGTGGGGCTACGTCAAGTCTAAAGTCTACAGAAATAAGCCAGTAACTATTCCAGCTTTGGAAGACAACATTTCCGAAGAAATTCGGGCTATTCCGGCCGAAATGCTCGAAAAAGTTGCCCAAAATTGGACTTTCCGAATGGACCACCTAAGACGCAGCCGCGGTCAACATTTAAATGAAATTATCTTCAAAAAGTAAATGTCATGTACCAATCTAACGTTTAAAATAAAGAACCGATGAGATTTTGCAAATTTTATCCGTTTTATTGTTTAAAAAAGTTCTCAAGCTCTTAAAAAATCACCCTTTATATCATTCAACTCAGCTCGATGAATGATGAACTAAGACATTTTAGTTCTATTTTCAAATAACCACAGTTTTCCATCCAAAAGCGTTCGGTATATGTTTGAAACGTCGACGACTGTATTAGAGAGTAAACACAATAATCAAATTGATTTTGGCAAAAACTCATTGAGGATGATTTTCGGACCTACCTTCCTGTACAAATTTTGGCTATATAAAAGGTTTACTATCATCTCCTTTCGGGTGTAACACCTATTACCAGTCACCATGTGTTGCATATATAGATAGTGGAAGGTATCAATGGAGGACTATGATTTAAACAATGAAAACCTTAGTTATTCAATAAATTGAGAATTAAATTAAAAAATTGAATTTTACATTACATTGGACGGATTACGATAAATCATCAAGTGTAAAAGTACTGGAGTACAAAGTGAAAAACTTGGACTCACAGTATATTTCGTGTTTTTTAGAGGCACAACATAGTTTGTTTTAAGCGACTCTTCCCAAATATTAATACAATATAGGATACAATCAGCAATCCACTAATATTCAAACATTATTTTCTACGTAATATGCACTAAACCAGCTCCAAAAATACCCATATTGTAAGGGTTTTCAAGGAATATCAATAAACCGAAAGTCGCCATTTTGGAATTCAGAACCACCTCAAACATCGTTTTCCGACATCTACTTATCAAACCCGTTCCAAAAATACCCATATTGTAAGGGTTTTCAAAGAATATCAATAAACCGGAAGTCGCCATCTTGGTTTTTAGAACCACCTTAAACATTATTTTCCGGCATCTACTCATCAAACCCGTACCGAAAATACCCATATTGTAAGGGTTTTCAAGTAATATCAAGAAACCGGAAGTCGCCATCTTGGAATTCAGAACCACCTCAAACATCGTTTTTCGACATCTACTTATCAAACCCGTACCGAAAATACCCATATTGTAAGGGTTTTCAAGGAATATCAATAAACCGGAAGTCGCCATCTTGGAATTCAGAACCACCTCAATCATCATTTTGCGACATCTATTCATCAAACCCGTACCGAAAATAGCCATATTGTAAGGGTTTTCAAGGAATATCAATAAACCGGAAGTCGCCATCTTGGAATTCAGAACCACCTCAAACATCGTTTTTCGACATTTACTTATCAAACCCGTTCCGAAAATACCCATATTGTAAGGGTTTCCAAGGAATATCAATAAACCGGAAGTCGCCATCTTGGAATTCAGAACCACCTCAAACATCGTTTTCCGACATCTACTTATCAAACCCGTTCCGAAAATACCCATATTGTAAGGGTTTTCAAGGAACATCAATAAACCGGAAGTCGCCATCTTGGAATTCAGAACCACCTCAAACATCGTTTTCCGACATCTACTTATCAAACCCGTTCCGAAAATACCCATATTGTAAGGGTTTTCAAGGAATATCAATAAACCGGAAGTCGCCATCTTAGAATTCAGAACCACCTCAAACATCGTTTTCCGACATCTACTTATCAAACCCGTTCCGAAAATACCCATATTGTAAGGGTTTTCAAGGAATATCAATAAACCGGAAGTCGCCATCTTGGAATTCAGAACCACCTCAAACATCGTTTTTTGACATCTACTCATCAAACCCGTTCCGAAAATACCCATATTGTAAGAGTTTTCAAGGAACATCAATAAACCGGAAGTCGCCATCTTGGATATTTATGCTGCTCCTTTTCCTGTAAATACTCGTAATTTTCGTTCCATAACTATCCAATATATTATACATATCCAATAATACATAAGGAAAACTTTTTTTACGTTGAAAATTCCAAATAACGTAAACTTTTTTTACGTCGAAAATTCCAAATAACGTAAACTTTTTTTACGTCGAAAATTCCAAATAACGTAAACTTTTTTTACGTCATAATTCGATTTACGTAGTCCCGATTATTACGTAAATGGAGGTTCGGGTGTATTTCCTTGTTTACCATACCGATAGTGGTGAAGCTTTGGTTTGCTAGACCACAACTGCACATTGCCTGCCAAACCTATTTTCAACGTGAATACGTCTTACAGTACTATGAGACGCCTTTTCAAATTTCGTCCTGTGGAAGAATGGTAATGCAATCGTGAATATCTCAAGTTGTCCTGAACCCAATAACATGATTCTTTCTCCATGCCATCAGAAATATGACCAGCTGTTTATAATTAAATTTTCGACAATATGAGTCAACTATAAATAACTCAAAAATTAGGTTTGCTCAATGTTTTGGAAACAATGAGGAAAACTCATCACGCTTGCAGTCCCCATTGTTCAACTAGACGAGTATAAAAGTCGAAAATTGATTATATCTTCTTGTGCTTTACACGGAACTGGGACATCGAAAAGCACCAACAACAGACATTCATTTGCATTTCTGGAACATAATCCTAAATCTTTGGAACTAAGGGTTCTAGTCAACATAAGTTCTGAACTCAAGTTCATATTTATAAATTAGTTTCAGAATTCAACTTCAGATTCTAGTTCAGAAATTAAAACTGTGAACTGAAGCCTAATTCTGGTTTCTGGAACCGGTTTCTTGACTAGATTTTGGAATTTGAATCCAGAATTGTGATTTTGAATTCCAACTTCAGAATTGGGAAGCAAAATTCAGAATCTGTGTTTTAGAACTGAATTTTGGAGCTATATTTTAGATCTGGATTTCAAACCTAAATTTTGAAACTGATTCCAGAATTCAATCTATATATAAAAATGGATGTAAGTTTGTATGTTTGTAACGCCATAACTTCGGAACTACTGAACGGAATTTTTATAGGGGAGGGAGCGTAGCAAGTGTAATTAACAGGAGGGGGTCATAAAAAATTCATATAACTTGACGAGAATCGATACGTTTTGAAGACCATAGAAACATTTTGCATACATTAGATATGACTTTACGGGGGGTGGATGTAGCAAGTGGCTATAAAAATGTTTGAAACGGCACAATTCCGAAACTATTGAACGGATTGTCATCAAATTTGGCACAGATACTTCATGCTCTTCTGAGAAGGTCATAAGGGTATTTTAATGGGGGGGAGAGCGTAGTAAGTGTCCTTAACAGGGGGTCATGAAAAAATTTGTTTAATTTGAAGAGAATCGATACTTTTTTTAGACCATACAAACAGTTTGCATATATTAGATATGATTATATGGGTGGTGGATGTAGCAAGCACCTTTCAGAAGGGGGGGGGGGTGGGGGTTGTAATGTTTGTAATACAATAATTCCGGAACTAATTAACGGATTGCTATCAATCTTGGTACAGATACTTATTGCACTTAAGAGACAATCATAAGGGTATTTTTGTGAAGGAGAGAGAGTAGCAAGTATACTTAACAGGGGGGGGGGGGGGGGGGTCATGAAAAAATGTGTCTAATTTGACGAGAATCGATACTTTTTGAAAACCATAGAAACATTTTGCATTCCGTAGGTATGATTATATGGGGGTTGGATGTACCTTTAAAAAGCGGGGTGTAATGTTTTTAACGGCATAACTCCAAAACTATTGAACGTATTGCAATTAAACTTGGCATAGGTACTTCTAGCTCTTCAGAGATGGTCAATAGGACATTCTCAGGGGAGAGAGTGTGTAGCAAGCGTTCTTAATTTGAGGAGGCCATGTCGAAATTTATCTTATTTAAAGAGAATTGATGCTTTTTACCATACATACATTTTGAAAAATTCAAATATGGTTTTAAGGATATTTGTGGGGGGTGGATATAATTAGTGCCTCTAAAAAAGGAAGTATAGAATTTTCCATAAAACGATACTTCTTGCTGAGTACAGATATTATTTGCTCTTCAGATGATCCTTAGAGCATTTTTAAGAAAAGAGTGGGAGCGGGTGGATAAAGTAAGGGTCTCATCCAAGGGAGGAGCAAAGTTCCAATTGTTAATATAATCGAAAGTAACTTTAAAACAACTCAAACTCACCACACCTAACTAGGTTGGAATTTTAAGGTGGGGAGAGTGGGGGGGAGCAAAGTTCCATAACAACTCAGTAAATTATCGCCAAAATTGGCACAGGTACTTTTTACTATTCAGAGGTGGTCACGACAAACTTAGATATTCATGACAAAAGTTTATTGTAACATTTTCTTATTCGTCGTCAAACAAGATAGGGGGGCGGATTCAGACTAGGAGAAGAGAATCTTGAAAATCAATTTTCATCTTGAATTTTTTATAAAATAAGAGAGGGGCAAGAATGTCAAGGTTGTGCTAGATAGTATTGCTATCGTTAATTTGAATTAAGTAGTGCTGCTATTGTTAATTTTAATGAATTAATCGATACTTTTTGAAGAGCACAGATACTTCGTACACTACTAAGAGGGGGTCATAAGAGTTATCATGGAGGAGAGCTGTAGTAAGTTCACTAATGAAAGGGGAGTTCAATTTATTCTACAAGTAAGTTCACTAATAAAAGGGGAGTTCAATTTATTCTACATCTTGACAAATACAGATACTACTTTTATGTCAATATAGATTAAAAGGTTATTTTAAGGGAGAGGGAGTGCAGCAAGTGCCCTAAACATGAGAAGTGTAAGGTAAAATTGATTGAATAGCAACATAAAACTGCTCAGAGTACTACACTAAGTAGGACAACTTCGGAAATTTTGTTCGGCCTTTTCTTCCTGAAACATTTCCGAGCAACGCCGGGTCATTCAGCTAGTTTCATAAAAAATTTCTGAATTCAGTTTCAGATTCTAATTTCTAAATTCAGTTTCAAAATACATTTTCAGAATTCATAACCTGCATGCTGGAACTAAATTCGGAGCTTTGATTCTGGTACTAGATATTGCAACTGAACTCAGTTCCTTTATTCAGGCTCGGAAATCGAATTCAAAGTTCAGTTTGAGCTAAATACGATTCTGAAAATAAGTTCAGTGGCAGAAATAAAATACTGAATGCATGAACTGAATTCTCGATCTAGATTATTACCCTGAAATTTGTAATTGAATTCTGAGCTTATTCCTTGTTTCGAGTTTAGTTCTTGAATTCAGTTTTTTTCCTGAATCCTGGTGCAGAACTTCGGTTCTAGTTTGGAAAAATTAATGATCACAAATGAATGCCGGGGCGCCCGAGAATAGCTGAACATGCTCGGTTCTTTTGTTCAACTAGGCCGTTTCTTCGAGTATTTCACATCCCGAATAATTTAATTGATAAAACGATTTTCCCGGATAGGAGCTAGCTACGGGTTCGAGTCTCGTCTCTGCGGTGGCTTTTTCGTGGATTTCATAACATAGTTGTATTCGCATGTCAGTTTTTCAATCTGTTTTTCTCGTGAGGTGCTGATCCAATTTATTTGCTTTCGTGTTTTATTCACTATTTTCAGAAAAATGCGTACTGTAAAATGTACTGTTTGTTCAAAGCCGATGTAGTGTATTTTCTTGATTTTGACGCCAAATGTACTGTTTTTCGTCAAAAAAAAATATACGAGCGTTAGATATGACTGATAAAACCATGGAAGAAACCATGAAGATGAATGCGGATCAAAGTAGAAAAGTTGTTGCTATGTGTAATGATGAAACAGCTTATTTCTTAAACGTAGATCCTAATACTGCTAGATCTGTACCATTCAAAGTGATACAAAATACTGTATTATTCGGTATGAGAAAGAGTAAATTCGGTATGAGAAAGAGTAAATTGGAAAACCCAACGGCTCCAGAGGTTAGATTTTATTTCTTTAATTTCTAACTCCGTGTAAAACAGCCGTGTATATAAAAAAATGTACGGAAACAAACCGTGTAAAACGAATTCTTAGTGTTTACTTACATCACTAATCTTACACATTTTGCAAGCTTCAAAAAACCAAAACAAAAAAAAACAATTCATACTGAATAAACCATCAATCCGAAAACGTAATCTGTGGATAAGTCATAAAAACAATCGTACAGTTGATTGTTTGCTCTCTAGTTGGTGGAATTTTTAACGAACACGTAAACTTGTTTGGCGTGGCCCCGAATCGAATAACTTGCTTCGACTGACTTCGAAACTGACCACGCACTTTTCCATCTCTGCTCATCTTTTCACCAAACCGATCGGATGTGAGCAACGGTGTGCTAAATGTATGTCAGCCGACTATTTTTTGTGTCGTCAATTTATCAACAACAGTCCCCGCATTTTCCGCTAAATTGGACTCGGATTTGGCGTTGGCAGACTCACAATGTTGCAAAAACCTTTCACTGCCGGCGCTGCTGGTGTTGCAAAATTTGAACCGTTTTCGCACCACAGCGCCCTGGCCAGACCGGTCCGTTTAGTGACTGGACTACGAAGTAGTTATTACGGCTTGATGGCTTTATTCCAGCCCGGTACAGCAGTGTTGGCCTTTGGGCAAAATTCGGTATAATTTTCCGGCCATTTATCTGCAAATTGTAAAATTGAGTAGGATTGAGTAGGGCCAGAATCCCGATACTCACCTACGTTAACCCAGTAGGGCAACCATAATTCAGTTATAAAAAATTCCGACTATCGTGCATAAATTATGATAACTTCCGAGACAGTGACTGGTCTGGCCGTCAGCCCAGAAAAGTTTTCCCCGGTTGGTTGGGTGGAAAGAGTACGCCCTTCAAGATTTGTTGCACCCTGTCGCTTTTGGGTGGGAACTTTTCTGTGTCAATTCAACGAAGTCATCGCGGTGAGTCCCAAAGAGTAGTGAGAACAAAAGATATCGAAGAAACGGAAAGAACAACAACTCCACCAAACATGAGGAAATCCCGTTTCTACCATTTCTTTTACAACCATTGTTGCGATAAATGTTATTAAAACAGACAGTCGGACAGAAACAAAAAAAACACCGACAGGTTGATGTCAGCATGAGCCAGACGGAATAAAATCACTCGTTGTTCGGTCTTCGGTTTGGATTTGATCCATTGTGCCATTGCCAGTGTGAGAAATATACAGGGTCCGGCACTCGAAGTGTAACCAATTAAAAAGGCCATAAATTCAGTTTGGAAAATTACTTTTACTTAATTCAAAGTACAAAATGTGTAAAAATAATACAAAATTCAGAATCAATTCACTTTTGCTCGATATGACCACCTTTTGCCTTTTTAATTGGTTACACTTCGAGTGCCGGACCCTGTAGAGTGATAAGTTAGTAAATAGTTCTCGTAATTAACGGCTCGCGACACGATATCAGGCGTGACGACGACTTTTTGCTTGTCGCCGTCGCAAAGTTTTGAATAAAGTTTTTCTGTGGCTGCGATGTTTTCCATCTTTAGAGCAGGCAACTGTGGCAGTGACCATCATTTGACACGTGCGATTATAAAACTTGCTACCCAGACAGGGCAAGATGAACGGACGCCATGTCCGTTAGAAATGTATTCCCGGAAAACTGACAAATAACGAATAATGTTAAATTTGTTTCAAACTTTTCGCACACACACACACTCGTTTCTCAAGCATTCTTATAGTTCACAACACTGACGATGAAACCAATGGAATAATTCGAAGCTGTCGGAGAAGTTACAGTCAACAGATTTTGAGTTTATTCCAAATTCAATTACACAGAATCTTTAGAAAAGTGTAACATCTTTGAACATTTAACCTTAGTGCCTTATTTCACTCAATCCTTTCATAATTATTTCACTTACAAAGAAAAACATAAAAATGTTGTATCTCTATGATAAAAATTTTACGATGCAGAAAATCCAAAAGATTTCTCAACATGAGCTGAATTTTCATTGCACAAAGACAAAATAAAGCGTTATTTGGAAGAATTTATTGGTATGTTAAGCGCACACACAAAAAAAAATTGTATTTTACAGATGACTTAATCCCTCATACGATGTAATTCATATAAACCTTATTTGTCAAATGACGGAATGTTAGATTATAATGACTTAATGTTAGATTAGCATGAATTTTACTGGCTTCGGCTGTAACTTGCAATCTGCTAGCAAGTGTGACTGTATGCAGATGTGCGCTTCTGTGGCTCAATCGATTAACTGACATACTTTATGAACCAATGATTCACGGTTCAAGTCGCAGCGGTCGCTATCAGTATTCATTCTTTTTGACGTGAGCTAGAGCTTGAGCGACCACTCATGGTACTCCGTTACTGATCTGGATTAGTTGAAATTGTACAGGGAGTTTCTAGATAATCCGACCTGGGACTGGTAAATCATCCTTCAATGTACATCTTCTGGTAATCCTAGAATTCATTGATCAGTACCGGCGCCGGCCAGGCCCGAACGTAGATCGTCTAAGGAATGGAAAAGGATGGTAGTCCAACACTTGTTGTTACTAGAGGCCGTATATACTACTGCGCACCCCACAAGTGTCACGGGAGAAGGATATTTGTTAGTAAAAATTTCTGTATTGGTAGTATTCGTGCGTGACTCAGTATGTTCCGGTTTCAAGATGCTCGGATGCACCACTAAATTCACTGACTTTCCGAGTGAACGTATCAACAATATCCTATATTGAAGTCCCGAGAAGTCTTGATTCACAACTCTTATTCGAAATTTCAGAGCTCTTCATAAATGAAATTACGTGATACAAAATAAACGAGTGAATAGGATTTAGCCAAATTGTTGATTCATTACATTGACATATTCTAAACAGTTGTTATAGAATCATTTTAAATCACCAAATAAAGGTCAACAGATTTCACGCGCGTCTTGTTTCTTTATTATTTCCGATTTATTATTTTATTTATTTAATAAAATTATTAATTTGTTATATTGGTTAATCGGGGCAGCCGGCTACCGAGAAAAATATTACTTTATTGTTTGAAACATTAATATCAAGTGTTTTTTACTATGTATTCAATATACCGATATATGTTATCTCTGTTATTAACGTTGTAATATCAACGGATTTGCGCAATAGTTGATTTTATAATTCAATTTATAATCCTGAAAAACAATCAAAAACATGGAAGAAGAAGACATTCCAAATAAAACTCTTCTCCGAAGCTAGACGTAAATTGATAGTAATTAGAAGTGAAAAATTGAAAATATCTGATAACTCAAAGGAAAAAGAAACTCCTGCAATTGTTGCCTTTTACGACATGAAAGCAGGAACCCAGTGGATCTATTCTTGGATTCCACACGGCATCTAGGCTGGTACTGTCCGGAGAGAGCTAATAGGTACTATCAATCTCCTAGTGGACCCCAGCCCCTTATTGATTCTTTTTGACGTGAATACGTCTTACTTTGCTATGGGACGCCTTTTCAAATTTTACCCTCTGGGAGTGTTTCATCATGAATATCTCTAGTTTCATCTAACATATCAACAAAATTTTTGCTACCTATCATGGGAAATATGATCAGCAATTTTGAGTTGTATGACATAACCACAAATAATTCAAATTTACATTATTTCTTTTTTTTAATGTGTGGAACCAATGAGTATCAAAGAGAAAATCCTTGTACCCGCGAGAACGGTTTTGGAATAGCAAAGGACATTTCATTTCTGCGTTACCTTACATACTGGGTAGCTTTAAAACACTTGATGTATTTCAATCGTTCTAGCCTGCGCAATTGACTGAGCAGGAAATAGAGCAAGTAGATCTTAAGCACTTCATTTTGGTTGGTTTAGGTCAAGGCTCGGTTCCAGAATCCTTTTATAGGTGTCCGAAGAATTACATGCGTTACTTTTTCATAAGTTATAATTGTTACGTAGCATTACATGTGTTAAGTTTTGTAAGTAATAGGTGTTACGAAGTGTTACAAGTGATACTTTTTTATAAGTTATAAGTATTACAAATCCTTACACGCGTTACATTTTTGTAAGTTATAGATGTTACGAAGCGTTTTATGCGTTACTTTTTTATTTGTTATGTGTACTACGAAGTGTTACATACACTATTTTTTTGGTCAGTCTTTGAATATAGCTACAGGCTTAGAATTCAGTTCAAGATACAGAATCAAGTGTCTGGCTCTAGATTTCAGTTTCAAATGGAGAAGACATATTCTGCTGTTCCTGTGCTGTACATTCGAGTGAAATGGCATCATTATTGTGTTGAAATATGTAAAACGAAAATGAAAAGGTAAAACAGGTAAAAGTTTTGTAAACCGTTCGCAATGTGAACTTCGCGAATGCAAATAAAACCAACATTCAGCTGCTTTGCGTTCGAGGAAAATGCATTGTGTGTATTGGTTTAAATGCCTTTTTGGTGACTGCGGATTAAGCAAGTGGTGTCAGATATGTTATTGAATTAAATTATAGGAAATTATTCGTATTCACGTTACTTCGGTTATGTCTCTGACATTACCCACCATCATTTTTTTTATTTCAATGAATTTCATGTCATGGAATTGAAGACACAATATCGAATGTTTTTCCATGTAAATATCAAATCAAGTAGATTTTTTTTATTTGATTTCACCTTCAGAAGAATCAGACTTTGTTGAAATTTTTGAAAGCCATACTTCGTTTGCTACTCCTCAAGGGTCAATGAAAGGAAAAAAGGTGGGTGGGTAGTGTCAGAGACATAACCAGCATGCTACTTTTACACTATCAAATCGACATTGCACGCATAGAAGCTATCCAGCGTAAATTTGTTAGATTCGCTCTGCGCAACTTAGCTTGGAGGGATCCCACTAATCGTCCTAGTTACAAAGATAGTTGCAAGCTTATTGGCCTGGATCTGCTATCTGTTTGCAGGAATGTTTCCGTTTTTGTTGCTGATGTATTACAATCACGTATCGATTGTCCCGAACTTCTGCAATTGATTAATCTGGACAGTCATCGACGTAATCTACGCTCTCATCGTTTTTTGAGTTTACCCGTTGCAAGAACAAATTATAGTTCCAATGAACCTTTTTCCAGTATGTGCAGAACATTCAATAGCTGTACCAATGTTTTCGACTTTCATCTATCTCGAAATATGTTTAAACGATTGTTTCATAGTCACTTGTCAGATTAACTTTGGATCAGTATTTGTTTGTAACCGTTTGAACTTTGTTCAACCATTACTAGGTCTATTCCCCATCACCGTTCAGGAATCAGGAATCAGAACAAATTGGCTCAAATGGCACGTTCCCCTTGATATTTGGAGATTTGTGCCTTGCCATCAATTTGTTTTTAGCATCATTTTCCCGATATATAAGAGGGAAGGATTGAAAGGAAATGGTAAGGGTTGAACTAGGAGGATGGGAAAAATTGACGACACAAAAACACATAAAAGCAGAAGTAAATTCTGCACCCCTAAGGGATGCTGAACAATCTGCTGAGGATCACATTTAGTGGAAGCAGAAGGAAATTCTGAACCTCTACGAGGTCCCGAACAGTCTGCTGTTAATAAAACCTCCAACCCCCGAGAGGATTTAGAGATCTTACAAAAGCGACACCATTCTGCACTCCCGGAAGAATGCAGAACGACTCGCAGTATGTACGAGCAGAAGTAAATGCGGTACCCCCCAGAGGATGCCAAACAATCTGCCAAACCCTATTTAAGGTGAATACAGAAGGGATTCATTCACTCCAGGAAGAACGATGAACCCTTCTGACTATAGCTCCTTACCACATTGGGTGAGAAACGAGAGAATATCCTTCAATTTTAGCTCCGCATACACAGACTCAACCATGTATGGAGAACCAAAAACCCGGATACGTAGCTGCGTCAATGCGGGACAGTTACATATCAGATGATATGAAGTACCATAATCGCATTCACACAAATCACACGAATAATACTCAGCACGTTGAATAGTAGCCATGTGATAATTGAGTTTGCAATGTCCAGTCAGAGCTCTGACCAGAATACTTCAATGATACTTGGAGAAATGCAGTAGACACTTTGACATTTTCAGATTTAAATCTGGTAGAAATGCTTTTGTCTGAGCGCAAGTTTGCAAGCTGCGCCAGTAGCTGGCATGTTTGGATGCAGCCCAAGAACGTATCTTGTGCTTTATCCAACTAGTTGAAAGTGGTAAAGCTGGTTCAGGACCAACGAAATCATTCGTTGCACCAGCTCTAGCCAACTCATCAGCCCATTCATTTCCAGTAATACCAGAATGGCCGGGTACCCATATGAAGTAAACAGCATTTGAAATGCTGAGGTCTTCAATTTGAGTTCGACATGCGATCACTAGATTCGACCGTGAGTCATTCGAACTGAGTGCTTTTAAGGCTGCCTGACTGTCGGAACAAAAATAAATACGTTTACCACAGATCCTCTGCTGAAGTGCCGATTGTACTCCACACAGAATTGCGTAGATTTCTGCTTGGAACACAGTACAGTATCTACCAAGTGAATGAGACTGCTCCAGCCTATTTCACGACAGTAGATACCAGCACCAGCACGACCATTCAACAGAGAACCGTCCGTAAAACAAACTATGTGTTCATCAAGTTGTCGTTCCAGACAACCAGACAATCATTCCTAACGAAGAGGATAGCTCACTTTGAATGTTTTAAAAGGAAAACTGCATGTGAGAGTTAGGTCACTAGGAGCGAGTAAATACTCATCCCACGGAACCATTTGAGACCACAAGCGAGTGTGACTGGTAGCATATTCTAATGGGTTACTGTTCCAAAGCCCTGTAACCCTAAGACGGTATGCACAAGATAATGCTTCTTGTTTTAGGAACACATATAGTGGTTTAATGCACAGTAGCGCCTCTAGAGCAGCAGTAGGAGTTGTCGTGAATGCTCCTGTCATCGCCATTAGGACCATCCTTTGGAGATGATTTAGCTTTGACTGAACTGTCGCGACTTCTCCTTTCTGCCACCATACAAGACATCCATATGCTAAAATTGGTCTAACGATAGTTGTGTAGATCCAATCAATGTATCTGGGTTTGAGTCCCCATGATTTTCCAAAAGCTCGTCTGCATTGGCCGAAAGCCATGCAAGCTCTTTTAATCCTGAAATCAATGTGAGCAGACCAATTCAGTTTTGAGTCAAGAATAACCCCGACGTATTTAACTTGATCGACCACAGTGACCCCTGAAGCAAAGAACTGCAACGGACGAGCTCCTGTAATTATCCTACGATGAGTTTGAACTTTGTTCAACCATTACTAGGTCTATTCCCCATCACCGTTGGAAGCTTAGTAGATTCACTCGCTTATACTAACCCTTTCGCTTCTCCTCTCATTTTCTTCGTCTTCTGTATTTCTATTGGAAAATCCTTCTGTTACTCCGTATTCCACCATCTTTTCGATTACTAATTAGATCTACATGCCGATTCTAACCTCGTTATTCTCCTACACACTTAGAAAAATTTACATCCTAATAGATGCACATAAAAGGAGCGTCTCGATTCACTTACATTCACAATTCAAAATATGTAAAAATAAGACATATCTTTAACTTCACAGTTAATTTAGCTGAAGCTTACATCGATACAGACGCAAAATTTATTTTTACATGTGAGTAGATGTAATATAGTGTCATCACTGAAGAAATTACGGCATACTTGAATTTACGCCAAGCGTAAGTTTCATTTTTTCTAAGAGTGTACGCTTACTTACCACTCCCTACCTATCAATTTTTCTCTTCGCTCTCTGGCCGTTTAAGCAAGAACACTATTGCTGCCCTGTAACACTTGGTGTCATCAACTAGTTATATGGTTATAGGTTTAGTTTTAATTGTTAGTCTTTATTGTTAGTATTAAGCCTTATCGTATCTGTTGTATCATTGTAATCTGTTGATACAAAAGATGAGGAGGTTTTATGCCTACTGGAAAGAGATTGCCAAATTTTATCTCCATCGGGCTTTTCCCTGCTCCCCAAAATAAACTTCTTAATATTAATAATCATTCGAATTAGTTGATCATGAATTTTACAACTTTTACCTCTTCGCAATCCGAATTGTTACGGTGCATCTATACTCAAGTACAAAAGACAAACATATTCTATCACATAATTGAATAAGGCAGAACACATGAGAGGAACTCGGTTTTTTCTTAACCAATGACATAATCGACTTCAATTACTCCGTTTCAGGAACCTGCGTTTACTGATTGAAACTGAGTAGTACATGCACTACATGGACTGTGTTTTCAATTTTGAGCTTCTTGTAATAATCTCATACTATTGAAAATTTAATCATTAATTACTAAACAAGTTTTCTATGGAGTGGAGAAAAAATGTGTTTCTGCATTACGTAAAGATATTTGTATATTTGGGGATATTTGGAAATTTGGAAAAGGCGCTCCATAGCAAAATAAGACGTCAAAACACAACAGACTATGTTATAGTCGCTTTTTGTAGATTTGCATACTTAATTTCTGGGAATATTTTAATGGCTTTGAAAAGAAGCGATTTGTGGAATTTATCCAATGCTTACAATTTTTGATTACTTTTTGCCATAATTTTTATATCTACACCACAACCCAAATTCCGGATCAGGATTCAGGAAATGAAACTGATTTCAAAAACTACATTCGGAGCCTGGAACAAGCTTTATTAATAAAAAATTCTTGTTCACTCATTTTTCTAGAAGAACTAGTTCTTTTGAATCGATCACGAACGGTTTTTGCCAATACCATTAACTTAACGTCTGCTTAGGTTGCGTTCACTATTCAACCTGATCAAAATCATCCTGCTCTTCATGATCCAGGTTGCCTCGAATGCAAAAAATCAGTATAACTTTGACACAATTAATCATTCTCTCATTAAGGCAACCCCTCTCAAAGAGCAAATTTTTGGATGAAATGGTACCTTCTCAATGAGCAAATCAATCACAAAAGATGTCCTTTTTATCCAAGCTAAACTTTACAAATGCGCACGGTTGACGAATTCCATCACGTTTTTCATAATTATGCATCAGAACTCATTGGCTCAAGTGGCACGTTCCCCTAGTTAGTTTGAGGGTTGTTCCATGCTGTGACTACTCATCAATCTCCTAATATGAAAGGAAGGATAAAAGGAGCATGGAAAGCAACTATGAGGTAGGTGAGGTGGGAAAACAGCACAAAACAAAAAGAAACAATTTGTTCTGCCTCCCCGAAAGGTTGATGAACGATCCACAGGTGCCAAAATGCACATTTAATTAAACCTCCAACTCCCAAGAGGATTTAGAGATTTTACAAAAAAGACACCATTCTGCATTCCTGGAAGAACGATTCACAACATATATGAGCAGAAGTAAATTCGGCACCCAAAAAAATCAATTAGAATCAATACAGAAAGGATTCATTCACTCCAGGGTAAACGATGAACCCTCTGACTATAGCTTGTTACCACACTGGATAATAAACGATACAATATCCTTCACCTTAAGATCTCCATACTACAGATGGTCAGTATTTGTCGGATTCGGGTGCCGATTTTTTTTCATTTTCAACCGATACGGGTCGAGTTCGGGCTAAAAATATTGATCGGGTACGAGTAAAGATTTTTATTTTTTTATCGGATACGAGTCGGGTTTGGGTTCGGAAGAAAAATTATTCTCGGGTTGTACTCCACACAGAATTGCGTAGATTTCTGCTTGAAAAATAGTACAGTATGTACCAAGTAAATGCGACTGTTCTAGTCTCATTTCGCGACAGTAGATACTAACAGCAGCATGACCATCGAACAGAGACCCGTTATGGAAGATAATTGTTACGGTCATAACGGTTCTGTATTTTAAATGGCAATAGAGTTGCACTTTCATGTAAATAAATGATTATGGTTACGGCATCTCGTCAGATTTATGTAACAGTACAATACTAATCTTGAACTTAATATAATTTAAATAGTTTCCCCGAAAAAAGTCGGAAGAAATTAAATTTTTCATAAACTAATCGTGCAACAAATTTTTCCCCATTCCATAATGTTTCGGCGCCGCCTGGATGTTGACTCCCCTCACCCTCACTAGGGCACAGCCATTACACCTAAATATTTTTCAAAAATTCCAAAGGAAACCTCAAAAACGATTCCAGTTCTCAAAGAGGGAATCAAATACTTCCTATGAACGGTGATAGAACTGGAGAACTTTCTCAGCAGTTTGATAGAGTCTACAACTCGTTGTGAGTCATAATGAAAACGATATCTCACGGAAATATGATCATATTTCAACACAAATATTGTTACACGATGACATTGCTGAGACGACTTTGGATAAAATTGAGCCAATCATTGAAAAACTTAAAAACTCGAAGGTTCCAATTTTTTTATTGAAAATCTCCCCAATTTTACCTTGAAATTCTGGGTGAAAATGTTCAAGAGGTGCTTTTTCTCTTACTTACTTAACATATGGGAAAACGCTAACTTGATAAAAACCCACCAGAAACATCAGTTCATCGACCAATTAATTTACTTTTTTTCTATTGGTAAACTTTTTGAAAAAAAAGTATTGATCTTGATAAGAATGATGTCTATTACAAATGAGAATTCAATTTCTCGACAGCGTTTTGCTTAAAGGTGTAAAAGAAAAAATGTCCGACTGACAGTTTTAAATTTAAAGACTGTCCCAGAAAGTATGGACGCACTTTGATTTCGCTGTAAATAATTCACAAGTGTTATTCTCAACATTTGCTACTTAGGTATTGTAGACTAGCTGGCGCACCTTCCTGCGAACGTTCCTCATTAAATTCCGTACAGACTTCTTGGCGACAAGTTTTGACACTTTTTCCCAATCTTTTTCGAACTGTTGAATGGTTTCGGCTGCCGAGACATGTTTCCTAAGATGTGCCTTCGTTAATGCCCAAAATTCTTCAGTTGGTCGAAGTTGTGGGCAATTTGGTGGATTCATGTCTTTTGGGACGAAAGTGAAATTTTTGGTAGTATACCATTCTACCGTTGATTTCGAGTAGTGACAAGAAGCAAGATCTGGCCAGAAGACAACAGGATCCTTTTGGCTTCGAATCATGGGTAGAAGTCGTTTTTGTAAACATTCCTTGATGTATATTTCACTGTTCATTGAAGCAGTGGTGATGAAGGGTTTCGAAATCTTACCGCAGCTACAAATTGCTTGCCAGACCATAGCTTTCTTACCAAATTTTTCGACATCAATCGATGTCTCGGACTGGTTTAACACTTGCCCTTCTCGCACCGTATAATATTGCGGTCCCGGCAAGGATTTCTATTCGAGTTTCATGTAGGTTTCGGCGTCCATGATTATGCAGCTCAAATTTCCAGCAAGAATCGTATTGTATAGCTTTCGAACCCTCGGCCTGATCGATGCATCTTGTTTCGGACTACGTTTTGGTTGTTTCTGCTTCTTATAGCTTCGAACATTCAAACGTTCTTTAGCACGAAGAACATTTGACTTCGAAGTGCCCTCTTTTTTGGCCATATCCCGAACTGAAACCTTCTTCTTGTGCTCGAACGCCTTCGGTTTATCCAACTGAGGGTTAGCAGGGCCTTTTTTTCGACCCGTTTTCGGTTTATCCTCAAAGGTGTTATCCTCACCGAACAGGGTGAGGTGTTATCCTCAGTGACAGTCCGCGTTCTGTGCACCATTTGTACACAATTTTTCGACGTTGTTCTGCTGAAACTTCATGCATTTCGAAACAAACTAATGAAAACGAATAAACAACTGCACAAGTGGTTAGAGTAGAGTCTAAACAACAGGACGCAGCCATAAAAATTGACAGATTCTGAACCATTGAGAAATGGCAGTGGTTTTTGGTTGCGTCCATACTTGCTGGGACAGTCTTTAAATGGCAAGAAGTCTGTTGAAACAGTAGGTCGAATCCCATAAATTTACATACTTCATGCCAAGCATTATAGCTATTGAAAACATTTGTTAACGAATCCTATCATGGGCAATGAGAGCGAGGAAAACTCTAATCACTCCATGTTTGGCTTTGCTATGAAAGTTTAATCGAATTTGGTAGTATCAAAAAATTCCCAATACTGTATCTTAAGCTGGTTGATAACCGCTAGAAGCTGGGACTTTCACTCTCCCTATCAAATGCGTCCCTACCGAGTTCCCCGAACAAACGAGAACTTGCAGGAAAGTAGGTATCCAACTCCCCCGACAACAATATTTTCTCCCTGGCACACCACTATCATTAATTGATCAAACAGTAAACTAGCCCGGCACGTCCATCGACTCATCAATTGCTGGTTTTAAAAGAAAAACAATTTCACTGTAAACCAACAATCGCTTAAAAGCACCCAAGATCAGACCCACACTGACCACCACCTGGGAAACGAGCCGGCTTGCTTGCAGTTGATGATGATTCTCTGAGATCTTAAATTGACACCGTTGCATAAGACATCTACTCGCGACGGCACTGCACTGGAATCGCGGGGCTGTGGAAGCGTGGAATCAGAATTGATCAATTTTAGCCGGCGTATGGTGGTTGTGCCTTTCTGTAGGGGGAAGCTGCAACGAAGGAAGAAGTGATTCAACTTAACAGCGCACGCAGCTCCTAGACAGAAGAGCCTAGCCTCTTGGCCTGTCTGGGCTGTGTTTGATTGGTCCTATCGCTTTCAAAGACTACGACTCAACAGTGTAAACACCAACTGCCGGGGCGTGTGAGATTTACGAAGTACGAACACGCGGGCACCGCCATTGGTCATCTCGCGCCGAGGGTTAATTATATCGCGTTCGTGTGCGCAAATACGAGAAAACGTGACATCCATCCACTCTCACTTTCACGAGGCACGAAACCTTTTATCATTGTTGATTCTTCTCCGCGTTCCACCGCGGCGAAGATGATCTTGCAGATGGAATGACGAAGTGTTTCGCATAATTTAATGGGATAACTGCACAGATGTGACACCAGCAGCTGTAAAAGTAATAGAAAATGATAAACTACCATCGACCAGCGCCGATCAAGTCAGTGGCTTTCGAAATTAATTACGAACCTTTTGAGGGACCGCCTTCCATCTGTTACGAGACTTTTATCGATCCGAGTACGCCTCCTCACGATCTATCCGAATGTAGCTAGCAATCGTGCCATCCAGGAGCAGCCATTGCACCGTAATTAAAATTCCGCGAATGTGTTTTGGCAAAACGGGAAACTACGGAGCATAGATCGCAAAATACTACGGCTGCCATCTTCCCACAAGTCGTCAGCAGCCGGGTTTGACTCCATTATGGTCCGACGCCGAACCGACCGACGAGCACCGAAGACATAATCGTTGACCCTCCATCACTGCGGACACTCTTCGTTAATGCGTCAAAGTTGTCATGACTTCCGCTGGCTAACCGCCGTGCGACGATGATTTGTTTTAAAAAACTGCATCATCACAAATGACCATGCGGACATCGATCACATTGCGTAATCATCGTTTACGGCGTCGGTCATCGGTCATTTTCAGCTCCCTACATTTTCCGGGGTGTATGGACCTTTTTGGTGACAGTTTATCTGTAACACTGTAAATTGGATCAGAAAGTATGCTACTAGTGATACTGATGGGTTGACAGACAGTCAATTGGAAGGATTTAAAACGAACAGCTTTAAACCATTCGGTGAGAGAGACCATTTTCATTCGTACTACTGATGAATGTATATATCAATTTACAGCAAAATTGAATGGTAGGCAATATTGCTTCTCACTGACAAAGATTTAGTTGCATTTATTGGTCACTGGCAGATGCCAAATGCAACTGGTGCTCGAGCAATGAGACGACTGTTTACTTAAATCTAGCTTTTTCTACTTGTGAAATGCTGTCCCTAAAAAAATCAAACGGGCATTTTATATCGTATTGTTATTATTCGTATTCGTATTCAATCCCTATTGCCAATAATTATGGGAAAACAGTTTAAAAATAATTTCGAGCAAAAAATAAAGCAAATACGATTCATGGTGTTGTTGATTGCCGAAAATTTGACAGAAGCTGCTATATTGCTATCTATATTGTATACATTTTCAATCCGGTAGAAGATGCTACAAGAACTCGAGTCTCTCAATGCTGACCGTGAGATACTTTTGCTGCATTTCTTCGCTCCACTTCATGCTCTGAGTATTTCACGCTCTTAAAAAAATTTACAGTCTGATAATGATCGTTGCTGTGTGGAATTTCCCAAGAGAGAATGTTGAGAATGCTAAAGCTTGCTTCATTTAGAATTGGAACAAAGACAATTGCCTGTATTTCAGTTATTTATTATTGTATTCAAGATCTTTTTTTATATAAATGTAGCGTTTTCTTCATACTTTTAAGAAAAAATACGGATAAAATTATTCGTCACGGTTTTGAAGGAATTCTCGAATTTTTCCTGTAACACGGCTCAGTAGGCGGCGCACACCTTCTTCGTCCATCGTTTTAGCTATCTTATTCCACCAGGTCGTCATCTGATTGATGTCTTTGACAACGTTTCCCTTTGCCTTGAGTCTCCTCTTCATGATTGCCCAGTATTTCTCAATAGGGCGGAACTGGGGGCAGTTGAGTGGGTTAAGGTTTTTCGGAACAAACTGGACCACTTTCTCTGCATACCATTCTTAAACGGCTTTGCTGTAATGACAGCTTGCCAAATCTGGCCAAAACATTACAGGATGGTCGTGGGATCGAATGAACGGCAAAATTCGTTTTTGGAGACACTCTTTTTGGTATAGTTCCGATGTCATTGTCTTATTTGTAACGAAAACTTTCGTTTTTTTGCCGCAGCTGCAAATGCCCGGCCAAATCATAAATTTTCTTGCAAATTTGTCGGCAAAAACAAATTTAAATTTGGCTGGAACATCCCCCGAGCCGTTGCCAAGTAAAATTTTTGACCTGGGATTTGACCGAAGTCAGCCTTGACACAGGTTTCATCGTCCATCAGAAGACACCCGTTGAACTTGGTCAGCACCTGGTCATATAGTTTCCGAGCACGAATTTTGACCACACTATTCTGTTTCATGGTCCGATTTGGCTGTTTGCTAGCTCGATACGACTTGATTCCTTCCCGGAGTCGAGTTCTCCTCACGGCACTATGGGCAGCACCGAATTTTCTGGCCAAATCACGGTCCGACAGATAAGGATTCCTCTTAATCGTCTTCAAAATCTTACCACGCAGTTTCCGGTCGATAGTTCCACTCCGACGATTGGCTTGAGGCTTCCGAATCGTCGTCAATGTTTCCTTATATCGTTTGATAACTCTCCGTACGGTATTTCTGGACAATTTCAGCTGTTTAGCTAGCCTAGCTGCAGACCACAATGGATTTTCCAAATAACTGTGCACAATTTTTTTTCCTTCTTTCGGCTTCCATGTTGATTGTTTACAAAGTACAGTCGATTTTCGGAATGTCAAAAATCATACGTGAAGCTGACAAAATTCCCGACACGTGGGCGCCAAGAGCTTCCAAATCCAAATTCCAAATCCACCCTATATATTCAGCAGGTCGTTTTTCTGGAGAACCCTGTATGAAATTATCATCTATAATCTTCAGACAGTAAAACCTTGTTCTATGCGATTAGTAAGTGTATTTGCCCCAAAAGACCTTTATTTCTTGAAAAATTAAAAAAAATGCAAAGTAAATATTTACAGAAAAACTAGTTTCTGATAACGGGTAAAACTTTTTTGACATATGTAACGAGAAACTAAGAACAATCTTCGTTCAATCAATCGTTCTTCCGCGTACAGAATGGTTATACAATCACTTGAAAATTCGACTAGTAAAAATTGGCCTGGATGGCCATGTGCCATAATCTATTCGACTCAGTTCGTCAAGTTTAGCAATGGCTGTGTGTGTGTACTTATGTGTTACACTCACACACGTCTAATAATGTTACTCATTTTGCGCAGAAATGGTTGCACCGATTTTTATATACATGAGTTCAAACGAAAGGTCTTATGGTCCCTTAGAATGAATTTCATACGGAATCCGACTTCTGGTTCCGGAGTTACAAGGTGAAGTGTGTTAAAAATTTTGACGAAGCAAATAATTTGTTTCAATTTTCTTTGCGTTTCGCCTTCGGCTCGTCAGTGCTTAAAGCAGTTCAAAATGAACTGCCATCTCGTGCCTAGCAGTTCAACTTAAACCGCTAAGCAGACGCAAAGCTTACACAACTTATGTAACGCTTTTGGATATTACACAGAAGTGTAATATCCTTTCTGACGTCTCTGCGGCGACCAGTAGCCAGTCGTCAATCGTTTACGCCCGAGACCGGGTTCGAATGTTAAAACTAGGTTCGAAACTAGCTTCAAACAAACGATTTGACATCAGTTAGGGTGGAAACTGGGTTGGGTTTGGCGTCAAGCGAAAACGACATAAATATGCTGCCATAGTGAGCACGGATCGCGGGACGATTCAATGTGATGTAATGTTAGCAAATCGCATTCATTCTAACAGGATTGCTTTGATCAAATTTAACTAACTCGCATGAGCATTTCTTGCTTGCCCTCTGACTGACTCAAAACTCTTTGAAAGTTTAGAGGATTCCCCGATTCATTCAGCCCGACTAATAGCGGCTCCGGTCCCTTATTGCATAACTAGAAGTACTACGAGTTCAATTTCTAGAAAAATTCTTCCAAGTCGCGGCTCGAACATACATCCTTTGGTATATGAGACAGCAGGCAATATGAAGAAAAATCATTCTGCTCGTCTGATTTATAGATTTTATATATCACATTTGATAAAACAAAACAAACGCTAAACTATAAATCTGTAACAGGAGCAATCAAAATGGTATATGGAATATAATTTGCTATGACGCAGTCATTTCTATTTCCTCACATTTCAGATCCGGGTGGCCTTCCACGGCCAGTTCCGTGCCGAAATAATTGAATGAACAATGGCCAAACAACATTTACTATCTGAGTGAGACTGTGATGCACAATGACCTCTTTTAAGTGCGCTAAAAATTAACTAATTTCCTTGGGGGCAGACGAAAGGTCGTTAGTAGGCTGCCATGATGAACAACAACCC
This sequence comes from Malaya genurostris, assembly GCF_030247185.1. Taxonomy (NCBI): domain Eukaryota; kingdom Metazoa; phylum Arthropoda; class Insecta; order Diptera; family Culicidae; genus Malaya; species Malaya genurostris. The sequence continues at coordinate 190,134,568 of NC_080572.1, forward strand.
CCCGAAAGATGTTGGTTTTTCTTTCATATTTTACCACGGTTTACCATGTCAGATTTTAATGAGTAAAAGTTATGCCAGAAATCGTCTTCAAATTTTACAATACCATCGTCATGCTGCCAGGCTAGCAGCTCATGTACATCTTAGCCTACATTGGAATAAAAAGAGGAAGACATTTCGTAACCGACGAGGGTTACGCTACTCATTCATACTGGCATAATTGAAACTCATAAGTTTACTCAAAAACGCTGCTGAGGGCGCATGTGGTTGTGGTTCGCCTCATTTCAAGGAGTTAGTTTGTTTGTTTTCAAAGCGTAGAAACACAGCCACTGCATCACCGGGCGAACGATAGAAAAGTGCGACGGTTTAATCTTGAAACCTTTTGTTTTCGGCAGTTTTCTCGTCACTTTCATCTTCATGATCGCCGTGAGGAGCTCTTGCTACCCAGTGCTAGCCCACCTGAGCCAGTAGGTTAATGAGAAAGGTAGCTTTGGCCGGCCAGCACAAAACACAAAAAAGCAGTCTCGGTGTAAACCACGCTTGATTGATGGTTGCATTATACTGCGCTAAGCTAACCGTCCTAGTAGTCATAAGGAGCCAGTGTGCCTGTCCATGATTGGGCACCACAACATTAGACCGGTCATAAAAGGTTATGTATAGCTTTTGAATAACTAGCCATGCGGTGAATTGTTTGAAAATTGACACAAAAAGTATGTTTTGATGAGAGCTTTTCAAACGGTTGTGTAAATCCGGAACGGAAAGTTGGATGTACGTCAACTCAATGACTGGAGCCTTAAGATAATGTGATCCCTTCATTACGATGCTAGCACAGTTGTCATACGTATATTAGTTTACAGCCAACCTTTCTCATTAGCGCTATTATTGCATGAAATATTGTACCTTGTCGACAAATCACTCACCTTTCACCCGTTGCAATCTCATCTAACCTGTCAAGATGTTCAACGACTCCCGAAGGGTACGTTCCATAAATTTGCATCTTTCATCTTCATAATTCAGCGATTTATTCCAAAGCCGCTCACCGTGTCCCATAATCAAGCCGACCGATCTTAATAAGACCATTATTTTATTAGCTAACATTTAAAAACACGACAGCAGCGGGATGGATCTGAACAAAAACTGGTAGCGTGGCATGCCGTGTCGCAGGAAGATGGCGCGGGAAAGAGAGAGAAAGAGAGAAGGAGAGTTTCCAACGGTAGTCACACGCCACCGCCGACACCTCTCTAGCACCGTGACTGTTATAGAAGTGCAGGTTGTGCAACCTCCCAGATGCCTCCTGGTTTTGGGATGAGAAACCAGATCAAAACTGAAAGTTGATATCCATAGTGAGTGACTCCTCGGTATTACGTTGCAGCACCCATCTTTCTATGTTTGGGATGGTGCTGCCGTATTTTTCATCGGTTGCTTACAAAGTGCTACAAGGAAAGTTTATACGCTTCAGTGACATTTTCATGAGCATTGATTTTCATCTTAAAATTAGTTTTTTCAACTTTACCCTGATATTGCATTCATCATTTTTAACATTTCGAGACTTCTATTTAATAAGTAGAATCGCGAAGTCGTGAGGCTTTCTCGTTTCAGTCCATTCCTTGCTTTGTACAGTCAAATGTGTGACTCCACCATCGTCTCAAAGGTGCATATCAATTGTTCGTAATGTTCAAATCGACCAAGCAAGCAAGCGTAGTCATTGTTGTGGTCTTATTGGCACCAAGTATAATTTCAAATCAGGATTTGCTTTTATAACAACTGATATTATGCTTTGAACCAACGATTTCGAGCTCTCAACCATGCTTACGGAATCAAGAAGATAAATTAGTGATATAAAACTTCTTAGCCATTAGAATGGCCGGGAATGGTGAAAGTTTACATCATATTTGCCTTTCTCATATAAAAAGGCTATGTAATCACTGTGAGAACCGATTTTTGAAACGATTTTCCACAAACTTATATTTAAATAAAAAGCTCATATCTTGAATAGATCTCTCATAGCCTTCTATCAAATTTTACCCGGATCGAGCATCCGGTTTGAGAGTAACTGGGCAAAATGTACCAAAAACAGAAAAATAGGGCAGCCGACTTTCTCAGAGACTGCATAACCGATTTTCTTCAACTCAGATTAAAATGCAGTACCGTAAAGTCCCACAACCTGCTATTGAATTTCATCCTGATCCGACTTCCGGTTCCGGAGTTACGGAGTAAAATGTATAATAAAATATGAGCACTCGATGTTCTTAAAGACCGCTCAACAAATTCTCGCAAGCATAGATTCGCGAATATAAGGATCGATGACGCTTGAGGGAAGATCATGCACACGCATTTCTATAGTACTATCTTCCATATATACTGGAATGTTGTACTTAATGTTTTCGTGCTCCACATAGTGCACATTGTTATTGTCTTTTGAGAATTGAATTGCATCCAACTCTATATAAAACTGGATGTAAGCCACATTATTTGTCTTATTGCATTGAAGTAAATGCACACATTTAATGTCAAGATGCATTTGCTCCTTAAGCAAACCTTCAAGTTCTCGTATCGAAGGTCGAATTTTGCACTGCTTGAAGTCAACAATAATTGTATTCTTTCGTATCGGCGTTAGCTTTTGTTCGTTTGGTTTACTCATTTTCGAGATCGTTCTATTGTTCACTACACAATACTGTACTTGTTTTCTTCCGTATCGAACGTAAGCGGTTTTGTTTTAACGACTGACTTGGATGAGATGAGAAAGCGAACTGAACTGGAGTGTAGAATTTTGTTTGGAACTGCTGGTTCCGGAAATACAGGGTTGAGTATGTATAAAATTGCAACCCGTCGTTTAGAGCGATAATGCGAAGAAAGGAAAATTTGTCTAAGCTTGGCACAAAATTGATTATACTAGTTTCTAGTCAAGCAAACCGATTTCAACTATGCCGGTTTCCAGTTCCCAGTTCCGAAAATCTCGGAAATAGTCGTCAAAAACTCGAAAACGGAACTCTCTTCATTTTCTTAGAAATAGTTGAGTAGATTTTCACAAATTTTGACTCAAATAACAGGTTATTTTGCTGTTGACTTTTGTTCGGAAGCGACTTTCGTTTACGAAGCAACAATGTGAAGTGTGTTTGAAATTTATACCGTCATGTAGAGCGAAAATTCAAAATAAAACGAAGAATTCCTGTAAACTTGGCTTAAAACTGTATATAAATTGGAAAGGTTATGCTAGGGTTTGCTCAAACAAACCTTGTTGTTCTTATTTAACATTAAAAAAAGTTTGTCAAAGAATCCTGTAGTAATTCATAAAAAAAACATGAGTTACATTAGAAAGGCATCATTACACCACCAGGTGAATTTAAACAGGGGTTTTTCAATGAAATGTGATAGAAATTAGATAATAATTTAGGCTTTTATCAATATTCAACGAGTTTAATGACTGGGATAGTGTTGGTGATTCCCGATAATTTGACAAAAGCTGCTCTATATTTATATATATTGTATACAACATTTTCAATCCGGTACAAGATGCTACAAGAACTCGTATCTCTCAATGCATGAACCGTGAGAGAATTTTTCTACATTTCTCCTCTCCACTTCATACTCTTAGTATTTTATGGCCCTTAAACGAATTTACAGTCTGGTAATGAACGTTGCTGTGTGGAATTTACCAAGGGAGAATCGCAAGTTGACAATTATCGCAGAAAACCGAATAGATAATTCAACTTGATAATTCTCATACTAGGCTGCAATATTTCAAAACCCTTGTGTGGAGCATTCACATATATTTTCATAGAAAAACTTATACAAAGGTTATATGCACATAGTTAGAATAAGCGGCAATAGTAAAATGATTCTATCGCAATTATCAACTGCATGTATAGAATCGAATCGCGAAACGAGAATAAGCAACCGTTTGTTGCTTCAGAAAGAATCCCCGCAGCAATGGACACCAGTGCGCTCTCGCACTGGTGTCCATTCTATGTTAAATGAACCATGCCGGTTTTTTGTTGCTGCGATGATATCCGTGTCTCTCTGATGGCTACTATACTGTCTACTTTCGTCCCGGGTTGGTGGTTCAATGCATAGGGCACTGGTCTTACAAACCAGTTGTCGTATATTCGAGCCCCAACCTGGAAGGATTCTTAGTGTCAGTAGAGTCGTAGCACTAGTCATGCAATGGTTCTGTACACTCTGAATCGGCTGCGAAGTCTGTTGAAACAGAAGGTCAAATTCCACTACAGGAATGTAATACCAAGGCTTTGCTTTTCTGATGGCACTGTGAAGAGTTGCTGGTGAGCGTTCTTTGATATGATAAAAGCCATCCTTGGACTGGGATATGAAAATTTACCATGAAACATTACCACTACGACGAGACTTGAACCGGCAGCTTTTCCTTCACGAAGAAATTGTCTCACCAGAAGAGTTACTCTAAATGTAAGACGCAACTCAGAACCCAACCTTATTTAGCTTCCATTTGCTCATCAAGATACTGACAATGTGAGAGTCAAATCGACGACAGAGAAGCAACGAAAACCTCTCTTCATAATTTTATTTATTTATTTGGGAGCAGGGAAAAGCCCGGTGGAAATGAAATTTGGAAATCTCTTTCTCTCTCCAGCAGGCATAAAACCTCCTCATTATTTGTATCAACAGATTACAATGATCCAAAAGATACAACAGAAACAAACTTGTAATTTGTAATGGGGGAGAAAAAGCATATATACTAAGTTACTAGTTAATACAAAGATATTGATTAAATTAAAGATTGTGTCAAATCCGACTTACAGTTGTAAAACTATAGGGTGATGACGAACCTTAACTTGTTGAAATCGGCTTAGCGATCTTTCTCTCTCTCTCTCTCTCTCTTTCTGAGAGAATTAAGCACTTCCGGGATCGGAAATGTCAGCAGCTTGATCTTCAAACTTAATCCACAATCCAAAAGTAGCTTTCAAACGAGTATTATCTTGTAGAAATCGGTTCAGCCATTTCCGAAAAAATTGAGCGAATAGTTAAAGGTACAGTTTGTCCGTTACGTCACTTTGGCGATCATATCACCGGAACTCGATGCGCAAACCAAGAATAGCTTCCTAACAAGCTCAAGTATGAGATATGGGAACGGGTGTAGCGAGTTGGGTAAGTCGATGCCTTCCACGCCGCCCACCTGGGTTCGATTCCCAACCCCGCACATAGGTTCAGTAAGTTTTTCTGGCCCGAAGAGGTGAAGGTTAAAACCTCTATAATCAAAAAAAAATTAAGTATGAACATTCAGTGGTTTTTGGTTTGTCCAAAAAAGCACATATTTTATTTCAATTTTCTGCACGCTTCGTTATCGGCTCATCAGTGATTAAAGCAGTTCAAATTATCGAGATGTCAGATCTATTTGAACAATTTTAAGCAGTGAGGAGCCGAAGGGGAAACGTGAAGAAAATCGAATCCCAAGTATGTTAAAACAGTTCAGCCATCTCCGAGATAATACAGGGTGATTTTTTAAGAGCTTGAGAACTTTTTTAAACAATAAAACGCATAAAATTTGCAAAATCTCATCGGTTCTTTATTTTAAACGTTAGATTGGTACATGACATTTACTTTTTGAAGATAATTTCATTTAAATGTTGACCGCGGCTGCGTCTTAGGTGGTCCATTCGGAAAGTCCAATTTTGGGCAACTTTTTCGAGCATTTCGGCCGGAATAGCCCGAATTTCTTCGGAAATGTTGTCTTCCAAAGCTGGAATAGTTACTGGCTTATTTCTGTAGACTTTAGACTTGACGTAGCCCCACAAAAAATAGTCTAAAGGCGTCAAATCGCATGATCTTGGTGGCCAACTTACCGGTCCATTTCTTGAGATGAATTGTTCTCCGAAGTTTTCCCTCAAAATGGCCATAGAATCGCGAGCTGTGTGGCATGTAGCGCCATCTTGTTGAAACCACATGTCAACCAAGTTCAGTTCTTCCATTTTTGGCAACAAAAAGTTTGTTAGCATCGAACGATAGCGATCGCCATTCACTGTAACGTTGCGTCCAACAGCATCTTTGAAAAAATACGGTCCAATGATTCCACCAGCGTACAAACCACACCAAACAGTGCATTTTTCGGGATGCATGGGCAGTTCTTGAACGGCTTCTGGTTGATCTTCACTCCAAATGCGGCAATTTTGCTTATTTACGTAGCCATTCAACCAGAATTATGTAGACCATAAATCGGGCGTAAAGCGCGAAACACATTTCGAACCGAACACTGATTTTGGTAATAAAATTCAATGATTTGCAAGCGTTGCTCGTTAGTAAGTCTATTCATGATGAAATGTCAGAGCATACTGAGCAAATAATAATGCATGAAAATCATAACCTCAAAAAATCTGAGCAAATACTAATGCATGAAAATCCTAACCTCAAAAAAATCACCTTTTATAACGTATGGATAAATAGTGTGGTTTGTCGATTACGTCACTTTAACGATTATTTCTGTCAGCCGAATTCGACCCACATCTATCATTTGAACTTGATTCAGAAGACAACCGTTTAAGCTTGTTAATCGGTTAGTCGAGATCAAATGTTTGTATGTAAGTATGTATATGTATGTATGTATGTAACATTTCTGCGCACTCAATTTTCTAGGAGAAGTTGATATAGGGGAAAAGGAGCTTACATGCTGACATTCTAACTACAATAAAATGAGCGAATCGATTCATTCCAAGATTGCATCAGATCTGACTTCAGGTTTCAGAATTACAGGGTGATATGTGCAAAGTATAAATAAAAACATATGCACTAACATTTCTCAGAGATGGCTGCACCCTTTTTCCCAAACTTAGATTCTCATGAAAAACATTGAAATGTCACACACAATTCCTAAGTTTTATCTTCATACGACTCCGGTTCCGGAATTACAGGGTGATTAGAGTAAAACTTTTTATTTTTTGAGTTGTGGTTTTAACAAACTTAGGTTCGTTTTAAAGCTACTATTAGGTGGTGAATCGAGTTTGAAGATCAACTGGCTGTCATTTCCGGTTCCGAAGATGCACTGGTATAAGTGACGCAACCGACATAAAGCAATTTTTTTCTCTCCGCATAGTTTTCTCAGAGGTGGTTTAACTGATTTCTTCAAACTTGCGCTCGTTTGAAAGATTTTATTGGATTGTAAATCAAGTTCATATCCCAAATGGCTGTCATTTTCGGTTCCAAAGAAATAATGGTATAAGTGACGGCAGAATTCGCTTCTTTCTATCCGCTTTTTTATTCAGGAAGTCAACGATTATGTTATTTTTGGCTTTGAGAAAGTTGTCTTATATGCAACGTAAGCGTTGAGCCAAATAACAGATGACCAAATAATCACACTTCATTTACACCAGCCCTAAGTTTACGGTTCCGGAAGTACCGTAAATAGTGATTATTTTTCTCATAAACGGTATTCACTTCAATTTATCAGAGTTGGTGAGGCTGGATTTCACAAACTTATCTCACAGAACTTTAATTAGGTTTGTATTGCATCCAGATTCGACTTCCAGTTCCATCATTATTAGGTGATGAATGATCTACATTTATAATTAAGTGACGATGCAAGTAACATTAAACCCCTTCGGGACCGTCCGAAAAACTATGCCAGTGTGTGAGCCTTATTTTTATTTTATGGTCAGTCGAATCTAGTTTGATTATATCGGTTCCCAGTCCCATTTTTTAGCTAAGAGTGTACGCTTGGTACACAATCATCATGTGAATTTACGTTTCGATGGATGCATTTAACTTAAACTTACAATTCAAAGCATGCAAACATGAATTATATAATTGAATTTACAGCTGATTGATCTTAATTTGACATCGAAAGTGACACACATTTTCATTTCATAGCTAAATAAATATAATAATCTGTCACTGCCTTATAAAATGCAGGAAGCTTTGATTTACGTCAAGTTTAACTTTCATTTTGTCTAAGAGTGTACCAATTTCCGCAGTACATATATTTACATAATCCATGTTTCTCGAAACGAGAAAATTAAAACGAAAAATTTGCGAAAAACTATTGTGAACCCTAACTATTACAATTTGGCACTAGAGTCGATGAATGATTATCTAGTTTGAGAAGAAAGAAGTAATAAAAACTCACAACTTAAAAGGTATAAACTGAGCTTTCGCTGAGGAAAACAGTTCTAATTCCAGCCATTAAAAATCTGATGCTAATGACAGGGTTGGAATGCAATAAATCATTAAAATTTGTGCTCAACAATAATTAATCCTCCAAAATGGAGATATTAAGGCGCTATTGTTTTTATACCGCTTTCTAGATGCTAAAACAAGTTATAACAATTAGAATCTCGGTTAAAGGCTATAAAGCTATCTATCCCGCAAGACCGGTTAATAAATCGTCGCCATAGAATTATTTTTTACGCCCAATTATAATTGCCGGTGGTCGTAACGAAGCATATAATTTCAGTTCTAAATGAGCCTCCGTACCCCGTTGGAAGAAAAATCGCACAGTGTTTTGTATTGTATAACGTATACCGATCCGAACCCGTTGACCGCATAAAGGAGGTTCCGCATCACGTGGGACCTCTTTTGTTTCGTGGGTTGCTCTGCTACTGGCGGCAACCGGGCCCCAGTGAAGATCTATTTTGCGCGAAGTTTACTGCGCACCGCACACTTGCTGATGTCCCGCCGATGATTGTTTGCGTGTGCATAGCCGCCCTGCACCGACCGGACATGGATCGCTGAGTAAGCAAGCAAGCAATCGCTCAGGGAACAGAGGTAAGCTTTCCGATGTTATAACCTGAAGCAATGTACACCTAAATGCTCAAGGTAATTGTTTAATTCACTCCCAGAATGGGAACCGTCTAGGTATATAAAATTTAATGAAATTTTTAAATGTAAATTCAAATGCAATGAGATCTGAAATTCACTGATGAGATTGATAGTGCTATTATCTTATGTTCAGAGAGAACTGTTCTTGAGGCATTAGCCGGAATAGAAAAATGGCCTGGTCCCACCTATTCCACTAGGTTTCTGCTCCCATTTTAAGGAAGTCAACGATAACATGGCTTTATTTTTTTTCGTTTAAAAGATACTTCAAGTGCTTTAGAAATTCGTATTTTGTTTCACCAACTGTATCTTGTGCTCGGTTTATCAATTAATTTTCTGTAAGATTTTTTATCTCCATTTTCAGAGAATATTATTCGGCATTTTCTTAAAGTAAATAGAAACTGTGGAAACTTACAAGACATTTTGCATAAAACTGTCATTAGTTGAAATACAGTACCTGTCCTATAAATTGTATGCATTTTTGTGAGTTTCCTGTTCGACTAGTTAATGTCTAGCAGTACAAATTAAATAGGCAGTGAAACTAAGATATTCGCTTTTTATTTTTTGACAATAACCCTGTTATAGTGACGCGAGTGGACTCATTCTCATCTTATCCATTAAGCCAATGAATTGTATAGAGACGGCATATCTCACTCTAACGAATGGCTTTACTAAACGAGATGACAAGGGGAGCTGAGATGATTAAGGGAACAGATGCCCTATTATACAAACAGTTCAAAAATTTACTTCATTAGGAGAAATCATTAAACTTAGTGAATTATGAACAGTTGAAAGGTGTCTGTTGACACCTCCCGATAGAAATATGGTTGAGGAACTCAAAAATATCATTTATTTATTCCAGTGTATGTATATAGAATAGAAGATAAACAAATTTTGAGTAGGAATGGTGTGAATTCTCAATACACCTAGACCACGATTTACACTTGGATTCACTATTTACGGGACTTCGTAAATCGATTTAGTTCGTACGAAAACTTGACGTTATTTGGAATTTATTTCGTAGAAAAATGGTTTAGTCGACTGCGTGAAAGGGTCCACCTGGGTTCGATTCCCAATCCCTGCACACAGGGGTCAGAAAGTTTTCCGGGCCCGAAGAAGCGAATGACTTTATAATCGAAACAAAAAAAATGCTTGTGGTCGTTCCAAAATCCAAGATGGCGATTCCTGGTTTATTGATATATCTTAAAAACCCTTTCAATATGGGTATTTTTGGAACAGGATTGATGAATAGATGCCGGAAAAAGATGATTGAGGTGATCCGAAATCCAAAATGGCGACCTCAGGTTCATTGATATTGCTTGAAACGCCCTACAATATGCCTATTTTCGGAACGGATTTAATGAGTATATGCCGGAAAACGATGTTCTGTGATCCGATATCCAAGATGGCAACTTGAGGTTTATCAATATTCCTTGGAAACCGTTATGATATGGGTTCGGTTATATTACATATCCGTTTAATCGATACTTTGTGAATACCTATGAAATTGGTTATTTTCAGACCGGATTTGATTATTAAATGCTGCAAAATGATGTTTAAGGTTGTCTTCCGAGAAGCGACGTCTGGATTATTGATATTCTTTGAACATCCTCGCAAAATGGGTATTTTCGGATTGAATTTAATGACTATATGAAAAAAATGTTTGAGGTCGTTTCGAAATTAAAGATGATTTTTGCTTTTTTATTTATGACTTCTGGTCAGTCAGTAATTTTTACTTTTTTCGGTTTTTAACGATATCAAACTAACTAGAGATTATAAGAAGAGAAAGAATATGAAAATTATAGAGCCATAGTACTCAAGGAAGAGCAAGGATGTGAAGAATAAAGTGCGGAAAAGTGAGACGTGACAAGGGTCATTTAAGTAAGCAGAAAGCTTCTCGTATCTAAACTTTTACCTTCTACCAGAGGAGTCGGACCAGAGACTGCTGTTTTAACTAATCTGTCATTTTTTATTTATCGTGCTGGCAGCTTAGCAACGACAACAAAGACACACACCACAAACAAGTAATGAAACGTTTCAGTTGAGCAATGCCAAATACCCTGAGCGAACAATGAAACGTTTCAATGAGGTGTCACTCGTGCAATTGAGTAAAGACACAATCCCAGCAAAGTTACTTGTATGCATGAAAGCAAAAAAATGTCTCAGTTGTTTCAACCAATTATTCAGTTATTTTAACTTAAGACGCCAATTGCAATAAATATTTTTTACTGTTAGCCTCTTCGGGGGGCAGCTAATAGTTCACTGCTTGAACAACGAAATTTTACCTAATTAACTGCTTATATCTTTATCACTAAACTCACAAAGGATATAGAAATGAACCAAAAGATTACAATTCTCAAAAGGGAACTCATCAGTAAAATGGTCACAGGGAATTAGGAAATTTTTCCTTCACTTGCAGAATGGCTCGCTGATAAACCTAATGCTACAGATACACTTTCAAGAAAATACAAATAGTACTCCTTCACTTTAGCAGCAAATTTTTAAGCGTTAAGCGGTTTCAATAACATTGACATGAACTGTCCTAGAATACACTACTCTCAGATGAAATTAAAACATTTATACTGTAAGAATATCTATTTAACACAATTAACTGTTATATTCTTCTGCATACTTTCACTTACATAAAACGACCACAACGTAACTAACATAAATGACGTTCATTTACCATTGAAAATTTTCAATATGAAACGCTTTTGGTGAAGTGAAGAGCTTTTTTGTTCTGCGTTTTGCTGTCTTCGTTCTCCGCCAAGTGACAGCATTTGAATTCAACAATTTCGGTTACCTGAGTGGTTATAACAAAATATGTTAGTTAAATCAATAACATTTTAGTTGAAACAACCAGGGCGTGAAACAACAATTGCAATATTGTAATTTTGTGATCTGCGGGTTCTCCGTGTATGGCTCTATAATTTTCATATTCTTTCTCTTCTTATAATCTCTAGTTAGTTTGATAGTAAGTTTGATGTATTATAGCACTGCACATTTACAACTCTATTTTTACATTGTTTATGTACAATTACACTAATTCTACATACTTTAAAGCAATGTGCATTAAAATTGCATTCAAAACGTAACTGAGCATTATTTTACCACAACCTTCCGCCGTACTATAGATCGACATTCAATGCTATATTTTGGAGCAACGAAACTTTAATAATAACTATAAGAATAATAATAATATAAGAGTCTAATAATCGCCCTTTTCAGTTTTATAATAGCATTGTAAAAACATGTGTAACTCCGTTGCATTTAATCAAATTTTAGGCGAATTTTTAAAGCTGAATTAATGTAAAGTTATAATGCGTCGTGTTTACTTGGGTGGTTTATTGAAATTTACTTATCAAATCTGTTCTGAACATACGCTTATTGTAAAAGTTTTTAAGGATATCAATAAACCGGAAGTCACCATCTTGGATTTTTGAACCTTTTTAAACATCATTTTGCGGCATATCCTCATCAAACCGCTATCCTGGATTCTGAGTCGAGTTAAAACATTGTTTTTCGGCTATTATTCGTCCTCCCAGTAGGTATCAAAAATACAGCTTTAGAATATTTCGATAAAGGGGACGTGTTTAGCATGATGGGTAAGTACATGCCTTTCACGCATTCCACCTGGGTTCGATTCCCAACCCGTAGAGGTTAAAACCTCTATGATCGAAAACAACAAAAATCACTCTCACGAGTGATACTTATACACTACAAATGTTTTTATGCTAAATATAACAGGTCCCAAGGTATGATTTTATTATGAACAATAAAAAACATTTATAAATTTTCGTATTTTTCCCTAAAAAGTCCGGGCCCGAGGGAAATCCTCCTTCCCATCCCCCCTCTCGTTGCACTGGGGTTATTTGAACGAAACTATTTTTTATAAAATTTTCATGAATCAACCATTCAGAAAAATTCTTCTCATGCACTTTACGAAAAATAAACCATAAATATGAATTATAATAATACAGTCTTTTACTATTTCGGAAGAGAATACTTAGTTATATCGAAAATCCTTCCTAATATAGATGTATGTGATATGTACTTCAAAATCTATGTGAACTTTTGAATGTTTTTAATTCTAATTCTGCATAGAATATTGAACCGTTTATTTTTTTGATTTTCATATTGCTTACAGGCGATATTTTATTCTAGCAGCAAAACAACGTTTAAAATATAGATATGTTCACACCTCATCATCAATTATTTCTGACATTTCCGATTCTGGTGCCTGCTAAGTGCAAACTATAATTTAATATTGAATTAGTAGACACATTAGACACACAACAAAATCGCGAGCGATCGAGCAGCAAAATGGTGTAAAGGAACTTCATGGGGAGAACACTTTTTAACAGCGATTCGCGTTTCCAGTGTACAGTAGTGGCAGTCATGAGAGCGCTGTGTTTGAAAACACCGCTGCTCAGTTAAATTTTCCGGAATTTAAGTTGGAATTCATTCTTTGTTCCAAATGCATCTACTGATTCCGCCTGGAATCGACTGTTTCATCTTATTGGGAATCCAATTGAAAACCGCAATGAATTCCGAGTCAAATTTCGAACGAGTTTAGCGAGTGTACACGCCAGGAGCCATCTCAGTTCTGCCTAAATGCAGATCCCATAGGTCATGACAATTCAAGGCACTTTCAATTTCACAGATCATCGTAAAGAATTATTTGATCCATTTCTTATAAAAGCATCGGATTCTTCAAAATGAGAGTTGAAAAAACTATACGCCGTCACTAACACATTCAATTACGACGGACAACGCTTACACGCAAAGAGGAAATGAAAATATTGATGTGTAACACCAACACACTTTACACTGGTATGAGTGTCGTTTCAAATCAACGATAAAACCTTTAAACCTGTCATTATATGGAGCCGGGGCATTATTAAAATATTATTTAATTATTATTTATTAAAAACAAATATCTGTATATTTCGAAAATTAAGACTGACGAAACCTGGTGCCCTATAAAGAGGTGAAATTTAATTTCAATTAAGCAACACTACAATTGCACCCTGACGCAATATTCTCATTAACGTATTATACCAAAATTGGAAACTAGCCTGCATTCTTTGAATTTTAATGTATGAGGTGCTGATGGATGCTAGCGTCCACCAAGCGATAATCTTAATCATATTAGACTATTAAAATAATAACAGGGTTGTGTACAAGAAATGACCGATGGCGATGACAATGAAAATGCAGTTATTGAAATATTAACAAAACTACATTGACGGTAGAGGTTTTCTAGCTTTTAGATACAAGGAATATTTTCACTGTTTTGTAAAACAACTCTAGTTTAAATTTTTATTATATTGGATAGCGCATGCGTTATTGTAAAGAACTAATTCCAATATTCCGTATTGATATTGAATTTTGACCTGTTGATATCGTGCTTTATAAGGGCACGTTTCAGCTAGCTCTTGTTATTCGTATTCACGTCAATCTGGTTTTGTTCTTAACAACACCCACCCACTTCTTTGTAATGGGTTTTATTGTTTTGAACATGACGCAAGGTGATGACGCGATCTATGTTTGCCCTTTAAACTTTGCTTTTAATTAATACGTATGTTGTACAGAGCGGAAGTCTTGCTTTTTAGCTGAAAATGATCACTAATTAAACCAAATTACGTGTTAAATAGGGGAGAGTGTTCGGTTACCGGCACCCTTTTATTTTAAACTTGTAACTTCTGACTAACTGCTCATTCTGCAGACATATATACATTAATGGAAAGCTAAAATAGCTCACAAATGATTGAGAAATTAAGTTGATTTATTTGTTTGTAAAAACTTTATTATCAATTTAGGCCATTTCAAAAAAGGTGTTTGGTTACCGGTACCCCAAGAAATTTCGCTAAAAATGGAAATATATAAGTAAAGACTGCAATTATAAAAAAAACGGAATTTATTCTTTTCGGAGGCGTTTAGTTTAGTCTTCATTGCCTGATGGTAACTTCTCCTTGGCTCTCTTGGCCGATGATTTGGATGGTGGCGCCTTTGGTGTTTAGCTAGCAAAAACAAAAGATCGCGTCAACTTTCAAAAGTCTTCAAATTCGAAACAATCGAAGTTTCAAAAGTCTGTAAAAAGTCTTCAGACGATGAAAAAGGTTTGCAAGTGAACTACAGAATTTGATAATTTACAGACAAATTTGCAGATTTCGCATCTCTGCATGTCACTGACAATTTTCCACAATTTGTCCAAAAAAATTGGTTTTCGGTAACCGAAATCGGATGACATTTTGAAAATTATGATAAAAAAAACTTTGGTTGCAAAAATTTTGATAGCATCCGGTATTAAATCACGAAATTGGTCGATTTCTCCTCATAAATATTTAATCCACTCACCTTTTCGATTGACGCTTTTCAATTTATGATACTATAAACAAAGTCAGAAATAACTATTGTGTTGATTTTTACCCCGATCATTTCAAATTTCAATTTCAAAGAACTAAAAGAAGAAACCAGATCACTGAATAAATTATTCATTTAATAAGAAAATCATTAAACAATTTTGGATTAGAACGATGTTAAAAGTTGGCTGTGATATAGTTTTTCTGTGTTAAATTTGCTATCTAATTTATTACAACTATTGTTAGAAATTTCTGCTTTTGGACTGCTGTAGTCATATCAAATTCAATAATAATTGGGATACAAACGTTTCAAAATCTGTTACGATTTTGTTCCCGCTAGAGTCTTTTTTGTTATGATTTTTGTTATTTTAACAGCTTACCAGCCAAAAATATTTCAAAATTTGGTACAACATATTTCTGAAATAAATTACTCCAGTTGTTATAACAACGCGAGCCAGTGAATCTGTTTTCCATGGATGAACTATACAATATAGTAAACTTTAATATAACCTCACTTTCCAGGATTATTACCAAATATCAGTCAAACTACGAGCGGTTAATTTTCGCAAGCACAAACATCAGCTGGCCATCGTTTTGCCAATAGGAACCACCGTTTTCTACACATTTTGTATACTCAAACTAATGAAACGAACACGGCGCAATAAACCCGCGCTCATTGTCGGTACGGCGTGACTCGGGTTCAAGAGCCACTTTATGCTTCACACCAACGCCGCTATTGAAACTGCCACGGCCGACGCCGCCAGTTCAAGCCAGTTTCGCAGGTCAATTCTCTTCTTGACCCGTACCCCCGGGTCGTCTCGGAGAGGATTTGCTGAAGTTGAACCGATACTTCCCATTGCCTGAGCCTGAGCTAGAGCCTGCCTCGAGTGGCTGCCACAAGGTGTCTGCTGCCACAAGGAAGCCACATTTCGCGTGAGGCGCCCATATTCCAGTGTAGCACTTATAAACACTTATTATCCTCTGGACGTGCCGGTTTGACCAGGAAAATTGCAGTTTCAATTGAAATCTTCTTGAAAATCACACAACCAAGCAGTAAGCTATCAATCAAATGCTTCTTCGGTTACGAACCTTCTCAATTACCTTTGATTGCTGCATGATTTCAGGTCGGCTCAGTTGAAAATAGACGAATTAAGTCCACTGCGGTCAAATCAGTTTCATTAATAATCTCGCTGAGCAGAACACTGTTTCATTCAGCTGAAGGAATTGTTGCTGGTTGGTATCAAAAAACATGAAATATGACTCTCTCCTCGTACACGTGGCCCGAGGTATCTGGAAACAGTTTAAACGCGTTACTGAGACCAGCATGAAGCGGTGTCATATTTTAGGTGGCCCCGTGATGCCGCAGGCTAGGATGGATTTTAATGTGTTAGCGCGTGCTGCTCCGAGAGATGACGACGACTACGACGACGACGACGAAAGTGCATTTCAGCGCCGGATCGTTTCCTCGCCGTATGGTAGTAGCAACGCCGAACCGTGGACACTGCGGGAATTCTTGCTCCTGAATCATTTTCAACACCACGTTCGTTGACAAGCTACTGATATAGGTCCAAATCCAACATTGAAAACACGATTTCATCTGCCAACCATTCGATCACTTACCATATATTTTAGATTTCACTTTTGTCGGTCGTAAGCGAGAGACAGCGTTTACGGAAAGGAGTAACGAATTGGTACTGAAATAAAAGTGTACTGGCAAAATTCATGTTTACGGTTTTCGTCGTGCTGGACGGAGAGAACTAGACAACCGCGAGGATCGCAGGGACTGACAAAGCTTCGTCATCAGTGCTGCACTCGCGACCACAGCACAACCCACAACAGGGATCACCATATGTAATGATCATTTGCGCCAATGATTGTAGATGCCCGAAGATGAATAGATTGGCTTTACCGGGATGGCAGATCTTATTCATTACGGTACCCAAACACCCGGGATAAACACGGTGAAATGAAAGTGATAAATGATGGGTATTGGCCTTCACAACGAACCCATTTCGATCTCTGCTGCCTGGAAAGTACCGGTGATTGTAAAGATATTAGGAAAATTCAATGGATTCAGTCGGAGTACGTATTGCTCAAATTGCTTTCCTGTTATCTGCAGTGATCCATACATAGGACTCCAACGTTCAGTCATCGTGGAACAATACTAAAATTGAACTTCTACAAATTTATTGTTAAAGACTACAACGAGGAATTTTCAAGAGAAAATCGGCAACATTGCGTTCTTCGTCGGATCCGTGATTTTATTCGAAAATACGTCCGTTTTCGTCCGTGGTTTAATCGAAGTGGGACGCTAGGTGGTCTTGTGTTGCTTTCGAGGTGTTATGTTTTTGCACTAATTATTTGACGTGATTCATTTGATTGAAGTAATTTGAAGAGGTTGATAATGCATTTTCTGAATAAAGAAGGATACTAGAAATGTAATTTCTTGCGAAGTTTTGAATCGCGGCAGTTGAAAAGTAGTTGCTGAATAAAAAACCTGTTTTGATCCACCTAGTGGTGTAATGATGCCTTTCTCATATCCACCATATTCACTTATGTAATACTGTGGTATTCTATACAAAATCTTCCACTATTATTATACTACCTCCGGCACCGCAACCCGAGAACTGGTATAATCGATGTCGGTTCGTACGGCCATCAACAAACATGACGTTGTACGTCTACTAGTTTTTATTCAAATTTTTATGATTTTATACGATTTTAACGTCGTACTCTTAAGGACGGTGTAAACTTTTGTTAAATCCGAAATTATGCAGCAATTTTTGGTAGGACCAATAGACCTTTCATTTGACCAAAAGATTGGGAATATCGGTTCTGCAATCTCTGAGAAAAGTAAGTAAGATCTATATTTGAGCATGTGACTGTTATCTCCCGTTTTGATGTCAATTTAAAATTTTTTTGTCTTTCTCATATAGAAAAGCTATACAATCCGGAGGGCCGAATATCATATACCATTCGGCTCAGCTCGACGAACTGAGCCAATATCTATGTATGTGTATGTGTGTATGTGACAAATAATGTCACTCGATTTTCTCTGAGATGGCTGAACCGTTCTTCACAAACTAATAAAGGTATGTTAGTCCCATCGATCGCTATTGCATTTTATCCCGATCCGACTTCCGGCTCCGGAATTACAGGATGATATGTACCAAAAATATGAAAAATATTAACATTTACTTTTCCCAGAGATAGCGTGACCGATTTTCACAAACTTAGATTCAAACGAAAGGTCATAGACCGATACTGAATATTATCTTCATCAAACTTCTATTTCCGGAGTTACTAGGCAACATGAGCAAATCTAAGAGAAAATTTGCACTCAATTTTCTCGGAAATTTCTTAACTTATTTTTACAAATTAAGATGCAAATGAAAGGTCTTGAAATTCTTTAAAAACTACAAGAATCAGCCCCATGGGGTTGTTCGATCCATTGATGTGGAACAAGGCAACCAAAATTTCTAATGATCTACTATCAAACAGTTCAATCAATCGTCACACTTTTGAATTGATCTTGATTAGGAACCAACACCGAACATTGTTTGACTTGATTTGTGTTTGAAATTACACCAATATCCCCCAATCCCCGATACAGATTTCGATATTAAAGCTTCTCTTCGCCAAGCTTGTGTTCAAGTTTTGTATGCAAGCAATTATTTTTATAGCGTGACCAATCAGAGCGATGCTTTCCCTTTAATATATCGCACCTTCAAAACCGTCGTCTATGGCAGGGAAATCCAGTATGCCAGAGATTTTTAGCAGACAAAATAGGACACTGTTCGCTACTAACCAAAATTTCAATCATTTTCAATCGAAAATACGTGGCTTAATACATTCAAATCGAAACTTAGAAGTATTTCCAATCAAATGATGAAATAATATTAAAAATTGATACAAAATATACTGAGCTGTAAGTGTTTAAAACCTGACCACTACGTGTATTTTTCCTTGAGTTTCTGATTTGCACCCCTAGATAGAAAATAAAGATGTGTTCCACATCAAAAGTCCCCGAGAAATTGATCCAGATCCGACTTTTGGTTCCGGTAATAAAGCGCGATAGGTGAAAAATTTTCAATTTCATGAGGATTTTTTCACAAGTGATGGCGAAACGAGGTGCACATTTTTATAAAATTTACTGGTAAATTCATCTAGTTGGCAGTCCTTGTTAGTTGGTGGATATATAAATCTACTTTAGGACTACTATAGTTCAGTTTCCGCTTTCTAGCGCACCGGTAATAGTGAAAAAAAGCTCCTAAAACGGAACTCACTACGATTTCTCAGCAACGGTTAAACCAATTTTCACAAATTATAGGGCTTTCAAACTGTCATACATAATGTTGCAAAATCGGTACACGCTGGTACGGAAGAAGAAAACGTCACCGCCTAGCACGCAGCGTGCTTTGTTCATTTTTGTATAGCGTGCAAAGTTACCACGCATTCAAATCTATATTAACTTGACATAACTGTTTACAAATTGCTATGCTGATGGTGGTTTATACCCATGAAAGTTTTTGATTTTATTCAAGTTTGAAGAAAAAACTTGAAATAATCTTCTAGTGATATTTTTGAAAACATAAGTAATATGAGAAAGGCAGCATTACACCACTAGGTGGATTAAAAAAGATTTATATGTTTTGTTTCGTCGCATTAAGTGACTGTACAAAATTTTAACACAGTTTACTCTATGATTCCGGAACCGGAAGACGGATCAGGATTGGATTCAGGAACTCCGTATGGGACCACGAGACCTTTTATTTTCGGTCAAACCATCGCTGATGGAAGTGAGTGAGATCCATTTTGAAATATATGACCACTATTTCCGGTGCATCCGGAACCGAAACAGGGAATAGGGATAGCCGGAATCGGTTTGTTTAGCTACCTGTAGATAATGATTATCGATTTGTGTAGTTTTGAGTCCAGTTTAGAAAACTAGAATTCGACCCAGTGAGTGTATGAATATGGGTGTGTGTATGTGAACCTTTCGAAGATCTGTCTCTCCGCTCAGTTTTCTCGGAAACGATTGAGCCTATTTTAACAAACTTAGGTTCGATTGAAAGCTACATTTGAGTTGTAAGTGAAGTTCGAAGATCAACTGACTGTCCCGTTTGATTACAGTGATATAATGGCATAAGTGACGCAACCGACAAAACGCTTTTTTTCTCGTCACTCAGCTACCGGTTGTCACTTCCGGTTCCAGAAATATAATGGTATAAAAACGTAACCGACAAGACTGTATTGTTTTCATTTATATTGTATCAATCGAAAGTGACTATCGGTTGCATTCAATCGGATACGAGTACAATAATAATAATAATAAGAATGCTTTCATTGTAACTTGGAATAATAAATGAAATCAAAATCATAGGATGCTAGTGCTCAAGGTAGAGCAAGGATGTAAAGATATACAACAAAAAGGTGAGACGTGTCAAGAGCCATTTAAGCAAACAGAAACTTTTTAGTAACATAACTTTCACCTTTTACCAGAGGAGTTGAGCTTAAGCATCTCATCAATGTAAATCTCTCGAGTCCTGGTATGCCGGAAAGTAGTGATAAAGGTCTTTTACCATCTACTATTCGAACCGGCGAAAGAAAAGTTACCAGAAGTTGTCACTTTCTGCTCGACCCGAGTAATTGACATTGATGAGATACTTAAGCTTGACTCCACTGGAAAAAAGTGAAAGTTACGTTACTAAAAGACTTATGCTTGCTCAAATGAACCTTGTCACGTCTTACCTTTCAGTTTTAGATTTTCACATAAATAATATTGCTCAAAATCTTTTGACATAGGACTATGTATTTGTTTTCTATTTCTATTTCACTTTTTGATACTTGTTAGAAAATTTTTATATTTTAACTACTAACGAGACCACACTTATATCAGCACTTGCAACGAAAACATCTTTTTTAGTGGCGTCTCGTCCTCATGTTCACCTCGTGCACTGCACAACTGGTCGAATAAGCTCTGTGAGAACTTGTATGCACACATTCAGGAGAGACTTCCGTGGCTTATGCTTATGGCAGTTGAAAACAAATTGCTGTCTCAGTTGCAACGTCGAAACGGCTCTGATATCATACCATATAAGCAGTGCACAAATTTTGTCACGAGACGCCACTGATCTTTTTGTTATGAATTTGTTACGGCTTGATGATCGGGTTTGAACATCAACATCTCAACCATTATTTCATTGATTTTAGATATAGTTTTACATGCTGCTTGGAAATATTTCTACGCGTAGATTCAAATAGAAAAATCTGTATATTTCATATAATTGGTGTTGGAACATATTAAATTTGCGCTGTTTACCAAACCATTGTTATGGTTCTCTCTAATAGAAACAATAGTTTCTTATATAAAGGTTCCCGGTTTCCAAAAGATTTCTGCTCTTCAATAAGTGCGTTCGCATTTAAGAAAATCACACACACGAGACAAGATTCAGTTTCAAAAGATCGACTTGCACTCTATGCGGTTCGATATTGTCTTACTAGATGGAATGAGAAGTCCCGGGCTTAACAAAGAAAAAGTCAATTTTTTAGCGTGAAAACTTTTTTATTCTTCAATATAATCTCCATCTAAAGCGACACATTCGGTCCTCCAACATTTTGATGCCCTTTGAAAATAAAAGATTCCCTGTAGAAACTTTCCAGGTTTTGAAATAGATAATAGTCTCTGTGAGCCAGGTCTGGAGAATGGTGGATGGAGAACCAATCCGTACCGCAAATCGTTCAATTTCACCGTTGCTCGTTTCAAACACTAATGGGTGAATTGTCATGAAATTTGGTGTTGGGCCATCTAGAGGCTTGTTTTCAACAAAAATCTACACGGTTCGAAACTATGCACGTCTTTTCTGTTTGTTTGACACTTCATTCCATGTAGTATGTAGATGAGGTTGGTAACACATCGTTCAAAAAACTCAGGAACTAACTAGGAAAACAACATTATTTGTGCAAATTATTTTTACTCAACAACACCTTCAAATGCAATACAATCGTTCTTGCACATTTCTAACTTTTCGGTACCATACTTATAGAATGATTTGTCCATGGTCTCAAACAAGCTTCAGTTGGGGCGATGACTCTCTCATTCAAGCCAAAAAAAACATTTGAGATTAGCAAGGGACAAGTAATTGCTGGGGGCTAGGTTATTGAGAATATGGTGAATGAGGAAAAAGATCGAAGCCCAATTCGTTTAATTTGGCTATTCTTTCATTGACTTTTGGCACGGTGCATTGATTGAAGATGATTTGTTCTTCTTCAAATGATGCGTTTTCGATTTCGCACTTCTAAAACATCAATAACTCAATGAAATAATATCTGTTGATGGTAATTTCTTTTTGAAGATAGTCGATAGTGTTAATTATACTTCAAGTATCTAAAATCTAACCCCATGATTGTTCCAGCTACCTGTTGTGTTTCCGGACGGCTTTCCCCATCTGAATACTGATATGACTTCGGATAAAAATGGTGGATCCATGTTTCGTCCAGTGTTGCATACCAACGCACGAAATCCTTCTCATTGCGACTAAATCAGCCGATCAGCTCTCTGGATCGTGATTACTTTTGTTCGATTGTGAACGAACGAGGCACACACAGATCATTAAGGCACTTCCAGTTAACCATCTCAGCACATCTTATCTCACGAACTTTGATTCTGCGTTCCTCCATCACAAATCTTTGTTTTCAATGGATCCGAGTGCGAGTAACACTTCTCAAACCATTGCTGGACTTGCGCAGTTCTTTTTCCTTCAGAAAACTATGTTTTATGAATACACAGCTTGTTATTTCCACATATTTCATAAATGAATAAGTAAAGTCACTTATATGTCGGAAAGTTTCGTGTTTGTGGTGCAATTGACGTGATAATCTGATACATATCATCTAAAAGTTGGTACTTTCGAAACGTGTGGACATTACAAACATCGTCTCTGGATCGGTCCCGGGACTTTTGAACAATGTGTATCTGACTTTGTTTTGTGCGCCGTACGATTCGCGCGAGACACATTTTGGTCGGAAATGTCCCGAGTTACTGAAGTCCTCAAAGAATTAATTTCGGAAATTCGCAGATACAAATAAGTTCATATGGAGCAGAAAGGACTGCTGCCTTAATATTCGAAACAAATATTGGCAGTGATTTTGAAACTAACAGGGTAGTATTACGTCAACAGCTCAAACAGTACACGGAACAACCGAGATCAGCTCTGCGCCTAATTCGTATGACTGTTTTTAAATTAGTTGATTTTAACAACAAAATTTCCAAAATAACTATGAAATTAGTTAAAATTGAGAATTTACTTTGCTGAAAAAAACTCTTATTTTTACAGAATGTGTTTAGTTGGCGAATATTCTGGACACAAACCAGCAACATTTTCAATCCAACACGAAATTCTCATTGACAACTAATTTTGTTATTAAAATCAGAAAATTTGTTTCTATTTATCTGTCACCATCATTACTGAAGAACAGCACAAAGAAAACAAAAATGAAATTGGTTTTATTAACAAGTTTATTAGCCAAAAAGTCATGCGAAGTGTCAAAGCAAAACAATCCATTAGAAAGCTAAAAAGGACAGCCTTGTTGAAACTGCTTGCAAATTGTTTTGATGTTTTTCGCATGTGTTACGATATATCCATATATAAATTTCTAAACCGATGTGTGAAAATGACTTAAACTTTTAGTGGAAAGTATATTTATTCAGAATTTGTGCGCATTTGAAGCAATTATGCGTAATAATGTTTTACGTGGAACAGTGAAGTGAGTTTCGAATGTTACACTATAATTGTATTTGTCAAATGATGTTTTTTGTATCTTCCAACCTTCCGGGCTACGCCGTCCGGTGTACTACTTGTATTCGGATTTTGTTTTCCAAGTGCTCAAAGTTTTCAGTGAGAGAGTCGATTTCGCGAAGTCTAATGAAGAAAACAGCGATTTAGAAGAAAAATTTTATATCTTTTTCTCCAATACAACATCGTATTTATACCTGCCAATATAGAAAAGACAACTGCGACTGAAATTTTTTTCGGTTGTAGTGTGCCATCTAGTGGCTAGTAGTCATTACGGTATGAAGTGTGCCTTAGCTAAGAAATGACACCACGTTTAATTGGTGAAATCAACTACAAAAATAGCCATTTCAACAAATATTTTATTATTATTAAGAGAATGAGAATTAAAAAATCTAAATTAACAAAAGTAAGATTTTTTTAGTTGTTTCAAAAAATAACTAACTAAAATCAGAAAATTAACTCATTTTTTCGCCAAAATTCTGATTTCGGTCTTTCCGTGTACAGTAATTTTATGTCCTATTTAACCCTTAAATGCGTATATTTTGTTTTACAACAAAATACCGAAAACGCTTCAAACTTCGAATTTACGCGTTTCATGCAAAGTTTGTTATGTCAAAACAGAATATTATTAAATCGATCTTGCACTTTTAAGGGATGAATACCATTTCCATCACTACTAAGGAAAACTTAAAAATAGTGGGTCGTTTCACCTGGTACGAAAAATTACCTACCTGAGCTTAACATGTTTCACCGGCCCTGATTCCGTGGATTCGCGAATAGAGCGGTTGTTTTCGATCGATTATTTAAATTAACAAATTACATTTCGAAGAAGACTGTAGAATAGATTTATTTAAGTCTTGAACTCTAGAGTCTTAAAAATCATATTTCACACTGCTGAAATAACACGCAATAAAACTTTTATACTTTATTCATACCGATGCTATTCGGAGTAAAAGATGTAGCGAAACATTCAGAAGATTTAATGAATTTAATTTTTTTCCCATTTCAAAGAAAAAGGTCAAATGTCAAAATACTTTCGATTCAGCTGACAAGACCCACATAATTAGCGGTACTGTGGAAAATATGTGACAATGCAACGACGAACACTTAGAAACACTTGACCAATGGTCATAACGCCTGAACAAAAAGTCACATTTAAAGAGCAAAACATTGGCAAACTAAGAGTCTCCTCGGCATCACTGCCAAAAAATCCATTTCGCTATTATTCATTCATTCAATCATTCATTCATGCATTCATGGCATTTCGTCGAAACGAGGACCATCTTGCAATTTTCACTTAACCTAGACATGTCATTTTCTATGAAAGATTCTTTCATCGGCTCCTGCCGTTACTCTAATCATCAACTCGTTGGAATTGGAATACCTACCGCGGAGTCTGCTGCTTCTGTCTATCGTTCAACCGGCCTGCTATCCCAAGCCGCATCCAATCCCACTAAGCACTAAGCGGTCTATCCCAAAATGGAAAGCATCCAGTTATCCAGGCAGCCAGCATCAATGTGAACACAGATGATACTAGAGGATCATTGAAAGAGGGAACGCTCACGACTGGAGGATAATCGCCGTCAACTCTCGGCGACGTAGCGGAAGGCGTTGATGAAAAGCTTTTGTCCCGAATGAGTTCTCATTCCCACATGCAAGCTGCAATTTACTCTCGGTGGCTTAATTTCACACTACACCATGCAGAAAAAGTTGCTACCTTCGTAGCCGGCCGTTCAGACGGGGTTATTATCGTAATCACTCGGGTATGGGCAACAACAGCCAAAAGAACCCGACCCGGTTATCTAGTGATTTCCACTGAATAATCGTATCCGATTAAATGTTTCGCACCAATCTGTTTTTTTTGTTTCAGTTCGTGGAGCAATACTTAGTGCCTATTGTTTCTCGTAAATTTGTTGACTTGCTAATTGATTTGAATGGAGATCATAATTGGGACCCTGTGGCGACGATTGCTTTGGCTATGATGGAAACTGTTAGTCGAAACATTTCTCCACATTGTAGCGGGGAAAATTCTTGTGAAATATTTTCATCAATTATTACCTTCGCCGTTCGTCCAATCACTCTTGCTGCTTGAGCTAACCGAGCATTGTTCGGAGGCCACTCTCGATGTGGGTCTGTTTATTTCTAGGTCAGCTCAAGCCGTGCGCGAAAAGCGACTCGAAATTCTCCCTCGGTCGCACTATCCAGTAAATCATGAGTCTTAATCGCACTCGAGTGAACAAATTCTCCAGTCACGCAGAGACCCGTTAGATGTTTTACTTTCCGGCAGCGCGGAACTTGGGCACCAAGAGCGATTCGAAGGCGTGAGAATAGTTTTTGTTTATGATTTTAGCAATTTGGGAGTATTGGGAACGTGGGTTCTATTGAAATTCTGACTCGTGCTTTTTTCCGAGAGAGGTGTTCAATTCCTTTAGAAATTTTGAGAGCACAACAGTTCTAAAGTAGTGGGACGGGCATAGCGTACCGGTAAAAACGAGCGCTTTTCACACAATCTAGCTGAGTTCGACATCCTGCACATGGTTCAGGAGTTTTACTGATCCGATAGACGAATGACTAAAAGATTAGAACCTGTACGCTGCACTCCAGACAATTATGAAATTTTCAAATGACGTAAATCCACATATCCGCGACTCAGTTTATAAAAATGTAATCCGATACATGACTGAATTTTACTAAAATGACTTAAATCTGTGCAAAAATTACATGTTTTGACACGAAAAAACATCAATATTCATTGCAGTATTCAACTGTAAAAATGTGTCTGTAAGATGCAAATTTACTCGATTTTTTCTTATTGTATAAAAACGAAAAAACATTTTAAATTGAAGTGTGCGAAATTTGCTAGTAATACAAGTTAGAACCATAAATCTGATCTATCATTATCTGACATTGATCCATACCAAACTTATGTAACAAAGATGGCCAGGTATGAAATTTCTTCCACTCGATCCAATCGAAAATAAAAAACTTTTACCCGTACTCGATCCAAACCGGAGAATTGAATTCTGGAACAGAATTCTAAAATTTAATACAGAACAACCTGATCCACCTGAAATATGATAAAAATTTAAAATTTAGAATTTGGTTTTAGAACTCAGTTCCAGATTACAACATTACAGATTCAGACTAAGCCTCTGAAATTGAATCCTAAATCTGGATACTAGATTTTTGGAACTGGTAATTTGATTAGATTTTGGAACTGAATTTAGTTCCTTAATTTTTGTTCGGAATTTGAATCCAGAATTTTAATTAGGGACTTCAATTTCAGAATTCTAGACAAATTTCAGGATGCGACATGGAATAAGTAAATGATTGACCTGAATTCCGAGCCTGACTTTTGGAACTGACTTCTGGACCAAAATTTATTTCATGGATTGTGTTTCATAATTTATTTCTAGAATTTATTATCGGATTTTACTTACTAGGTTCAGTTTCAGAAATCATTTCTAACATTCAGACCTGCTGTATGCAAGAACTAAATTCGATACTTGGATTTTGAAAATAAAATTTAGAACCGAATTCAGTTCCTTTATTCAGACTCGGAATTCAAGAACTGAATTCGAAACATGAATTCTACAAATGAGTTCAGTTCCAGAATTCTAGAACTAAATTCATGAGCCTGATTTTTTCAATTTAATTCTGAGCCTGTCCCTAATTCCGAACTTAGCTCTTGAATTCAGTTCCAGTTCCTGAGTTCGGGTTCAGATTTTAGATTCTAGTGTGGATAAATAAATGACAGCTAATAGGACTCAAAAGTTGTCGGAAAAATCTTACAAGTCAGTTCTTTTCAGAACTTATAAAATATTCCCAAGTTATTATGCGATGTTTTCCTACACTGACTATGTAAATCTAGTATATTATTAATTTCTTTACGTTTCGTCTTTGACTCATCAGTGCAGAGCAGTTCAAATTGAACTGCTTAGTGCTAAACTCGGCAGTTCAATTTGAACCGCTAAACAGACGTAATGTTAATGCTATTTGCAAAACACTTTTATATTTGGTACCGAAATACCACGTCTTTCCTGACGTGCCGAACGAAAACGTTGTTTTCGGCTTATTCTGGCCGATGCAGGTATGGTCATTTAGGGGTTAGCCTATGTTTGTGCTTAGGGCACATAACCGTTTTTAATTTCTTTACGTTTCTTTACTTTAGTATAATATTGTTTGTTGTGTTTTTACTCTCATTTGTTCCGTGTTATTTAGTTGCACACCAAAAATATTTGAATTTTTACAGGTGACTTAATCCCTCATACGATGTAATTCATAAAAACCTAATTTGTCAAATGACAGAAAATTTAATTTGTAATGACTTAATGTTGAATCAGCATAAATTTTACTGGGTTCGACTGTTATGTGCATTCGGCTAGCCGGTGAGATTGTATGGATCTAAATGCACCTGTTACCAACCAAACAGACATGTGCTTCTGTGGCTCAGTCGATCAACGGACGTACTTTGTGATCCGATGATTCTCGGTTCAAGTCACAGCGGTGGCTATCATTACTTGTTTTATTTCAATGCATTTAATGTCTTAGAATTTTGAACATAATATTGAATGTTAGAGCCCGGAAATTGCGTGAACTGCGACGCTTCATTTATGTGCATCTAATAAGATGGAAATTCACATGATTTATTCGAAGTGTGTGTGTGTGTGTAATAGAATATGTCTATCGTGAATAAGTCTTGAAGCTAATCAGTACATTGAGGTCTCTTTTTATGCGGGGGATACGTACCGCGTAAAAAAACCGCGCAAAAAAACGCGTAACTCCGGAAATAGGCGTAAAAAAACCGCGTCACTTCGGAAGTCCGCGTAAAAACACCTCCAAACTAAAGAAAAAAGATTTTTTGATGTCAAATATCTTAGAAATGCATGATACGTCCAGATCTGGTATAATCTCAAAAAAAAAATGTCTGTGGAAATCGACTTTGGGACAGAAAAATTTTGAGACTTTCAAAATCGAAATTTTTTTTATGCCAAAAAAAACGCGTAACTTTAGAAATCCGCGTAAAAAACCGCGTAACTTCGAAAATCCGCGTAAAAAAAGCGTAACTTTGGAAATCCGCGTAAAAAAAGCCGCGGAAAAAGAAACCGCTTAAGAAGAGACCCCAGTGTATAAGTTTCAACATTCACACAATCAATCAACTAATACGATTATCTAAATTCGGAAGTTGGAAATAAATATGTCAATTCTACTTGTATTCACGTCCTCCAGTTATGTGTGTAACCCACCCGCCTTTTTTTCTGAAACCGAATCCGATCCCTACCTGTTGGTTTTGAAGTCCGGGTCCGGTTTCGGGTATTTGTACCATCTCTATTCTACAGTTTCGTATGAAAGCAGGCAGGTCAATATTTTTTAAATCTTTGTAGGTTAGTATTTGTTACACTCTAGAACAATTATTTGAAAGACATTTGGTTTTCTGACTCATGGGCAGCTTTTGTTAAAAGTTTTTTTTTATTCTACCACTTCTGAAACGTAGCATTTTATTCTAATTAAATCCTTTATTCATTCATTTTGAAAACATTATAATTATTGAGTAGATCAGTCAGAAATCAGAATAAATATTAGTAGTATTCCAATGAAAATAAAAAACTAGTTTGATTCGAACCAAAGCTGGAATGATTAAATTTGGAATGAAACAAACTTGCTGTTAATTCAATCCAAGATGCATTTTTTATTCATTTAAACATCTTAAAACTTATTACAGTTACTTAATTAATCTGTATGAAAAAACAACGAAATTTTGAGTTTACTCCAGCTATTAGAGTCTGCGCAGTTCATTCGATTTTCGAATGTTTTCTATAGTTGCAGCTTGTTGTTTATATTGAGAGAGTTCTTTAGGAAGCTAGATGGATTCGCCTCTTTCGGTACATTATGGACTCCATTCGCTTTATACCATTCCAAAACATTTTTGGCGTAGTGATAAGATAATAAATCAGGTCAGAATAGCGAGAGAGCGTCATGGCTCCGAAAGAATAGCAACAATCGCTTCTTTAGTCATTCTTCACGGTACATTTCCTTGTTTACTGTTTCGACAAAGATGAAGCTTTTGTTTGCTCGACTACACCTGTCAAACCAAATATTTTTAGGGAAATTTGGCCTTTGTCTATGCCTTGAAATTCTCCTCTACGCTGCTCCGTTATACGTCAGTATAAAAAGACATTCCGGGAAAATTGCTTGAAGTCTTGCAGCACATAAGTTTAACCGTCAACCGTGTATTGCAATACTTAAGAAAGTTTTGTACAGTTCTGGAAAGAACGAAGCTTCTTACTGACAGATCCGGAATTTTATTACGACCGCACACAACACTCTTCACACTTGCTTTTCTTTCGACGCCATCTTCGGTCTAAAAGCTTGTATCACCAAAATTTAATTTTACACCTAAACAAATATACGTTCATCAGTGCGCGAAATATTTCATGCGTTGATGAAGTACTTCCAGAGATATATGTATTAAGAGGTGTCCAAAGTTTATGGTAAACAATCCTTAGTGGTGTGATGATGCCTTTCTCATATTTCTCATATTTTCATAAACATTACTAAAGGATTCTTTCTTTCATTCAATCTTGATTCAAATTCTTGAATGAAAACAAGATCGAAATCATTTCCGTTTACGAAGCTTCTGATTCTGTAAAAGATTCCAATAAAAGGCCCGGTAGTCCCGAAGTCCGCTATTAGGTTTCATCCAGATCCAACTTCCGGTTCCAGAGTAACGGGGTGAAATGAGCAAAAAAATTTTTAAAAAATGCACTCGATTTTCTCAAAAACCGCTAAACCAATTTTCACAGGCTTACGTTCAAATGAAAGGTCTTACAACTTAGAACTCTACCAAATTTCATTCGAAAATAACTTCAGGTTTCAGAATTACTGGCTGATGAGTATAAAAAATCAAGAGTGTGTTTTTATACATGACTACGAACAATCGAGTAAAATACTTTTAACGAGTTGTACAATTCTTCAATTGAACAGGATTGGTTATTTAATGGCCAAATACATTGATTTTTGGTATACCGGAGCGAGCTCCGTATCCGGTTCCGGAAAAAGGGATCGTGTACTCCAAACAAAAATTCAATTGAATTTCCATGAACAGCTGGGCCAATTTTCACAAACTTAGCTTCGAACAAAAGGTATTATGTTCTCATAAGTAGAAGCAGAATTTTGTTTAGATCTAACTGCCGGTTCCGGAAATACAGCAGGAAGTTTGTATGAAACTGCAACCCGTCATTATCGCTCTAAAATCTCTTTGGCCCAAAAATTGTTTCAATTTTTAGGTTGTGTACCCGATACCTGGAAGTCCCGGGAATAGTGGTCAAAAACGGAACTTTCTTCATTTTTTCAGAGACGACTGAGTAGATTCTCACAGATATAGACTCAAATGAAAACTTTTATGGTCGCATAGACTAATATTGACATTTGTTCGGATGAGACTTCCGATTCCGGAGCAACAGTGTGAAGTGTGTTTGAAATTTATACCGTTATGGAGAGCAAACATGCAATAGAAAACGAAGCATTTCTATGAACTTGGATCAAAACTTTTTATTAAATTAGAAAGGTTATGCTGGTGTATGCTCGAACAAACTTTTTTTTTCTTATTCAAGATTGAAATAAAAGTTTTTTTTATAGAATTTCTTAATAATATTCATGGAAATATAAATTACATATGGGGTAAAAATTTATTCGGTCCGTTTTTTTTTGGGTCAATTCAAAGGTCGCTAGGTTCTACTTTTTTCCATCTCTCAGTCAATTTTCAATCTCGAACAAATGTCTCGTCTTTTGAGGTAGTTCAAGTTTGAAGCCAATTTTCGATTTCTGCGAAAGAAGTCCGTCGGAACAATCAGTAATCAGATGGAACCATGTTAGGAAAATACGGCGAATTCGGTAAAATGTCCCACTTAAGCGTTTCCAAATATTTTTTCACGACTTTTGCGTCATGAGACCGAGCGTTGTCATGCAGGAGAATAACTTTATCATGTCTTTGCTTGTACTCCGGCCATTCTGCACGGCTCAAACGAATCAATTGCAGCCTATACCAATCGCCCGGTATAGTGTCGCCTGGTTGTAGCAGCTCATATTACACCTTTTGGTCCCACCAGATGTACGACATGATCTTCGATCCATGAATATTCTGCAATATTGGTGTTGATGTTGAGGCCGATGGCAACAATTGACCGGGCATAGAGTAGTACTTTTTTCTGTTTGGGGCAAACAAAGAATATCCACACTCTTAGAAAAAATTAAATTTACGCATGACGTAAATTCAAGTATGCCGTAATTTCTTCGGTGATGACACAATATTACATCTACTAACATGTAAACATAAATTTTGCGTCTGTATCGATGTGAGTTTCAGCTAAAACAACTGTGAAGTTAATGATATGACTTATCTTTAAATGCTTTGTATAGTGAATGTAAGTAAATCGCGACGCTCCTTTTATGTGATGTAACATTTTTTAAGTGTGCATTTTCCATCCCCAATAACATATCGATGTAAAAAACCCTTTCTTTATTGAATTCGAATCAGCTGTTCGCAAATGAAAAATCGTCTCGGTTTCAGTTCATAAGGCACCGAACTACTTTGCTTTTGAATCACTCTCATGGATTTAAATCATACAGAAACTGCTTGTTGAGTCACTCCCAATGATTCTACAAGCTCCTCTTGAATTTGACTTGGATCTTTATTGAATAATGCCTAAAACTGTTTGTCTTAGATTATTTTTTTGTTGTCCTTGTCTTAAACGCTGAAATCTCCATTCTTGAAACGACGAAACCATTCCCTACATAATTTATCAGTTGTAGCATTATCACCATGAACATCCATAAGTGTTTGATGCGTTTCAGTTGCACTTTTCTTCTAATTAAAACAGAAAACTAAGAGCAAATTCAGCAGCTGCAAGATTCATATGGGTGGTCTATAATGTAAATTAAACTGAAACAAACGTATCCCCAGCAATCCGTTTTAGTTTTATTTATTCGACCAGTTCTACTGTCAAATTTAAAACTGGTCAACGATGCCGTTCTATTTTTTGTATATTTGAAACACGAGTAAAACACTGCTGGGGCTGCCAGTTTTTCTTGTTATAACATCCAGATTTAAATAATGTAACTGGTATAAATTATGCATCTAGAAGTAAAACACTACTGAATATGCCCTAAAAGTTCCCACAAATGGTAAGTTTAAGGGGTAAAGGGTTTTTACCCCCTAATTTATGCTAGGTGCACATAACCGATTTTACTTGAGTTTACGTGTCGTCTTGAACTCATCAGTACGACGCGACATATACTTAAGCTAAGTTCCCGCAAATGCTGCTTAGTTAACAAAAAACTGCTCATAATTAACATAGTGCAAAACAAGGTTTTTTTCTTATATTCGAAGCAATATGAACTGAATAGAGGAAGATGTTCGGTTGCCGGCATCCCACCGTAACCTTTGACAGAAGGCAGATAGCGTCATTCCGACAAATGTCATGTGTGTGTGTAATAGCAACACGTTCTTTCTGTGTCGAACACCAAAGCAAACAGACGCTTGTACTTTTTGCTGCGCTCAAAACAAATTTTAATAGCGTGAAAATCCACACAAAAGTTTTTTACATTTTTTTTATTGTATCATAAATTGAAAAGCATCAATCGAAAAGGTGAGTGGATTGAATATTTATGAGGTGACATTTCAGGTGGTGGAAGACCGGTCTAATCAACACCAAAGGTGCCACCATCCAAATCATTGGCCTAGAGAGCCAAGGGGAAGTCACCATCAGGCAATGAAGACTTTTGTCCTAAACGCCTCCGAAAAGAATGAATTCCGTTTTTTCTGTGAATAACTGCAGTTTTTACTTATACTTTTCCATTTTTAGCGAAATTTTTTGGGGTGCCGGTAACCGAACACCTTTTTTAAAACGGCCAAAATTTATCACTTTACTAAATTGATAATAAAGTTTTTACAAACAATTAAATCAACTTAGTTTTTTAATCATTTGTTAGCTAGAGACTTTAGCTTTCCATTGATGTATTTATGTCCGCATAATGCGCTCTTAGTCAGAAGCTATAAGCTCAAAAGAAAAGGGTGCCGGTAATCGAACACACTCCCCTGCGTAAATCGAATATTTCGTAAATATTTCCTGTAGCAACTCTTATTAGTTAATCAGTAGACCATCGTCACAACGTAACAGCGCCAACGAACATTGAAAAACTTTACATTGATGTTCTTTCACGGAAAAGCTAGCGATCGCAAAACAACTAAAATATTAGTTGTTTTTCTGATTTTGGTTGGTTAAAATTTGGTACAACTAATCGACTGTTGTTTTAACTAATCTGTCATTTTTTATTTATCGTGCTGGCAGCTTCGCAATGACACCCAACAAGTAATGAAACGTTTCAGTTGAGCAATGCCAAACACCCTGAGCGAACAATGAAACGTTTCAATGAGATGTCACTCGTGCAATTGAGCAAAGACACAATCCCAGCAAAGTTACTTGTATGCATGAAAGCAAAAAAATGTCTCAGTTGTTTCAACCAATTATTCAGTTATTTGAACTTAAAACGCCAATTGCAATAAATATTGTTTACTGTTAGCCTCTTCGGGGGTAGCTAACTGCTTGAACAACGAAATTTTACCTAATTAACTGCTTATATCTTTATCACTAAACTCACAAACGATATGGAAATGAACCAAAAGATTACAATTCTCAAAAGAGAACTCACCAGAAAAATGGTCACAGGGAATTAGGAATTTTTTCCTTCACTTGCAGAATGGCTCGCTGGTAAACCCAATGCTACAGATACACTTTCAAGAAAATACAAATAGTACTCCTTCACTTTAGCAGCAAATTTTTAAGCGTTAAGCGGTTTCAATAACATTGACATGAACTGTCCTAGAATACATTACTCTCAGATGAAATAAAATCATTTATACTGTAGGAATATCTATTTAACACATGGAAAACTTGTTTTACAATTAACTGATATATTCTTCTGCATATTTTCCCTTACATAAAACGACCACTACGTAACTAACATAAATGACGTTCATTTACCATTGAAAATTTTCAATTGAAACACTTCTGGTGAAATGAAGAGGTTTTTTGTTCTGCCTTTTGCTGTCTTCGTTCTCCGCCAAGTGACAGCATTTGAATACAACAATTTCGGTTACCTGAATGGTTATGTCAAAATCAACAGATATGTTAGTTAAATCAATAACATTTTAGTTGAAACAACCAGGGCGTGAAACAACAATTGCAATATTGTAATTTTGTGATCTGCGGGTTCTCCGTGTTGTGGTTCCGAAACGTTAACCAAATAAATAAAACCTATCGATATTTCCACAAATATAAAATTATAAAACACTGGGAAAAATCAACTTGAAATTTGAATATATCGATATTTTTCTATCGTTTCATTAGAGCTTTTAGTAGCAGTAATTCTTCCAAGACATTCCGTTGATTACCTTCTAATAAATCCGACAACAGTAAACGCTTATGCGTTGCACTCACCCATTACAACTAACCCAACTACTTCGGTAATTTTCATATTCGATGTTTGCAGCTGATACTATCAATGCATCTATTCACTTCAGTGAACACACAAAAATCGCATCATGCCAAAACAAAAAATTTACATGTACCAGATCCGTCATATTCAAATTGCAATATAAATTAAATTGACAGTCTCCAAGCCGGGTACGCTCTCCTACACTTTTATGACTTATACAAATTTTTGATAACTGACCAGGCATCTCTGCCTAAGCTGGCATCTCTGCATTTGAAGTTATGTACACCGTCCCAACGCGAACCAGTGAATCTGTTTTCCAGGGGTAAACTATACCATGTAGTAAACTTTAATATTAATATTAAGCTTAAAAGAAAAGTTATAAGCTTAAAAGAAAAGGGTGCCGGTAACCGAGCACTCTTCACTACTAATGACAGATGTTGAACCTCTAGAAACAATCGACATCAGTTGTTACTGTTCATTATTTATAACATAGTTAATCATGTTGTTATTATAAGAAAAACTCGAGATTTCGAGATCGAAAACGTATCACTATCCCGCATGGTATTTTTGAAAAGGAACTCCATTTCAATGTAATACGTATTCATGTAATCAAATTACATAGTTGTGATTTACACAATAGTTTATTCAACAAGCTTCCAGTAGCTCTTAACAATTTCAATCTATTTCCAATTTTCTCATCACCATTGTTTTCCACTTCATCATAAATATTTCTATATCATTTTTTTCTCTTTTTATACGTTTTCAGGAAAGACGCAATCAACAAGTGACCCCTATTAACAGGTAAACTAACGACGAAGAAAAAAGACTTCTTACAGCCTCTATGTGTGGGTCTAATTAAAGCTAATTCCAATTCATTATTTCCAAGCTAGTCACTCATCACGACATAACAGATATATCTCCCACTGACCAGCACAAATGGCTGACCGACTTACCGTAACCCTACAATTACGATTATGTAATCGTTTAAACAAAAGAGATTCCTTACGGTTTGTTCGGATTTCCCACCTTACAGAAAACGTTGGCATCCCACGCCAACGGTTTTGACCAGTGTAAGTCTACGGCACACATTCGGATTACATTAAAAAACTATTAGCCAATACGGACGGCGAACAACCGAAAGCTTTGTATAGAATGTCTTTGAACCCCTCAAAATAAGTGCCCTTATCAAATCGCAATCTCTATTTTCCCATTTCATTCATTTTTACGCCATCGCCACATATGCTAGCTGACAGCAACATATGCAAATCTAGTCGAAACCCCTCATCCGTCATCATCAGTTGCCATCGTTTCGTACGTTCGAGTCATCTCAACATACGAGTTGGTTCGCGCTCAGCGCGTTGAAAAGTCCTACATTTACAACTGGTCAATTAATTTGTTAATATCATGCAAAGTTGTACGTTCGTTTGTTCGTTCTGCCAGTGATTCCAGCGGTGTGCCGCTGGAGGACGACGCCACTAATGACGATATGATGACAACGACGACGGCGATGATAAATGGTTCGGTTGGCAGGTTGGCGGTTTTTTGCCTCCAAACGTCAAACACCGCACAACACATGGCTCGGTGACCACCGAATGGGCTAATCTGAAAGTAGTTGCCCATTCAGACAGCCTCGATTTGTAGAGCCCCGTGGGTTCCCGAGCGCCCTCGTTTGTAGTTTTGTCGCATGCGTGAACAATGCAATGTCATCACAATCAACCGATTCGAATCCAATTCCCAGAGCGCAGATTGGTTTTTCCTCGAACCGAGCGATAATCGGAGCTGAGTTTTCAGTTGAAATGCAACACGAAGTGTGCATACATACTTGCGGTAGTCAAACCGCAGAGACAATGATTTATGATGTAGTTGCAGTTATACAATTTAATGCTACATTAATGCTTCGCCGGCGGACTGGTGGCGTCTGTGCGTTAGAGTGGTTCGAAATATGAGTAGTGGATTGTTAGTTTGTTTGTTTTTTTTTCAGTGGTTTTGACGATTATTTAAACGACTCTAATTAATGACATCGATGCACATATAACCCAGTGCCGTGGGATGTCCACTTGACTTACGAGGAGAATGGACCTGTCAAATCCTACTCAGTTTATAAACAGTGATATTTCAATGTGGTTTTTGAAGCACAGATTACGTCATGTTTGATATACCAGAAAGTACGATAGTGAAAGGTTATTGGGAATGATCGGGTTTCACATACCTTATGATAAAAAAAGAACCGGAATTTTCATTTTAAAATTCCCGCGCTTGTCCAATCGGTAAACTTTTATTCTCTCAACGTTGGCAACACTTTTATACACATTCTGTCAAATTTTGACGCATATCGTACGACTAGTTTTTGTTTGGCGTCTATACAAAGAAGTTGAAAAATTTTCGTGTGGCGATTTTTATAATGAATGGTTTCGGCTCGCCTTCGAAGCGCCAACCATCCAACCAACCAGCAACTGCAAACAATGTACAACAAGGCGCATCTACAGCAACTAGCAACGAAATCAACAACAATACCACGGCAATGGATGACGAGACGAACCACGAACAAACTGCCCCTCAATCCTCGCAGGAGGAAAATGGAAGCTCCTCTCCCCCTAGAGAAAGGGTGACAACGAGATCCAATACAAAAAAAAAATATCTAAAAATTCAGCTAAATCGGCCACGTAAAGCTTGTACGCAAATAGGCCTGAATAAAATATCTTTCAAATAAAAAAACATATCGTAAATACTTACAAGGAGACCTTTTATTTGCAAATAGTTTGGTCAAATACACAAAGACATTTGCTCAGTTGTTAGAGGTTGGTATATGACAGCCGGCCAAACAACGAAAAAGGTAAAGATTATTGATTGCTGATCCATGCTGACATGACTCCATTTAAAGAAGATATTTTAGTTGCACACTCTTCAAAAATAAAAGTCCTACAACCATGAATTGTAGCTGGATATTCTGGAATCTATTGATCACTAAAGCCTTCGAAACTGTGGTTTGAAAATATAACGCTCTAGATTCGAATCTGAATCAATTGAGACATTTTCAATATCCGATTAGTGTTTGATTCAAACTGATATTTTTCATATCAAACTCCAATAAATCCTAATGAGATCGAAAGAGCAAAAAAATAAAAAAGTCGCATATTTTCCATACCAACTTGCCACAATCTAAATTTTATATCTCATATATATTCATCCGAGCTAAATTGGAACGAATGGTATATGAGACTCAACCATCCGAATCTAAAAAAAATTCTTAGCAAACTGGAATATTTCATAAGCACCGCGCAAATTTGTACATATATATTTTCACAAACAACAAAACAATAAAAAATCTCCTGAGTTTCTACTTTTGCCAAATACCTGTTTTAAAACCAGATTTGAATAACACGAGTCAAAGATGAGACCGCCAACGAAAAGCTTCATTATGTCTAAAAAACTAGAACGAGTCAATAAATTTGAATTTTGAACATTGCCAATCGGCACGGCAAACGCCAATCGGAAATCACCTGCCCACGAACGAGGTTGAGGCTTAAATTTGATCTTCACATGATCATAAAAGTGGGGTTTTATGCTGCAAAATGTACAGATAAGATGACATAAGCCTCTAATATAACTGCTTTTTTTTTGCTGTTTGCAAACCCTACCAGTCGAATCCGAAGTGAGTAGAATAATTAACACATCAGCGAACTTGAGCCAACTACAGTGAAGGCTAAATTAAAGTGCTTATGCAAAGATTTACCGAAGAAAAACCACAGACTAACAGACATGACAGTATGAGTAAATTCTTATAAAAATAATTTTTCGTGATGCACTAGTTCCACCTATATTGTACTGCGCGAACTATTTACTATCGGTACACCCCTTGTGTTATGTAAAAGTTAATTTACTAGTTGGTTCCCCCTCGTTTGTCAACACCGATCAGCTGCTTGCAGGGATGCCTGATTTCATCATAATATTTGGAAATGAATCGTCACAGTAAATTATTATATTACGTTAATAATATATTAAACTTTTTAGCGATGTTGGAAGGTAACCATTTATTTTTCTCAACATTGTTCATCTAGACTATTTTTTATTGTGTTGGTAATTTTCACCCGAAATTAAGTGGCGGCAGATCAGAAGCAAGTAAATATTGCCACTAAACGGGTTCGATTTTGTATTGCGTTGAAGGATTAGAGGTAGGCACAATTTTGTATATAGTTTTGGCAATATGTATTAAATCTGTATCCTGCATGAAATTCGCATACAAATGCAAATACATATCAATACATTACAGGTAATTCTGTATAAATGGCAACTCTGTTGGTAAATGAAAAAAATAAACACAGTCTAGATGACAGACAGGATATTTTTGATAAGGTAACGTGGCGCCATCATGACACATGTGAGTACTGTCCCAAATAAAGGAATATTCGAAATGACAGTTAAAATGATTGAAGAATCTAATTTGAGTGTCCTGTCTGTTAGTCTGTGGAAAAACAGCAGCTCATCATCGTCGAGGTAGGCTGTAGGTTTAAAGTATTAAAAAAAACCTGTTTCTAATCCACCTAATGATGTATTAATGCCATTCAAACAGTTTCGTTATAATTTTTCTTTTCGTCAGGTTAATTTCTGGCACGAATTTTGACAAAATTTCAATCATTTTGGTATGCTCGCAAAAGCATAATTCAACGTTTACGTTGCATTTTCGACAACATTCCCGAAACCAAAAACAACACCAATAGAACACACTATATTTTTGTACCGCCGAGTACTCGGTAATTATCTCGGCAAAAGATAAAATTTGCGCAGTCTCAGCTCAAATTTGACAAACGTCAGTTATTACCAAAAAGGTCAGCGAAAAGTTTACTGTCTGTTCGGCATAACCTTTGCAGTGACAGTGGAAGCAGAATCTGGAAGGAGCTCTCTATAAATAATCAACAATGATTTGTAAATATTATACTTACTGGATAAAACGTAGAATCTCACGTCTTCCTTTTGGACTACTTCCATTTTTTCTAACGACCACCGGAAATTTTCCCTGAAACAATTTGTCAGATAATAACTGCGTTGTGCCAAGTAAAAATATAAACTGTGAATGACAGTTGTCTTCCCGAATTTCGGCAAAACTAAAAAATATTTCAAAATTTCGGCAAACGCATTTGTAAATTCGAGATAATTTTTAATCACCGATTAACAAATTACAAATCTTGGCAAATAGATTACATTTGCCGAAAAAAGCAGTACAACTACTAAACAAATCTCGGATAACATAATATTGATTACTAAGCAATCAGTAAAATTGTTTGTTGCCGATCTGTCTCGGCATTTTACTTTACCGAGCTCGAAAATTGGATTTAAATGTTTACATTTGAACTTGATTATTGCTTACTTTCGGAAAATATTGGTGATTACAGCACTTTTTAACAGTCAACCTTTCTCTACGCCTAATATAACATATTCGGAGGAATGCGTTTTTTACACTGTTCTTTGTAATAGAGTCATTTGTAACAAAAGTTTTTGATTTTTGGACCGCAGTTGCAAATATCTGGCCAAATCTGAAATTTTCTAGCAAAATTATCAATATAAAAGAAATAACATTTACCCTTCAAACAGCTTATAGTCCATCTTCAGTTTTTGTTCTGGTTCAGAGACTGGTTTAGTTGCTATTGATGGAATTTTTTTTAAGGAGCCGTTTGAAATCTATTGATGGATTGTATTTAATTTGAGCCGGATACTGGGAAGCGAATATTCCACGTCCAGTTCGCAGTGAAACTTTCTGCACCTTAGACTCTACAACCGCCCAGGCTGTATACGAAGAAGTTTGAACATTCAACAACATTTTCTAAAATTTCTAGAAAACAACCTGAAATGTGACGCATTTATACTGTGTGAAACTTATAAAACTGAAATATCCTTAAACTTTCTATCGAATAATCCTCCCCACCCAGTGGCGTACCGAGGAAATTTCTTGCCTGGAGCAAAATAAAAGATTTGCCGTCCAGCAAAAAAAAACAAGGCTGAATTCCATCTCCGGAAAGATGACTTGGGCGAAAAAAAAAGTCCTAAGGATTAGTTTACCGCCCCCCTGAAAACTTAGCACCCGGGCCAAGTGCCCCCTTTGACCTCCCTCCCTAGATACACCACTGTCCCCACCATACCACATATAGAAGTTAACCTTTGCAATTCTTCCATCTACATCTCCCGAAGAGCCTCAATTGGACATCGGTGGCTCAGTGATATCATACCGACGTTAGTTTCAGGAGACTTTCTAGATGAGACATGATCTTTGCGATAACTGCAATGTGACTACTCTGAATAAAGGAGAAATGACATGGATTTCTGTACCACCAACAAGACCAAATGCGCTAGATTTATCCCTTTGCTTGATCATGCAACGGGTTTATCCCCACGGTAGTGATCATCTCAATATTTTGTATAACCTGACGCTAAATAATGATTGAGAAAGTTACTCGAGAACACTCCTCCGGATGAAAAGTTCACACTTATGGCTGGATTGATTCTCGACACCGCGACTCAAGCTCAGATGAAACGGGTGTACAGCGCGAAAACTGGAATCCGCCCTCTAGACCCGTGGGGGGGCAAAGCATTTGCTCAGCTTTGAGCGCAGAAGAAACTTCCAAGTTCAAAAAGCTTTGAAAATATTCAAAACATGAAAATTATGCGAATTACACGGCATTAGACATGATAATGAAGAACTTAGTTAATGTAGCGAAATGCAGTTATTGGCGCAGTTTCGTTGACGGATTAACAAAAGAAACATCAATGATCACTCCTTAGAACACGACCCGTCGAAAGCGCAACCATAGCAAAACGAAAACGAGGATTACTTCAACCGTATTTCTTCCGCGTTGTGATATCGAAACGAAACAAAACGAACGAACGAAACGCCGTTTTATATGGTGTTGTTATCACATGCGCTCTTGTCATATAATAATAAAACCCCGGGGATATACTGAATCAAATTCAGCTTGTTGAAATATCTGCCTAACTCTGTCAACAGGTGCTTGCAGGACTTATTCAACAAGTTGTCTCACGTCATTGGAGATAAGTGGAAGCTCACTATTCAAAAACCTGTTTTAATACACCTAGTGGTGTAATGATGCCTTTCTCATATCAATTATACCATCATATATAATACTGTGGTATTCTCCAAAAATAATTTTCTTCGATTCTCGAAAGAATAACCGGAATCGATTTGTTTTACCGCCTACTGATAAAAACTATCAATTGGAGAAGATTTGTGGTCGATTTAGACAACTTTTTGCGGTTTTTCGCCATTTTCAGTGTGGTATAAAATTCGAAAGTCGGATCCGGATGAAATTCAGGAATTACGTATGGGACCACAGGACCTTTCATTTGAACCTAAGTTTGTGAAAATCGGTCACGCCATCTAGGGGAAAATTTAGAACGCATATTTTCATTTTTTTGCACATTTTACCCCATAACTCCAATTGATAGTGTTTTTTAGTACACAGAAAAACAAACCGGTTTCGGTTATTTTCTCAAGAATCGTAGAAAATTATTTTAAAGAATACCACAGTATTATATATGATAGTGTGATTGATATGAGAAAGGCATTATTACACCACTAGGTGGATTAAAACAAGTTTTTTCCTTGGTATTACATTCATGTAGTGGAATTTGACCTTCTGTTACAACAGACTTCGCAGCCGATTCAGAGGGTTCAAAACCATTGCATGGCTGGTGCTACGATTCTTCTGACACTACGAATCCTTCCAGGTCAGGGCTCGAATATACGACAACTGGTTTGTAAGACCAGTGCCCTATGTATTGAACCGCAAACCTGGGGTACGTTTTGTCGGTTACTTATACGATTATATCTCCGAAAGCGGAAATGTTAGCAATTTGATTTTCTAATTGTCAATCCATATAAATTTTCATAGTAATATGTGGAATGATAAAATCTTTCATTTTAATCTGAGTTAGTGAAAATCGGTCGAACAGTCTTCGAAAAATCGAAGTAAAGTAATTTCC
Source organism: Malaya genurostris (assembly GCF_030247185.1). Classification (NCBI taxonomy): domain Eukaryota; kingdom Metazoa; phylum Arthropoda; class Insecta; order Diptera; family Culicidae; genus Malaya; species Malaya genurostris. The sequence goes on from NC_080572.1 coordinate 190,177,991, forward strand.
ATTATAGGTTTTTAAACACTTTTTCCTGAACCGGGAGCCGAAATGAGCTATTTGGGCAACAACTAACAAGATCTGCTAGTTAGAAGATTACACCAACCAGTTTTGAATAACCCGATTGTTTTGAAATCGAATTTTTTGGGCTTATTACCCTGTAACTTCAAACCCGTAAGTCGGATTACAGTCGGTTTTCACAGTGATTTCATACCCTTTCTACATGAAGCAAGCCAAAAGGTTTTCGTTTTTTAAACAAAACATTTAGCAAGATTCTACGAATTAAAAAGATGTCCTACCGCTGGATGCCGCATACTCAGGATTAAAAAGCCGAACGCGAGCACACATAGGAAGCATGTTTGGCTATGCTGATGTAGATTGGAATCGGTTGGTTACTGTTGACGAAGCCTAGATGCATTATTATACGTCAGATAACAGAATGGTTACCCGACAATAGACTGAAATCGTCACGAATGCTCCGAAGCGGCCAAGAGAGGCTAAATTGAGCGGAATGGTTATGAATTCGGTCCTTTGGTTTGGAATGTCTCGATTTTTCTGTTGTTGCATCGACATTCCTAATTACGAATTTAAATTTTTGATGCTCATCATATATAAGGACCAGGATACAACGGACTTCAAGATTTTTATAATGAATGATGCACGGAATTGGTTTAATGAGCAAAAAAACGTTAGTAAATTTTTACAAATGTCTTCAAAAAAAAGTGATTTTCAAAAGTCTACAAAAAAAAATCTGTAACTTAAACATGACTGTAGCTTATTTTAGAAATCAACTGATTTACAAACAAGTCTGCAGATCTGGCATCCCTGATCCAGACTCCTTGATGAAATTTGAATACAAATTTGTAAAAATCAGTTCGGCCATCTGTTCGATAAGTATCAACCAATTTTGCAAATCAGAAGAGCTTACTGATTAGCTTCGAAGTATTTGCTTCTTTTACTTCGTCACTTATAAAAACATACTATTGAAATTTTAACCAGAAGTTGAATTCGAACTATGAGGCTATATGATAAAGGATATGTGAAAAACTAAAAGGATCAGCCCCATGGGGTTGTTCGAGCCATTGATGTGGAACAAGGCAACCAAAATCTCTAATGATCTACAATCAAATAGTTCAATCAATCGTCACTCTTTTGAATCCGCAATTGCACGAGAGTCTGCTTAGATTGAACTTTATTAGGAACCAAAACCAAACATGCGAACCCAGAATATAGACTCTATTTGTCGTGATTTGTATTTGTTTTGTAGCCGACGAAATTACATCAATAGCCCAAATGTATGCAATTATATGTTTGTACATGCTTGCGATACGGATATCGATATTTAAGTTTTTCTTAGCCAAGCTTGCGTTCAAGTTTTGTATGCAAGCAGTTATTTTTATAGCGTTTCTCTACCATTACTACCATTCTGCGATTTCGGTTGAAGCGATAAACTTTTTCTCATTATCAATCGAGTTCATCTTATTTAAATTGGAAATTAATCTTATGCACTATAAAATTTACCCTAGGGTAGTTGTCAATTTCTCAGGCGAAACGACATAACATGGAATTTCATCCGAGCTTGCATGACACAAGATCAGAGCATACCAATTAAAGCTTCAAATCGTTTTATGGCACTTTTTGTCTTGCTGTTTAGCGACAACCTACCTCTAGCATGCTACGCGTAAAACTGAATCGTTAGCTATAATTTTGCTTCTATTTATAGATTCACGTGCTTCCAACAGCTTCGCTTTTGCATCGATTGACCAATCAGAGTGATACTTTCCCTTTCATATATCGCTTACTCCTTCAAAACCGTCGTCTATGGCAGGGAAATCCGATATGCCGGAGATTTTTAGCAGACGAAATAGGACACTGCTCGCTACTAATCAAAATTTCAATCATTTATAATTGAAAATACGTGGCTATGAATATACAAATCAATACTTAGAAATATTTACAATCAAATGGTGACATAATATTAATAATTGATACAAAATTGACTGAGCTGTAATTGTTCAAAACCTGACCACATTTCGACATGTATTTTTCTTGAGTTTCTAATTTGCACCCCTATATAGAAAACAAAAATGTGTTCCACATTAAAAATATTCCCTTTCCTTTGACACATACAATTTCTTACTTGAATCCCTCATTGTCCAATCAAAAATATGTGACTAGTAACTTAAATTGCAAATTACTTGCACTCACGCCAAAAGCAAAAAGATACTAAAGGCACACCTAGAACTAGATACATGAAGATACATCATCAATTAGATACGTTATTTCTTATTTGTGGGCCCCTCCTAAAACGAAATCCTGGGTGCGGGCCTGGTTACGTCACTTATACAATTATATTTTTGGAACTGGGACCTTAAACACGGAACAAAGCTTGTGAAAATCAGTTAACCATTTCCGAGAAAATTAAACGGAGAGCAAAAATTAAGTTTTGTCAGCTATGTCACTTATATTATTTTATCTTTGGCCACCGATGTGACAGAAATTTCTCCTTCGAACTTGATTCATAACTAAGCTTTTTAAACGAGCTTAAGCTGCTTTAAATCGGTTCAGCGGCTCGATCCAAAGTCGTTTTCCTCCAGCAATTCTATTATTATTCTATAGATAAAGGCAAAAAAACATTCTGATTGATTATGTTATATTACTTGTTTCTACGATACGAAAGCTGGTAAAGTTTTTTTTCTATCCTCACTGTATATCGAATTTTATTGCTCGAAAGGTGTGATGTGACAAGGATCCCAAACACAAATGCCTTCTCAATGTCAATATTTTAATTGACTTACCAACCCGTTAGTTTTATACAGTGGCTTGCGACCTGTACTGAGATCCGATTTAGTCAAATAGAGATGCCATAAAAATCACGTTGATGGTGCCATTTTATGCTATGAAGCTGTATGAGCTTGGTTGGTTGGTTGGTAGCTGCTGTGAATGAATTTGCATGTAAAAAAGACTGCATTCAAACTGACTGCTAGGTGTGTAAATTAATAGCAGATTGCTGTTGAATATAGACTTTAAGCACACAGAAGTCTTTTGCAAGAGATATTCAGAAACCACTGCTCGTAACTTAACAAAAACGTCGCAAAGTAGTTCTTCATAAGGACACAAATTCTACATTAAACACCATTAATAGACATCATTAAGAAATTCGAGAAGGATGTTGCGGGTTTCTCGAACCTTGAGATGAGCTGCAGAAATGCTTTAAGATGCTTTTTCAATTCCAACTGCGATGTGAAGCATCTAGCATAAAATTATACAACTCTGTCTCAGTCAAACGATACCTTCAGTAGCTGCTACAGTGACTTCAACGATTGCATCACAAATCCAGTCCTTTACGATATTGTTTCCACAAGCCACCGAAACCTTCGGTGGTTTTCCTAATTCACACTATCAACTCGAGGCTCTGATTATTTCATTATAGCATTTAACAGCATAAATGTCATTGATTGAGCAACGTGACTCCAAAAAGGGACCGTCAACCGATGTTAATCTCTGCTGTTATCAACACAAACGGTAAAACGGCACAAAACGTTCCCAATAGTAGTAGAAACCAAAACATCGCTGTGAGAGTTGCTCTTGTGGTTTCAGTTTATATACCGGAGCCACTGAGCGCTTCATAAATCAGCCCCCAGGCCAGCAGGGAAGAAAATTAGCACCTCCACCGGGTGTCTGTCCCAGCAAACAACGCGGCAGGAACAACGCCGTTCACTCGTTGGGTCATAAAATGCGACGATTGATGAGTGATAAAAATCATAATCAATCAAACCGACAGTCGACCGCTGCTATTATTAGTAATCGAAATTTTAAGCTAACTTTTTAACAGTCGACCAATTTGCATCCTAGCTGAAACAACGATTACAGGCAGTGTTGCCATAATAGCAGTTTCGTTTATCCGTTTGGATGTGTCGATCAATTTTGTTTGGTCGCTACATCTCCAATTTCCAGGACAGTATCAATTTGATCATGTTGATCAATTTCCATACGAATGGAAATATGTATATCACTTGGAATAAAGTCGTTTGTTAAAAATCATTCATTATTGAATGACTTTTATAATTAAAGACAAGAGTTTTAATAGCATTATTTTTAGAGTTTCGGAGGCGGTTTTAAACTCCTAAAACACGCATAATATCGTAGTGTGCGTATGTGTGTGAATGTAGCTAAACCAATTTTCTCAAAATAAGATTCAATTGAAAGTTCTAATGGCCCTATAGATAATTCCTGAATTTCAACTTGTTCCGACTTCCGGTTATGGAATTATAGGATGATTAGTGTCAAAAATTTCAAACCGTATTACTCGTTGCTTACCTTTTTTTCTCAGAGATGGCGTAACCGATTTTCACAAACTGAGATTTAAATGAATGTACTTATGGTTCTGTATAAAACTTCTGAAGAGTGTTGAACATTCCAAGCAGTTACACGTAGCAATGATACAAAACATGGAAATTGAGGTAAAAACTCTAAAATGGAACGAACTCACTTTCCTAAGTGATGACTATACAGGACCTGTTGAAGTGTTAAGTTACTTTGGCATTTTCACCTAATTTTGACTAATTATCCAGAATTCTGAATTATTCGCCAATTTATGCTAAAAAAGCGGACTGAAATTGTAGCGATGTATATTGAAAACAATCCTTCAGTTGTGAAAACTGTGCGTGCTTCTCGTAAAAAATATGGGACACTCTCGGTGCCTTCCACCAATTCGTACTATAGAGAAAAACGCATGCCAGTAAACCGAAGATTATTGAAGAACAATAAGGTAATATCGCAGCGAAAATTGCTGCTAATACGCCCGTAAAAATATAATAAAAAATGCCCAAGAGGGTATTATAATTTGAGTGAATTATCAATAAATCTTGTCAAATCAAACCCTAAATAGATATTTTTCACTTTCCAAAATCGGCTGAAAAATGACGGAATAATTAAACATTTAAACGGTTCCTGTCTAGATGGCGCACCCTGCTTTATAAGGCGCAAACTAACAAATGCCACGAAGATTTATACTTAGCGAGATACTGCAGATAAAAAAATTCGGGTGGGTAATGCTACAGACAGAACTGAAGGACATGAATACAAATAAAACATACATATTTTTCAAATTTCCAAATATACGTCATCTTTCGTATGAGTTGATTGTGTGAATTTAACTGCTTCGCGGGAATATTTTAATGGTTCTAAAAAGAACTGATTTGTGGAATTTATCATATGTTTACAACTTTTTGTCATCATTTATCTATCAACACCAGAACCTATATTCTGGACTAGGATTCAGGAACTGCAACTGAATTCAAGAACTAAAATCGAAATATGGAACACGCTCAGATCAAGAACTCAGTTCTAAAATTATGAATCTTAACTAATTTTCAGAATCCAGAAGTTCTGGAACTGAATTCTGATCTTTAACTCCAAACCTGAACAAAAAACTGTATCCAACTGAAATCTAGTTCTAGAATTCATTTCGAATTTAGTTTCAGTACACCGGTTTGTAATTCTGAAACTGAATTTAGGAATTTAATTCTGAAACTAAATTCTGGAATTGAATATCATATTGAATGCCATAATTAAATTCTGGTTCAGAAGCCTGCTCCATTTTGCGTTAGAATTCTAAAGTTAAAATCGAGCTTCGAATATAAATTATAGAACTAAATACAGTTCTAAAATCTAGTTAAGAAACCAGATCCAGAATTAGGATTTAGTTCCAGAGTCATAATTTTAATTTCTGAACCTGTAATCTGAAACTAAATTCTAAACCTGAAATTAAGTTCAGTCCAAAAGTGGACCAGAACCCAGATTCTGAATTCAGTTCCGAAATTCAGTTTTAACATTTTGTTCCAGAATCCAATCCAAAATTTATTTCCCGAATCCAGCTCCAGTATTCAGAAACATTGGAAATACTCGATGACCTCCACGCAAAAGGTCTGTTGTTACTGTTGTCAGTAGAAAGGTTTCCTCACGATGTTCAAAATCGTCTAACGCACAAAAGGAAAGGATCGATTTTCGATCATGGTTTACCTGTCCTGTTGCATATCGGGACTCATATGTGCCTGACTGCCTCAAAACCGTCGCCCGATTGCGAAAAGGCAAGCAAGTGTAATGAGTTTTCATAAATTTGATTTTTAAGTTATTTGGGATTATTTCACACTGTTAAAAATTTTATCATAAATTGCTGATAATATTTTTGATGGCATGAATTCACGTCAAAATTTTCTTGCCGCACTTACTGACTCCGGACTAAAAACACGAACGCGAGCGCACCTCGGAAGCAGGTTTGGCACTGGTAGCTGTCGGAGAAATCTGTATTCACAAATATAAACTAGAGAATTGAATAGGTGCTCCAAAATGGACTGAAACCGGCCCGAGTACAGCCGGCATTCGCTGGTTGGAGCCCCGTTAGTTGGAGTGTTCGTTAATTGGGTATTCGTTAATTGGAACATGATCCAATTAAAAAGCACTGCTATGTCAACATCTATTATCAAAAGTCAACAAATCTGATTTGAGACTATTGTTAAGAAAAAATCAGCTAGCATTTCAAATTAACTTTATTGTTGCAACATATAAATAGTTTATATGTGTATAACTCCCTACTTGAAAAACATATGAGAAAAATTTCAAAAACAGTTAAAATGAAAGGCTCTCATTGTTCATGGATGAATTTGGGTCTATGGACAGTGGTAAAAATTAAACGTAATTATCTCCATCGTGTTAAAGCAAACCCACAGGACTAACACCTTAAACAAATGCTATTGCATATATCTAAAAGGGTCGATATCATGAAAAGGGATAGCAAGAAAGCATATTATGAAAACCTTCTTACAAAGACACCTCATTCAAAATTCTGGAGAAATCTTAAAAATACACTCGAAATAAAAAAAAATAGTGACAAGATAGATTTGATCCAAAATGGTAACAAAATTAATGTAAACTCTGAAGTTTGTGAGATATTCAACAAATTTTTTTTCCAATGTCGGCCAAGAATTAGCCCTAAAATATTCGTATAAACTGTTTGTTCAACTGATAATGTTCGTCGTGTTAGTGACTCTATATTCCTACGTCCGTCATCATTCTACTGATACAAAATTTGGACAATAGAAAGAGCAGTGGCCCCGACAACATCTCTGCAAGTGTGCTAAAAAGTAACCCTGCTATATTTTATAGAATTCTCTCTCAATGTTTCAATGTAATTGAACTGGATATTACCCTGACTGCCTCAAAGTGGCTAAAGTTATTCCTGTTCACAAGTCTGGCGATCGTTATGATTGTAATTATTATCGTCCTAGTCGATAGACTCTGTCTGTCTTCAACAAAATCTTCGAAAAACTAATGGACTTCTCGAATTTTTTAAACAAACATAATGTCCTTTATAAATTTCAGTATGGCTTTAGACAAGGTTCTAGCACACATACCGCTATCATAGAGTTAGTAGACAATATAATGAGCGAGATTAATCAAAAAAACATGATTGGTGCCTTATTTTTAGATCTCAAAAAAGCCTATGACACTTTGGACAAACTTCAGTGCTACGGCATCAGGGGCATCGCGAACTCTATTGTCAGTAGCTACTTGACAAACAGAAAACAATTCGTGTCCATCGAGGGCGACTGTAGCAATCTTACTGCCATAAACATTGGAGTGCCACAGGGTAGCAATATAGGACCACTATTATTACTTTTGTATATTAATGATATAGGTAACCTGCAACTCACAGGGACTCCGCGGTTATTTGTCGACGACACAGCTCTATTTTATCCTAACAATGACATCAATGCTATTATAAACTCAATGGAGAGCGATTTAAGTATTTTAGATCAATATTTTAGTGCAAATTTATTGTCCTTAAACCTTATGAAAACTAAATATATGATTTTCCGGTCCATAAGGAAAATAATACCAATCCATCGTCATCCTAAACTGGAACATTATATTATTGAAAAAGTGGACTGTTTCAAAAATTTTGGTGTATTTTTTTACCTGGATTCACCATATAAAATCTATTGAAAAACATGTGGCATCCTACTGCGGTATTTTGTGGAGGGTCATGTCATATGTTCGTAAGCATGCACTTCCAAACTTTTATTTTGCTTACATCCATTCACAGCTCATTTATTTGGTATCGGTGTGGGGTCGCGCCGCTAGTTCTCATCTAAAAAAAATTCTACAAAACAGGTGTCTTAAAATCATCTTGAATAAACCCCTACTGTTTTCAAGCTTATTGTTATACTCCGATAATACCCATAACATCTTACCTCTGTCATACTTATGTGTTGTTCAAACATTACTGTTCGTTCAACTCACCTCAACTCACCATAATTTACAGTTTTCAACTTTAACTCACTCTCGAACTACACGTCGTATATTTTTGTAACGTAAGACTATAATTTAAAAAAAATGACTTTTAGAAGGATTACATGTTGCCTAGAACTTCCAATTCCGTATTTTTTGCTATCTGCTCCGGTGTCAACTCAGTGCATTCAACATCGCGGATTACGTCCAATGTTTTAGTAAGAGGCAGCGTAGTATGTTTGAGCTTAGTCGGCTTGCTTCTCGGTGGTTGATTTATTTCCTAGGTTAGAATATTGGACTTAAAGAATTGAAGTGCAATTTTAATCAATTCTCAGTTTCAAATAAAAAGGAATATTTATTGTGCATACTTCGAGATAAATGTATTTTCCGAATCGTGAACGTTTACCAGTTAACTTGCAGAAAACAAACAAATAATCTGTGTCCCCTCTGAAAAAAAATCAACCAGCTGTCATTTTGATTAGCGAACACGATTCGCTAGATGGAATGCAAAATATTTCAACTAACGAATTCCGGCTGTACTCCCTAGCGGTCTCAAGACTTTCTTATTTAAAAACTCTAGCTACTTTTCATATTCACATTCAAACTATATTACACTCTTTGACTAGAGTACTACAGCAACTGTCCATTCCATCAGTTTACTTTAAAAAAAAACAATAAATAAACACTGACTATTATCACATCTGAAAATGATGTATTTTTGGCAGCCCTGTTCATAACCACCCACCTCCGATACTCAACTGTCAATCATACATGAAGAAAGCGATCGACCAAAAACCTGCTAGGCAGCATTATTACTGTTCAGGCTTCGGTGTGTCATAATGTGGTTAGCAGGTTTTTCCGGTTAAATAACATACAATAGAAACCTATCATCAGTGGCCACGGTGTGCTGTAAACTGTAGTTCGATATCACACTTCTCACAGCCATCCGATGCTTCTAAGCAATGGACTTTTCACACATCTGCTGTCGAATGGTATGAAATTGAAGGGAAATCAAACAATTTACACACAGAAATAAAGCTCAGGAAAATATCAACTTTCAGGATTTCTGTATCCCGCTTTTCCCGTTCAATAAATCGATAACAATTTCAAATTTCTATCACAAATATCTTCGAAAATATTTAGCTAGATTTGGCTATAAATTAGATATCATTTTTCTGTGTGTAATATCAAGGTGAAAATATGAAAACCCATAGAAATGTCGATGTTTAAGTCTAGTGGGTCCTTCCCATTTCGAAGGTTATTGATCTGCTCCTCATGATAGCATCGGCCTGCAACCGCTCCAAAGTCCAAATGTCGTCGTAACTGTCGAGTGCAGTTTTCGTTTGCCCGTTTGTGGTTTCTGCCATCTAGGCACAGATAATTTCTCTCGTGCCGGCGGAAACTTCAAAAACTGTCATTAGTGCACGAATAGAAGCAAACATGCATCGGGAAAACAAAAGTTGAACCTTCGAGCCATCGAAACGCTTACCGGCGGCAATACTGGCGTGCTATTCCGGCAAACCATCCGCAAACAATCGTTGAACTTGTGTGGAATAGACACAGCCCAGCAAAACCCGCCCGGTATCCATAGAAATGGAGATCCGGTCGGCGGACTGATTGGCCAAATACGGCACACAACTCGAAGCCAGGCGAAAGAAATTGTAATAAAAATGAATTTTTTTTCTCGCTGGCGCTTCTTTCGCCGTCCTGTCGCCACGAGTGTCATACGTACTGCTGTTTAATAGGCAGGGTACGAAGGTGTGGTACGAGAAGAGTGTAAAAGTTTCACGCGATCGAATCATCTTTATACAAAATGCCCCCGACTGAAGACGACACGGTGAGCACTGGCTACCGGCAGATTGTCCACCGCAACGCCGCCCATTCGTCTTCCGACTGCATTCGATCGATTGGCACTAGTTACATGCAAGGATGCTCGGACGCGTTCAAAGGAATACCACCGACATGGATACTCTCACACAGATCAGAAAAGCATATGTCAGATTAGAAACATGAAAGTATACCGATTTAATGACGCTTCGTGTGAAAAGTAACATGTTTTCCCCCTCATTCATTTGATTTTGCATAGCCAACTTCTACTTGGAAGTCGGCGGTAGGACGCTTGAATTTCATTATTAACGATCGTTTCATACAGATGTGTACATGAATGAAAAGCGCCAAGCAAGCGGAGAAAAACAACAGCAAATGTCATAATACGCCTCTTTACACGTCACATGCAGAGCACTGAACTTCGTTCGAATTATAATTGCCACGATGATGACTATATTGCATGACATTTGAAAGACACGGGAAGAATGAATCAAAGTATTATTGCAACTTCAATAGTCGAATGAAGAAAAATGGATTAAAAAAATATTCGTTGTAAGTTCGAAACGCAAATGATAACAATTTTAGTCAATCATTTTTTCCTGGGCTTCGGACAAAGATGTCCATCTCCTCTGTGTGACGAAAAGCAAGTATAATTTCTCCCCTCGCACTGACAGCATCAACGAGAGCTCTTCTACACCATTGTTATATAAAGTGTGCACGCATCATGAGAGCAAGTGTTTATTTTCTTTTAACTCTAGCTCTGGATCACACCAAATTACTAGAGCACAGCTCTGAAATTCTTTGAGGTGGATAAATATATTTTCTCCGAATTGTGCACGCCGGTGAGGACAACAACAATTTTATAACAAAAAGTTATTTTTGTAGGAATCGCTGATATAAGTCTGGTCTCGTTAGTAGTTAAAATATCAAAATTTTCTAACAAGTATCAAAAAGAGAAATCATTTATGTTGATAAAGGTGTGGGGCACGTATATTCAGCAAAAGCCCAATTTATCGTAAAAATTTAGTTTTTCCTTGCTGCGAAAAAGATTGTCATAGCAAAGCCATCGTTACCTTCTATAAATTTAAAAATTAAATCACAGAAGTGTTCGCTCACTAGCACGCACCAGTGGTCACTTGGGTGTATTTAGACGAGAGCGCGTGAGAGCGATTCACGCGCGCCAGCTGCTTTAACCACAAGCACACACTCAAATTCTGTCTATTCGACACTGAAAAGAAGTGCGCTTTCCTTTTTGTGTGATGTTCGCTTCTTGCATCCCCTTTGTAGACAAGAATCTTACACCAGCGTGTATCACTCTGGTGAAATGCCATCACTGGCTTCGGATGAGGAACCTAAATGTACATACCTCCGGTTGGGAGTCAATTTACATTTCTCACAAGGTAATAAAACTGAACCCAGCCATACCATACAGAGATTGATCGTTTATGATCATTTGCGGTTTCTACTTGAACTCTGATTAGGATGTTGCATTCGATCAGAAACCAGTATCTTTAGACTCGCTGTTCGATGGAAAATTATAATGAACTAGCGGTCCCCTGCACACTTCGTATTGCAATAATATTAGATTAGATGTAAATAAATTAAAACTACTTTCAATCAATTTTAATGATTATTGAAAACCTTTTTTAATCCACCTAGTGGTGTAATGATACCTTTCTCATATTACTTATGTTTTTTTCCCTAGAAGATTATGTCAAAAAATTTTTTTCAAACTTGAATAAAATCAAAAAAATCTTTTGGTGTAAACTACCATCACCTTTTCAATTTGCAAACAGTTAAAGTTAATACAGACTTAAATGTGGCAACCTTACACGCTATACATAACTGAACAAAGTACGATGTCTGTTAGGTGAGTGCGTTTTCTTCTTCTTCTTCCGTACCAGCACGTACCGATGCGCACCGATTTTGCAAATGACAGTTTTGGAATGACAGTTTGAATACTCATTGCCCTATAATTTCGGAAGCAGAAGTCGGATCTGGATGAAATTGCACAGTGTTTTTAAAGACACTGAGAGATTTAATTTGAATCATGATTTGTGAAAATCAGTTTTACCGTTGCTGAGAAATCGAAATGAGTTCCGGTTTTGGAGCTTTTCTTTACTATTAGCGGTGCGTTCGGAAGCGGAAACCGGGCACTAGTAGCCCCATGTAGATTTGTATAACCACCAACTAACAGGATCTGCCAGCTAGATGAATTTACCAGTGAATTTTATAAAAATGTGCACCTCGTATCGCCTTCGCTTGTGAAAAAATACTCATAAAATTGAAAAAATTTGCTAATCGCACTGTAATACCGGAACCGGAAGTCGGATCGGGATAAACATTTCGAAGACTTTTCTAAAAATTTCAAGATCTTTCATTTGCATCTTAGTTTGTAAAAATCGGTTAAGAAATTTACGAGAAAATTGAATGTGCATTTTCTTATAGATTTGCACATATTGCCTTGTAATTCTGGAACCGGAAGTCAGATCGAGATAAAGTTTAATAGTGATCTATGGGACCATAAGACCTTCCGTTTGAATCTAAATTTGTGAAAATCGGAAAAATAAATTGACATATCTTAAGGCTATGCAATCATTGTGAAAACCGACTATATTAACCGAGGCCCGGAGTGCCGAATGGCATATACCATTCGACTCAGCTCGACGAACTGAACAAATGTATGTATGTATGTGAGTAAGTATGTAACAAAAATATGCACTCACTTTTCTCCGAGATGGCTGCACCGATTTTCACAAACTAGGATTCGAATGAAAGGTTTCATAGTTTTCATCCAGATCCGACTTCCGGTTAAGGAGATGTAGGATGATATGCACAAAAAAAATGGAAAAAAAATATGCACTCACTTTTTTCAGAGATGGCTGAACCGATTTTCACTAACTGAGATTCAAATAAAAGGTCTTATGGTCGCATAGTCTGCTATTGAATTTCATTTGAATCTGACTTCCGGTTCCGGAGTTACATGGTAATACGTGAAAATTAGTGAAAAAGTGTGAATGCACATTTTCATTTTCACCGATTTCCACAAACTAAGATTCAAATGAAAGGTCTTATAGTTTCCTAAAAATTTCTAGAACCTTTTATCCAGATCCGACTCACAGATGCACTGGGGTTGGTGTGAAGGAAGCACCATTGTCCTTTGGTGTAGTTGTCTCCTTGTCCAGTTTATCACATGACTTACCGTAGTGAACAGCTTTTTGGAAATATTGACATGTGGCCATCTGATTGTCATAGGTAACAAGTGATTTGCACGGGATTTTTGTATCCTGACCGAAAGTCACATAAGAAGGTATAGGCCTCTTCAAGCGCATGCGTAACAAACGTACGCCATTTAGAATACCGGGGAAAAAGTTTTTCCACTTTTCTTTTTCGATAGAGAGAATCTCTCCGTATTGGGACATAGTTCTGCGAATATAAGGATCGATGACGCTTGAAGGAAGATCATGCACACGCACTTCTATAACTATCTTCCATATATACTGGAATGTTGTAGGGTAAGGGCTCCCTATTTCATCTCATTTGTAAGGACGTCGCCTTCAAACCCCGATTTAGCCACTAAAATCACTGTAACTATTTCATATTACTGCTTCATTCGCCTTGCTCCACGTTGAAAATTGATTCACATTTCTTGAAAATTGAACTAATATTTATAAAACAGCTGAAAACACTAATGATGTTTTCACTACTCTGCTCCTAATTTCATCTCAATGGATTTTTATCCATCCAATCGTTGATCTTTTATTCATCCTATAAATTAGCAATGGCGACAGCAATCAAAACAAAATATTCCACTATTACACTCTCACCCGCATTCGCATGGCTGCCAGATGGCTGACTAAACGCTGCCAGCTGGAAAAATATGGCTTGCAGACATTCTGGTGACCGACTGCCTTACCGCTGCCAGATATACAACTCAAACGATACAACCGTACCCACCAGGATTTTTCCACATTATTATTATTGGTAAAAAAATTTACTCGTTGAATTATCTATTTAATGGGGCAATGACTTACGGAGATCTAAAGAACTATCTTTTAACATCATTTTATTAGTGAAAACAGATACCTAGAACAGATATAGACTTTCTATGCAAAGTAATACATATTTTCTATGAAAATGCCTGGCATCTCTGTGCACAGACGATGAAACACACACACACACTTCACAGCGTTATGTTGGCGTATAGCGGAATGAAACCAGTGCTACTAGATTTGCCACAATGGTTATTTCATTAGTATTTAACACGCTCTTTCTGGTAAAATTCGAAGCCAAAACAGTTTTATTTAAATATTAATATCAATAATATAATTAATCTAATGTCACGGATACCAAAAACATACTTTTTGATAATAATTTGAAGAAGAAAAACAATTTATTTTTTGTAACAATATGAGATAACTTGGCAACTTTGCGAAACCAAATGAGATGAAAACAAAGCGCAATCAAGGGAACTAAGTGAAAAACTTTCATCTCATATTTTTAAAGACTTTTATTGTTTGTCGGGTAATTTTTGAAGTTTTACATCGTTAATTAAACAAGTGGCAAGTGAACATTACTAATTATGAAGTCATCCAGCATTCAATGGTAGTGTAATTGTGCGAAAAAGTGATCATGTTTTGAGACGAATCGATTAGTAGATAATCAGAAACATGACGAACTGTAAATCTTGAGACGAAAATGTGTCCTAAATTGAAAAGTGAGTTTATTTTAAATGAAAAAAACGATACACGAAGAACTTAAAACCATTTCTTTCAATAGGAAAGTGTGACAATAGCTTTTATAATCATTTTAAAACATTTCACAGTTTGGTTCAGGTAGGTTGTAGAATATTATTCATGTTCAAAGTAATGAGGTGAAGGGATGAGATGGAAATAGGAGCTCAGATGAAATAGGGAGCCGTTGCCCTACTTAATGTTTTCGTGCTCCACATAGTGCACATTGTTATTGTCTTTTGCGAATTGAATTGCACCCATCTCTTTATAAAACAGGATGTAAACAACATTATTTGTCTTATTGCATTGAAGTAAATGCACACGCTTAATGTCAAAATGCATATGCTCCTTAAGCAAACCTTCAAGTTCTCGTATCGAAGGTCGAATTTTGCACTGCCTGAAGTCTACAATAATCGTATTCTTTTGTACCGGCGGTAGCTTTTGTTCGTTTGGTTCACTCATTTCGACATCGTTCTATTGTTCACTACACAATACTGTACTTGGTTTCTTCCATCCCGAACGTAGGCGGTTTTGTTTTATCGACTGACTTGGATGAGATTGTTTTGTTTTGTTTTATCGACTGACGCATGGGTGCTCTTCGGTGCCTTCGCAAAATTGAAAACACTCGGCTCCGGTGTTTAACGAAACTGAAATCACGCGGTTTCGGTGTATGCCGAGGCTTGAAACACCAGTACCGAAAATAAAACAGCACCACGAGCACCGTGGCTTCGGATATTGCGTTTCGTGTTTCTCTTTGTGCACTGGCACGCAATGGCATTCTCAATACACGCGGTGGTGGTGGTTATATGAAGCACGCAGTGCAGTGCAGTGTTTGGACATGCCTGCGCTTAGGTCGTGCTCTCGTTTGGACGCAAATCGCATTCAGCTGATGAATACTGGATCTGCATTCGCGGTTTGAATTTTGAATTGATTTCTGTAAATGAATTCTAAAACTGAATTTCGAATCTATTCTGATCCTCCTGAATTCTCAACTTCATTTCAGTTTTAGAATTTAGCTTCAAAATTCTGTTCCAGAAATTATTTCGACAATTCAGAGCCTGCATGATGGAACTAAATTCTGGAATTGGATTCTGGAACTAGATTTTGGAACTCAAAGTCAGTTCTAGAACTAAATTGCAACTGAATTTTGAGCCTGTTTAATTTTTGAACTCGGATCCAGTTCCTGAATTCTATAAACCGGTTCTTTTTAGAACTATTACTACATTCCCAAAGAAAATATATTTCATTGTTGTATTGTCGTTGTACTTTATTATTGCGCGTCTTTTCAAAATTTACCCTGTACAAGAATGGGTAGAACTTAATCGTGAATATCTCTTGTTGTATTTAACGCAGCTACATAATTTCTTCTGCATACCATCGGAGCAATCTATGATAGAATTTTCAGTAGTTTGATATGTCCAAAAATAACTCAAAGTAGAAGTTTTTCAAAATGTTCGGTTTAAACGAGCATTTTTGGGAGATGCATCTTTCATTTGAGGTGAAATTCAGTTCCAAAGTAAGGCGCGCAAAATTCCAAACATAAATTGAACGAATCATCGCATAAAGCGTATCGTGCAAAACCGAAACATAGAAATATGGAATATTTTCGGTGGTTGAGTGCTGTGAGCTGTTTTGGTACCCATGAAAATACAAAAATACAAATATTTTGCGTTATAAATTGAGAATATTTGGATTCATTTGATTTTTACATGTTATACATCGGTCGTTGCCATCATTTTATTCACAGTTTCATGCAAAATGCAATTATTCCAAATTTTGGGAAGATTCGACATAAATGTATTGCTATTAAGTTTATTTGCTTTTTTTATGATATAGATATATAATTCGCTCGAACTAAAGAAATTTTTTCGAAGTGTGTAAAAGAAGGTTAGTTTTATTCGTATTCACGACATTCGGTTACGACTCTAACATTACCCACATATTTTTTTTTACATAATTCTAACTTGTTTATCATCAAAAAGCGCAGAAACGTGCAGATGAGACGACTTTCATAGGAAACTACTTCAAAAGAGATTTCATACCGTGGTTGAATTACTCGTCTGCGATCGTCGGCAGGAGAGATATGTTCTTATCATATATTGCCTGTCCAAGTGCCGAATTACAAATTGGTTTGCCGTAAAAGAATTTGTCACTTGGGTTACATGCTGGAGAAAACCTACCAAAGATAGTCCGGTTTCCCCCTTCGTTACTAGTATTCATTTGGGCACCATAGCCTAGTTCGTCCGGTATGGAAAGCGTGCAGCTATGCAACCCCCACCCTGAGTAGCCCATAATAGGGAAATAAATTTACCAGAAATTTGATTTACGTGCCTCGATTCTGCACGTAATTCGAGATTCCAGTGTATTCGTAATTGTAAATTTAGTAATAAGGAGTGTATCGAAAAGTAGTTAGCAACATTGATTATTGAATAAAAAAGCGAAAAAAAACATACAGTTTTCGATATATTGTAGAAAAATTACATTTTGATGCATTTCACTGATTATATTGAAGAAAATCCTAGTTTCTGTGAAACTCTCGCACTTTGGACTTGACATTCTTCATTAAATTCTACACAGTTACTTTGTGACTTTCCTGGTGGCAGCTGTCCAGTTTTTTTTTAACTCCTGCATGTTTTGGGACACTGTACCTTCCTTCCGAAAGTGCCGCTTGACAATTGCCCAATACCTTTCAATTGGCCGAAGATCCGGGCAGTTCGGTGGGTTGATGTCTTTTTCCACGAATTGTACATTATTTTTTGACAACCACTGTAGAACGGAGTTGGCGTTGTGGGCTGAAGCCAAATCCGGTCAGAAGAGAGGAGGAGCCTTATGCTTTCTGTACAGTGGCAGCATTCTCTTCTTCAAACATTCTTCCTCGTACACCTTTGCGTTAATTGTGCTCTTCGTGAAGAACATCGACGATCGCAAACCACAGGTACAAGTTGCTTGCCAGATCAAAACCTTCTGCCCAAACTTTTCCAACGCCAGGTCCTGGTACACTGATTTCGTATAATATTGCGGTCCGGGCAGCGCTCGAGAGTTTTCCTTGGCGTAGGTTTCGTCGTCGATCAGGATGCATCCGTCTTTATTCTGTAGAATCCGGTTATACAGTTTTCGCGCTCTTGTTTTGGCCTGAACTTGCTGTACCAGGGACTTTTTCGGCACCTTCTGTTTCTTGTACGTTTTCAGAGAGTTCCGAACTTTGATCCGTTGAATCATCCCGATGCTGGTGTTGAACTGCTTGGCCAAATCCCGCGTCGACGCCGTTGGGTTTTTCCTGATGTACTCAACCACTTGTAAGTCCCGGCCGGGCTGGCTGGGACTTGTTTTCCTACCGGATCGGGGCAAATCCTTCATGGAAAGGGTCTTACCGAACTTCTCAATAATATTTTTGACACTGGTGTGGTGCACTTTCACCCGTTTTGCAATTTCGTTGTACGTGACACCACTTCCTGAGCACCAAGTGTGCAGAATTTTCTTTCGCGTTTCCGGATCAATTCGACTCATCATTGCAACGATAAGCCGTACCGAAACCAATCGATTGCGCAACTGTTATTGACATGTAAACAAACATGTCACCGCAAAACACGCTGCTAAAAATTAAGCCATTTCAGAGTAATAACTGTTAGAATGTTGCTAACTACATATCGATACACTCCTTATAATAAAGTTCAAAGGAAAAATTACATCTAAATAAGTTGGACTCATCTTTCGATTGATACCGCATCCTCAGTTTTTATGAAGTATAGGATTCGATTTTCAAAAATAAACAATAAAAATTAAGAAAACTTGTGAAATCTTCATTGGAATCGATAGAACGATCAATATAATTTAATGTTTGAAGATGATTTCAGGTAAATATTGGCTTCGGCTTCGCTTTAGAAGGTATATGCGAAAAGTCCAATTTTTACATCTTCTCTCCAACACATCGGTCGGTATTTCACGAATAATGGTCTATAATCCACAACAAACAGGATGGGATGCATTGGTAGCTCTTGCTATGCTTCTGGCTGGTCTTCACTCCAGATGCGGCCCTTTTTTTTGTTGACATATCCATTCAACCAGAAATGGGACTCGTCGCTGAACACAATTTTGTTGCTAAAAAAGTGGATCTTCCTCCAACTTTGTCAGCGCCCATTCATGATTAAATTATACACCAAACGACGATTCATGTTAAAATTATAGACCAAACTAATCAAGTTTGACAATGACACAAGACACGATTCACGCGGGATCTGTCAAAAACAGTGTTGCCAAAAAGATACCAGCAAAAAATGTTGAATGATAGTCGACGCAGAATAAAAATTCAGTGTGTACTTGATTCAAAAATACCGGATTTAAGCACACAAATCAAACATACTTATACATACATTTACGTCAGGAGCATGAAATATGCAACAGCCGTATCCTCGGATATTTATTCTCTTACTTACATTAGAGCAATGGTACTTTACATTTATCAAATCAAATTAGTATGAAATTGTGTCCGGTACAACGTTCGAAGGTGGTAAGAAGAAATCAAAAGATATAGCAAATACGACTGCTGCGTGTTACTTGTCATGTCTCTCTCTCTCTCACTCTTACTCTTCTACATCAGCAAAACTACACCAGCACCAATCGAATCATGCACTAATGGCACAACTTCACCGGGGCTCGACCTAGGCAAGAGTGGTTACTTGAAAGGGAAATTAAATTAATGCAAAGTATCCAAAGCCCTGTCAAGGAAGTGTCATCGTTAAACACCTGCTCTGGCTTGGTCAGTGGCAACTTTTAAATGGTATGTCGACTTGTTCGAGGTGGTCGACTTGTCGGTTACGATTAAAAATTGAGCGCTTAACTTCTGTTGACGCAATTACGACTGTGGCAACAGATATCATTTTAATCAACCAACGGTACAAAGCGGTGCGGATTATCTATTAGAGTCTATCGCCGTAGATTGACGGTTGAAATGTGGAAAGTCCTGTGTAATTGAGAGCACAGTAATATTATGCCATGTCTATGAAACTCAATGACTACTATTCCTAAAATATCCCGAGGATAAAACAATGGCCGGGTTACACTTTTGTAAGACCATAGCTTGCCATACAACCTTCACCTCCATTGCGAATTAATTCTTTCACCTGTTCGAAGCTACATTTTGCAAAACATACAATCAACTACCGCTATTTCTCTCAAAATCGACAGCTGCATACAAATATCCGAAAGTGAAACGCTACACTTTACTGACACAACTGCCAATTACAAAAGTACCGCAACAGGAAGTCGCCGAACCTTGAGAAGGTTGCTCGCCAGGATGATCGATACCAAAATCGAATACCATTGCATACATTTCCAACCCGTTCCTAAACTCAATTGTAGAGAAGCGAATTATATTTCAACACTCCTCTCGAGTGAATGACTTAATACCAGAAAAAACGCCTTTTCCCGAACTCACTGACCAGCCCTCTGCTACTGCTACCTACAATGATCTGCACCAGACAGCCCAGCTGCTGTCAGGTCACTTCGAGTTGCGCTGCAACCGTGATGGGAAACACAGTCAGAAAATTTATCTTTGCAAGAGAATCAATCAACATCAGCAACATCAGGGTTGGTCTGATCTGGTGCGATATTATAGTTTCAATACCCTACAAATCCGCCTGTTGCACGGGCGGCTGAAGAATCTTCCTTTCAGATACATATCTCGTGAGATTGCTCGTCGTGACTTTGGTGGCTGCGGTGAATGCGGCCGGTCGCGAGAGCATTACATTCGCGAATAAAAAGCCGCCAACATTCACTGAATCAATGTACGAACGGAGGACGATGGGGACGGGATCATGGGGCGGAAGGAATTGTACGAACCTGCGGATTCACGAAACTAGTATTGCTACAATCAACGGTCATTGTTTGAGAGTAAACGGTACCTCGTCGGCAGAGCCTACTGCTAATGGTTATTATACAGGTGAAGATAGGCACGATGTTGACTGACAGCCAGCCAGATGGGCCCGAGAGGATAAAGTCAGCGGTTGCTTCATCGGTTCGCACAATTGAAGCATTTTTAATAATGCGATTGTTTGGGCGGTTCGCTCGAGACAGCAAATCCGCAAGGTTACTGCAGATGAGATCAAATCATACGGCTATCGAGTTATGAATGAGTTGATTTCATTTCGTACGGTGAATAAGGCGAGTCACCACGATGTCATTTAACCTAAGTTTTTGCTCAGGGTACATAACCGTTTTTACTCTCCTGTACGTTTCGTCTTAGACTCGTCACTGCAAAGCAGTTCAAATCGAACTGCTTAGTGCAAACTTAAACAGTTCAACTTGAACCGCTAAGCAGACGTAAAGTTAATGCTGTTTGCAAAACACTTCTTAATTGGCTCCGAAGTGCCATGTCTTTATTGATGTGCCGAACGAAAACGTCATTTTTGGCTGATACTGGCCGATTCTGCTTGTGCTTAACCCTTCAAGTTGAACTGTTTAAGTTATTTATCCTGTTTTGTTTATTCTGTTGAACTGTTATTTATATCACAAACTAAACTTAGTTTTACTTAATACTAAATCTGAACTATTATACTTCATAACACATGCGCGTAAACAAGGATCGAATGAACCTGTTTAAGCGACAAGAAGAAAACTCAACATAAGGTAAAATTTTGTTATAAATACCTTTTTCTAACCTTTGAAATTCTGCAGGAAATCAAAATTCAAATATCTGATGTCAATAGGAACAACTGACTCTGTTCAATTTAATTTGCATTTGATTTGCATGGTCTAAATTATATCGATAAATATATCGATATGTATCAATATGATTACGTTTCGTCTTTGACTCATCAGTGCATAGGAGTTCAAATTTTACTGCTTAATGGCTGAGGCCAGTAGGTCACGTGTCTCGCTCTGCGTACTACATTTCTCTCCATGCTCTCTCGCATATGTACAAAATGACTCTCGATGGGCCGCGTGACCAGAAAAGTTTTGATATTTTCGGTTCCAAGTTTGCATAAAATGTGGCTGCATCCAATAAAGAGCTACCGCTTGTTTGGCAGCCTTACTGAGCCGATTTTATTTCTCTCCCATGTTTCGTTACGTTAACAGGAAACTGGAGCAGAAAAAAATGGCGTGTACATAGAAATCGACTTACCTTCACATTCACCTCATTTTTCTCGCGACAACATATCGGTTTTTATGCACTAATCGCATCTAAATTAAATTATCTAGAAATTGTCAGGATAGATTTTTGATCCATGCTTTTGAAGGCGAGATATTCAATGAACGAGTTGAAAGACGGCGTTTTCAGCTATGCAATTCTTCCTTCAGAAAAAAGACTTTTCCGACCGCTAAAGTCAATGAATCATTCAGAAATTTTCACAGAATAATATAAACTAATTTTCTAAGAGATTGTCAGTTGGGTTTTTTGATATTCGTCACCGTTTCTGAGAAAATCAGATTTGAAGCGTGAAAATAGCCCTACAATACACCCTATACTGACGTGCCAAACGAAAACGTGGTTTCGACTATTTCTTGGTCATTTAAGGGTTAGCCAAATTGTATGAATGTATGTAGGGCCGTTGCTGAAAGAGTGCCTATAACCAGAGTGACGACTGCTATTCGTTTGGAATGACAGCTTCCAGTTCCAAACGAGCA
Source organism: Malaya genurostris (assembly GCF_030247185.1). Lineage (NCBI taxonomy): Eukaryota > Metazoa > Arthropoda > Insecta > Diptera > Culicidae > Malaya > Malaya genurostris. The sequence continues at coordinate 190,200,457 of NC_080572.1, forward strand.
AACGAGAAGTCATCACTCTGATTGTAGGCACTCTAGATGCTGATTGTATCTCTTTTTTCTCTGTTCATGAGCAGAGACTGCCTACTGCACTGTGGCCCAAGGTATCCGATTGTGCATTCTAAGATTTTTATTTATGAAACATTTTTTGTAACATTTGTATTGTAATATAATTTATAAATCATACTCTCCGATACTCAATTTCATTATTCTCTGCAAAAATGATGAAAAAACTTACATTCTGTCAATTTAATGATAAAAAATCTTGAAACCAAAAATTTATCTTTTCGGCGAATAGATTAGGAATAATAAACAAATAACTGTTTAGAGTGTTTTTTGCGTCGTTGCTTAAAACCTCAATTTTTCAATGCTTGAAACGATTCGGTGCTCAAATTGATCTGTAGAAATTCGCTAATTGACTACTTGACGGCATAGCATTTAAAACATTAGTTAAAATCAAGAAATTAAAATATACTGAAATTGTACACAAAATTCAATTTCTTGCTCCAAATACATGCATGAAAAAAAGTTAATTCACAAAACATTTTTATCTGTGTACGTATTATATTCTTTCATAATACCATTTCATTCGTTCATTTCCATTTCAGTTTAAACCCTATTCTTAATCAACGTAGTGATGTGATAATGCCTTTGTCTTCTAATGAACACAGTCTCATAACAACATTTTTTGTAAATTAAGAAAAATTATAGCACAAATTTGGGCTCATGTTTGATACAATACCATTGACATTGATTCGCGTAGATAACAAAAGTATGCTTCAACATTATTACTTAAACCAAATTTATTGAAAATAATAAAATAGAGCTTGCGATTCCGGAGATACCGTTGATCAAAGCTAATAAAATTGTGCGGATAGAAGAAAGAGCTATTTGTCGGTTGCGTCACTTACACGATTATATCTACAGAACCGGGAGAGTTAGTCATCGAATTTGAACATTATTCTAATAGTAGCTTTCAAATTCTGGACCCGGAAATGACTGCCACTTGATCTTCAAACTTGATCCACGATTCAATAGAAGCTTCCAAATGAGCCTAAACTTGTTGAAATTGGTTGAGTCATATCCGAAAAAATTGAGCACATAGAATAAATCTTCGAAAGGTGCACACATAGACATTTTCCGATTTCGTCGAGCTGAGTCGGTTTCTCTAGCAATTTTATAACCTTTCTATAGAGAGAGGCAAACATATTTCTTATCTCAAAACCATAACGACTGAACTTATACTGCAAGGAAGACCATGACAACAGAAATATCACTGGAGTAATATCAACTAATGTAATGTGCGTCACGATACAATTTCAGTCAGAACTTTTGCCGGGCCGCATCACGACTGACGACTTTTGAAGATTTATATCGTTTTAACGAGACACGCTTAGCTATCGATCAGTACCCAATGGAAAACGTCAGATAATGAATTGGACAGAAAAGAATGAAAAAGTTCAACTCAGAGATAGGACTCGAACTTTCGAGCCCTCTCCTGGATTTTCTGGAACTGCTGTTCCAATTTTACTTAGGTTGAACTAAAATACGGCAAACAAATATACATAAATACAGCATGATTTATAATTAAAATGTTAAAATCACACAAAAACTGCGTAGTTACGCTATTTTGCCTATAATTTTAACAGCAGAAATGATTAGCAAGTCATCAGAACTCACGCTTTCAGTATGACAAAACATTTCTTTTGCACGGATACAGAGACCAATTCGACTCAAGACTGATTTTCGAAAAAAGCGTATATATTTTTGCATGCACATTCTTCAAATCGTGATAACTTGGAAACTGTAAATTGTACAAAAATGGTGTCGAAAAAAAATATATACCCCGTGAAAAAATACTTTTTAAAAATCTAGAACAACAATCAAAAAACCAAAATTTAAAAACGTCTTTTAAATTTTTTTCTAAAATTTTTTTTAAACCTTAGCTTGAAACGCCACATTTTGATGCAAACCTGGTTAGTGTGATTTACAAATTGACGCAGCAGAACTTCATGTTTTTGATAAAAATAGTTATTAGATACCAGATAATAATTTTACAGTTTAAAAGAAATAAACATGCTTATAATGACCTTTCTTCTAGAAGCAGCCGTTCTCGAGATATTTGGATATGAAAGTATAAGAAGTGACTGTCAAACTGCAAATCAACAAAAACCCGAGTTTTTCGTCTCTCATGTCTAAATATCTCGAGAACGGCTGCTTCGTTATCAGCAAATTTTTTTTTTCACTCTGTAAAATTATATCCACTTTTTATCAAATTTTTGTAAAATTATGACCACTTTTTATCAAAAACTTGAATTTTTTCGAATGCTCGTAAATTGTTTTATCTATAACCTCGTTATTCTTCAATTCACACTAACAAAATTTGTACCAATACGTGGAATTTTAGTTAAGGCTTGAAGTTAATATTAGAAACGTATTTTCATAAATTTTTATTTTTCGGTTGGTTTACAATTTTTGAAAAGTATTCAACTTTTTTAAAGTGTATACTTTTTTAAAACTTTTTAAATTGATTTTATTTTCCTACAGCTTCTTCTTGAACACTAGCTTTGTATAATTTACTGTTTCCGAGTTATCACGATTTGACGAAAATGCATGCCAAAATACATACACCCTTTTTGAAAAATCAATCTTGAGACGAATCGGTCTCTTCATCCGTGGTTTTCCATTCTAAAAACGTCTGCCAAGTTACGATCAAATGAAAAAAGTTCATTCTTCCATCGTCCAACAGAAGGCCTCCAAACCCTTGGTGGGACAAAGACTGCTCAGATGCTAAACACACGAAACAACGTTTTTAAAACGGGGAGGAAGAACTCCTCAGAATTTCGAAAAATTCTTGATTTTAGAAACCAAGTACAAGAGCATACTTCGGGCAAAGATATGCATCTATTGTAGACATTTTGTCGAAGGTTTGTCAAGAGAAACCTCAATAAGTACTCTTTGGAACACGGCCAGCCGAATGAGGAATCGCAACGTGGGAAATGAGAGTGAGGAATACTCGAACCGGTGGATATTTGATTTTGCGAGGAAAGTTTGAAAAAAAAAGTCTACCCCAAATAATGGTTCCATTGATAGCCCCTTTTCAATGATGTAATTTCCTGTAACACTCTCGTCTTGTAACAATAACGCTTCAGGGTTGGACAGAATTAAATTCAACTGTGAAGAATCTGAACGACCTTGCAAAAAGACGTTAGTTGGAATTGTTCAACAAGTTTCTTGAACAAAATATTGTTCCATCTGACTGGAGGCAAGTGAAAGTTATTGCCATTCAAAAGTCTAGGAAACCAGCTTCCAATCACAATTCAAATAGACCCATTGCAATGTTGCCCTGCATCAGAAAATTGTTCGAAAAAATTATTCTTCGACCTCTCGACACTTGGGTCGAAACGAACGATTTGTTGTCAGATAATCAGTTTGGCTTCCGAAGAAATAAAGGAACGTATGATTGCTTTGCATTACTTTCGTCTGACATCCAAATTACCTTCGCTCAAAAACAAGAAATGGCATCTGTATTTTTAGACATTAAAGGAGCATTTGATTCAGTTTCCATTGGTGTTCTTTCAGACAAGCTCCATCAACATGGACTTCCAGCGATTATAAATAATTATTTGCACAACCTTTTCTCAGAGAAATGCATGTATTTTTCACATGGCGATTTGACAACAATCAGAATTAGCTATATGGGTCTGCTGCAAGGCTCATGCCTCAGTCCGCTCCAGTATAATTTCTATGTAAACGACATTGACAGCTGTCTAGTAATCCCATGTACACTAAGACAATTGGCAGATCATGGCGTTGTTTCAGTTACTGAACCCAAAGCTATTGATCTGCAAAAACCATTGCAAGATACCTTAGATAACTTGTCCGTTTGGGCTGTTCATCTGGGTATCGAATTCTCTGCGGAGAAAACAGAGCTGGTCGTCTTTTCAAGAAAGAATGATCCCGCGTAGCTTCAGCTTCACATGATGGGAAGAATTATCCAACAGGTTTTGACTTTCAAATACCTCGGAGTGTGGTTTGATTCCAAATGCATGTGGGGAAAACACATTAGGTATCTGATAACAAAATGCCAGCAAAGAGTAAATTTTCTTCGAACAATAACATAATCTTGTTGGTCCGGAAGATCTAATAAAATTGTATCAGACAACGATACTTTCAGTGATGGAATATGAGCGAATTCAATATCGTTGTTTGCGAATTGCTTTAGGCTGCATGCATTCGACACACACAAAGAGTCTTGAAGTTCTGGCGAGAGTTCTTCCATTGAAAGATCGCTTTTGGGAGCTTTCATCACGACTGCTAATAAAATTTGAGGTACTGAATTCCTTAGTTATTAATAACTTCGAAAGGCTAGTTGAGTTTCAATCTCAAACAATATTCATGACAGTATATTTTAACCATATGTCACAGGAAATCAACCCTTCAAGATATATTCCTAGTCGTGTCAGCCTCCTAAAAGTCCCTGACTCAACGATATTGTTCGACACATCCATGCGGTGAGAAGTGCGTGGAATCCCGGAACACCTACGCTCGATGGAAATCCCAAGAATATTTTCAAGTAAGTTCAGGAATATTGACTCTGAGAAAATGTTTTTCGCGGACGGATCACGGATCGGAGAGGCGACAGGGTTTGGTATGTTCAACAATAATGATTCGGCTTCATTTAGGCTTCAAGAACCTGCATCTATTTATATAGCAGAGTTAGCAGCAGCTCATTATAGTTTGAGTGTAATCGTCACATTATCTCCAAACCATTATTTTCTCTTCACAGATAGTCTGAGTGCAATTGAAGCCATTCGCTCAAACGCTGGTTGCAAAAATGAATTGTTTTTCTTGAGCAAAATAAAAAAATACCTGAACGAGTCTGGGTCCCGGCTCATTGCTGCATTCCAGGTAATAAGAGAGCCGATAGTTTAGCCAAACGTGATGCTTATGAGAGACCGATTGCTTCTAAAAGAATTCTATAGCGCATCTCGCCAAAGAACACTTGCCAGCATGCAAGCTTCTTGGGATAAAGATGATCTGGGTCGGTGGATGCACTCAATTATTCCTAAAATATCGACAAAGGCATGGTTCAGGGGACTGGATGTGAGTAGGGACTTCACTCGTGTGATTTCAAGACTCATGTCCAATCACTACACGTTAGACGCACATCTCCTTCGAATTGAACTTTCCGAGACTAATCATTCTACTTGTGGCGAAGGGCATCGCGATATTGATCATGTCGTTTGGACATGCGTGAAGTATCGTGATGTCAGCTCTCAACTAATCAATTCCTTGCGTACCCAATGTCCCAGTTCGCGACATTCTTGCTTGACCTTCCTCACATGAAACTTCTTTATCATTTCATTAAATCCATTGGAGTTCCAATTTTAACTCCATTCTCTTCCTTAAGTTCAACCAATAGCCAGCTATATTATATTGAATAAAAGTGATGAACTTATTCAAACAAACCTGAAATAGTTACAAGATAATTTATATTAGCAAATCACTTGATAAAAACCGTTTTAGATTAACTAAAGAATACCAACATACTATTATGATATTCAAAATGTATTAGGTTTAAAGTATTATGTATTGTAGAATCCACGGCGAAGAAAAACTTATTTTGATTTTGCACCTTTTACTGCTACTACTGCTGTTAGTTTCCGGAATTGCTCAGCTGGTTGAATTTTTGGGTCTAAATAATGGAAGAATTTTGTATACCGTTCCTTCGATTTCATAGTTTCGTCATGTACAAAAATATAATTGCTTAAGATAAGAACTTCATCGAGTTGTTGAAACTCAACTCCATTTCCTATTGACGTTGGATTAAAGACCCAAGGGGTTCGAAAACTGCCGAAAACCGATAAAATGGAGATTACAGGTCAAAAACAAAATTCACATTTCACTACTACGCTTACTCTCACTAATGCTCGACGATGATTTACTGAAATTTATATGACGATTCAGACTTGAAAAATAGCCGTATTCTGAATATTGTCATCTCACTTGGATAAAACAATGCGCATCTCCCACGCATTGTTAAATTTCTAGTAATTATATCTGTAGTTAGATATATACACACACCAAACAAAGTAAGAATAATAAGGTACGCTGCCTGGTGACTGCCGAAAATTTGACAGAAGCTGCTATATTGCTATCTATATTGTATAGAACATTTTCAATCCGGTAGAAGATGCTACAAGAACTCGAGTCTCTCAATGCATGAACCGTGCAAAACCCTTGTGTGGAGCATTCACAGACATTTTCATAGACACAACTTATACAAAGGTTATACGCACATATTTAGAATAAGCGACAATAGTAAAATGATTCCATCGCAATTATCAACTGCCTGTATAGAATCGGTTCGCGAAACGAGAATAAGCGACCGTTTGTTGCTTCAGAGCGCATCCCCACAGCAGCGTGCTAACCTTTGATTCTCAGAAATGTCATCGAGAGAAAATCGCTCTCGCACTGGTGTCTATTCTATGTTAAATGAGCCATGCCGGGTTTTTTTTGTTGCGATGATATCCGTCTCTCTTTGATGGCACTGATTCAATCGTGTGAAGAGTTGCTGGTGAGCGTTCTTTGATACGATAAAAGCCTTCCTTGATAAGGTATAATTAGCACTGAGTTATGTCTTCAACAACAGGTGTTACAGCGCAATCATTGCATATTATAAGCCGGAGAGTTAAATGAATAACTCTTTCTCTCTCTCAAAGTTCAAGATCGTTTTTCCTTAAATAAAATTTTTGGCAGGCGAGGAATGCATCCGAGATGGTAACCCTAGTTCTGCCCATGTAAATCAATCTTTGATGACAGTTTTGTATATGCAGTCGGCTGCGAGGTCTGTCGAACCAAAATGTAACTCCAAAGCTCTGCTTTGTGTATGTTTCAGTTCAGTTTTCATAGATTGATTGAAACGATAACTCAGAAAACATTTCATGGAATTCTCAAATTAACATCCCACTAATTGTTTTTGATAACTGTGAAGAAACTTTGTAGAGAAGTGTCAAAAGTCCCCGAATGTTCAAGTGGCAGTTACTGAAAATGTTAACAAAAACCCAGTTACATAAAACAGCTAGGAAACTGTCTGGATTGTTCTGGATTCTAGTAAAAGCAACATATGTGAAATAAGTTTGACTACCAAACAGTTATATCTGCTACTGAATGAGAAAACCACAGGACGACAATGACATATTTAAGCGTGTAAAAATATGCATTCGAAATCACTCGATTTAAAATTAAGCAATAAAGGGAGACCTTATATTATTACAAAAATTGCTATACCCTTGGCCGTTTCCGTCGCTTAACGTAACCACGAAAATGAGAAAAAAAAATACGACCACAGTAATGAATTTGTCAATGTCACTTTCGGAATGCCTCTCGCGAAGGGCTCGTATCAAAATCAGCACACATCATTCGAAAGGCGATAGCACGGTGACAGATTGGACTAAAACCGTCAACCGAACCGCAACCGGCACGTGTTCAAGCGTTGACATCAATTACCAGCCGAAGAGAGAAACCCTGATGGATGTTGACAGTCGGCAGCACTGTCGGTTTCATCTGTCGGCTTGTGGTACCTCATAAAGCCAAAAGATTGCAATCTAGGTCTGACCTGCGACTCGTAATGGGTCAGCGGAACTGCGCTCGTAAAATGGTGCAAGTACCCTTCTCTACCGATTATTAAATACCGCTGTGCTGCGAATTGCCACAAGAGAACCTCTTTCGACGAGCTCCGCGCACAATGAAGAACGCAATTTGCGATCTGTTTTTTTGCTCTCCCCGTTTTATGTAACGTAGTAATTGGCGCTTAATTTACCACTAATGAGAAGCGCGAGCCTACTTCTCACAGGAATGACGATGAATTTCCGATAATCTGGATGTTGGATTGCGATCTAGTTAGCACTTAAGTGGCCCCTGTAACCTCACTCTGGACTGCCAATCCGAGCGCACTTATAAAATCCAATCACTTTCCATTCAGTAGTCTGTGTTTAGTGCACACTCGCAGCTGATCCAAGCGTTTATCTATTTGGCAGAAATGACCGGAACCTGAGCTGAACCTATTAGTTAGATTGATTCAATTTGTCAGTCCTGTTGCCAGTGCGAAAGGTGAATGTATATTAAATAATGTGAACTCTGGTTTATGTGATGATCAATACCAGATCACCAGACTAATGAATATTCGAAATAAGTCTTTTAACCTTAGGAATCAATTACGCCGATTAAATAATGTATTGATACATTTTCTCTCTTTTTCAAGTATTCTCCTAAAGCTGCGCAAAATTTTTGAATTTTAAGTTGAAGCTACTTAAGCAACGTTAGCCCACGTCTGCAGATGGCAAATATATGGTAGGATATGATCATATTCCCAAATTAGAGTCACATTGTATTCGACTTGTTTATCTAAATTTATGATGAAATAAAAGATGCAGAGTTCCCCAATGCTACTGTTAATACTTTAGTTCAAACTGTTAAAGTTCAGTTCATACTAAAAAGTGAGCTGACTGCGTATTGCTGCTTAAAGTAGCTGTTTCGATTATAGAGGGGATTTAACCTCAAAGTCATTCATCTCTTAAAGCCAGAAAAACTTTCTGTCCCAGGTGGGCAGCATGAATGGCATAGACCATGCTTCATTTCTATGAGAAGTTGCCTTCACTCATCAAGGAATGTCCTTGATTCTTCAATGTATGTAAAGATACATGGTACCTTAACAACATACATCGAAAAAATCGTGTGATTTTACATCTTATTAGATGCACATAAATGGAGCGTCACAGTTCACGTAAATCGTAATCACATGCAAGAATATTCAATATTGTGTCTAAAATTCCATGACATGAAATTCATTGAAATAAAGAAAAGTAATGATAGCGACCGCTGTGACTTGAACCGAGAATCATCGGATTTCAAAGTACGTCCGTTGATCGACTGAGCCACAGAAGCACACATCTGTTTGGCTGTTAAAAAATGCCTTTAAATGCATAGTCTTACCCGCTAGCCGAATGCACATTACAGTCGGAATCGGTAAAATTCATGCTAATCTAACATTAAGTCATTACAAATGCAATTTCCCGTCATTTGACATATTAGGTCTTTATGAATTACATCGTATGAGGTATTAAGTCACCTGTAAAATTCTTTTTTTTTAGAAGAATTAGTAAGAACACGCCGGAGCAATCGAAAGGAGTTCTGTGTAGTCGTGATTTTTGTTTTTTTATGCGTTTACTTCTTTATTATTGAATAAACAAAACTGTACGATTTTCACATGTACATTTCGGGATCTATTCTAACACCAGTATAAGTGGAGGCCGTTTCGAACCGATGGAAGTTACTGAAGCAAATACCATAACACCTGCCGGATGTTGGGCTGGGAAATTAAAATTCACATTCTTCAACTAAGAAAGTAAACTTCTCGAATGAATCAATCGAGGCTGCACTGTTGGTTTTTTCTACGTGGGGGATACGTACCGCATATTTTTTTTATTCCCAATATGTTAGAAATGCATGAACAGATCTGAGAAAAAACTGATTTTGGAACTTAAAAAAATTTTGAGATTTTTTTTTCAATATGCCAAATGTCTTTGAAATGCATGAAACGTCCAGATCTAAAAATTCCAGATCCTAAAAAGCTTTGGGACTTCGAAACCACCTAACTTCGGAAATTCGCGAAACTAAAGAATTTTTTGTATGCCAAATAAAGACTGTCCCAGAAAGTATGGACGCACTTTGATTTCACTGTAAATAATTCACAAGTGTTAGATATTTAAATTCTATTCGATATACTGATAATATTAGACTACTACAACAGAGTATTATTCTCAACATTTGCTACTTAGCCATTATAGACTAGCTGGCGCGCCTTCTTGCGAACGTTCCTTATTAAATTCCGTACAGACTTCTTGGCGACAAGCTTTGATACTTTTTTCAATCTTTTTCGAACTGTTGAATGGTTTCAGCTGCCGAGACATGTTTCCTAAGATGTGCCTTCGTTAATGCCCAAAATTCCTCAATTGGTCGAAGTTGTGGGCAATTTGGTGGATTCGTGTCTTTTGGGCCGAAAGTGACATTTTTGGTAGTATACCATTCTAACGTTGATTTCGAGTAGTGGCAAGAAGCAAGATCTAGCCAGCAGACAACAGGATCCTTGTGGCTTCGAATCATGGGTAGAAGTCATTTTTGTAAACATTCCTTGATGTATATTTCGCTGTTCATTGAAGCAATGGTGACGAAGGGTTTCGAAATCTTACCACAGCTACAAATTGCTTGCCAGACCATAGCTTTCTTACCAAATATTTCGACTTCAATCGATGTCTCGGACTGGTTTAACACTTGCCCTTCTCGCACCGTATAATATTGTGGTCCCCGCAAGGATTTGTAATCGAGTTTCGCGTAGGTTTCGTCGTCCATGATTATGCAGTTCAAATTTCCAGCAATTTATCCAACTGAGGGTTAGCAGGATCTTTTTTTCGACCCGTTTTCGGTTTATCTTCAAAGGTGTTATCCTCGCCGAACTTCCTGATTGCATTTCGCACGGCTTTTTCACTTACTCCTTCCAATTTTGCTATCTTTCTCAGTGACAGTCCGCGTTCTGTGCACGATTTGTACACAATTTTTCGACGTTGTTCTGCTGAAAGTTCACGCATTTGGAAACAAACTAATGAAAACGAGTGAACAACTGCACAAGTGGTTAGAGAAGAGTGTAAACTACAGGACGCAGCCATAAAAATTTACAGATTCTGAACCATTGCGAAATGGCAGCGGCTTTGGTTGCGTCCATACTTTCTGGGACAGTCTTTATCCTAACAGACAACAAAATAAAACGAGTCAGAAGAACGTCAAGCGTATTCTAATAAGCAACAAAAAAGACAAAGCAGAAGGAATATTACGAAACTGCTTGGCCGCAGAACTGCAATACTGACACTAACTGAAAGAAAAGGCTCTGTTTAAATACATTTTCATTAAATTTTTACAGACAGGAAGGTGGGACTTACGAGAGTAAAAACATGTCCGGCCACAGAATTGGCATTTCAAAATGCATAGATTCTTAGGAATCTTTTTATTTTGTTCCTATAAGATTTTAATAGCCTAATTGTCGAGTTTTGCTATAAGGTTCCTATAACCTATTTGTCTAGTTTATTCCATGTTAAACAATGTCGATTGTATTTTCCTTGAATGTAATACTTTGGCAGCTGAATTTTTGCAACTCGTTCGGAGCGAACGGTACTCAAAACAGCTCGTCCAATACGCCACGGTTGGTTGCGGTAATCCTAAATTTTGCATAAGAACAGCGTACTGCAATTGGAATAAGTGAAACCACGATACCAAATCATTCGAATTAGAAGTGAACCTTCGAACCTCAAAATCAATTTTATAAAAGATTTCGTTTGTACGTCTACCATAACGGAACAATTTCCAAGCATCATCAAATCAATGGCACTTTGAACAAGCCATAACTAAAGTGATCGTTTGAATGCACACAATAAAAAAAACATGTATCCATTAACCCGTAGCTCATTTTACAATTTATTATGACCATCGCCGCCATTAGTCTCATTAGCACCTGTTTTCATCTGTGGCTGGTTTGACAAATTTTAAAACAAATCGGAGGAAATCGTTGACTTCAAATGGTGGCCAAATGCCAAACCAAGCGAAATGGCAAGAGTCGGTATTGGCACGGATTAAGTCATACTGCAAGCAATACGAATCGCCAGGGACAAATTTGTTATTTGATATGAATTATCTCGATCCAGTGAAGCAATTCAAACAACGTGTCACTACGCTATGTGGGTATTGAACCATGAACCGATCCACCGACAGACGTGTGCTCTGCACACGTCGCAGGAGCAGGCAATACTTCTTCTACTGAAACAATCCGCCTGAATTGCTATTAGTTGCGGCTTTTTTCTACTCCTTCCCCGACGTCTGCCAACAAAAACTATTCAAAGGCCGTCGCTGGTTGCCATAACTGATGTGCTGGAAATGGCAGAGAAAAACTGCAACTATTCATTAGAGACTTCAACGGATAATCTGATGTGTCCATACATCAAGTATCGGGTGCCCGGAGAATCTGGCATTGGGACGAACAAAATTGAGCATAAGAAATTGACAATGAAAGAGTTCAGTGTTGGATGCGGGATAGGGAAAAAATAACCAACCAACCAACAACAACAATAAAACAATAACAACAAAGATCTTATCCGCTACTTTTCCGACGGTCGATTTTTCACCAGCTTATCTGCAGTTCGTGGATCCGATACACTAGTCAACTTCACCAGGTGCCATGCGTTCGGTCTGTGGCTTTTTATATATGATAGTTTTGATATAGACGAAATGAAATGAAATGAAAATGATTCAGTATAAATGATAAAAAACAATCGATTCACTATTTCTATCGACGAGAAACAGACTGGAAAATGATTGATGCTTGAAAACATAGGAATGAAAATTAGAGAAAAAATTACTCCAAAGACAAGCTTCGAATGAGAAACTTTAATTTTTTATCGGTGAAATCGTTTCGGCAAATGAACTACTTTGGATGGGATGAAAGACAAAGTTTGAAAAATTTGTGTAAGTTTACGTCTTTCGAGGACGATGTATTCGAGCTTTAAAAATGACTTCATCTAACTCAACTATTCTCAACCTGTGATCCGTGGACCCCACCGGTCCGCGAAGTAGTTATTTGCTGGTCGGCGAACCATTTTCATGAGCAACTTTTGTTGATCAAAAATTGTTTCTAACAGTTTGTTACCTCAAATCCAATATAATCACGTTTTAGAGGTAATATAATACTAGAGTGTAAACATATTTTCTGCGCACATAATGATCTTAAACTCCATAATAGTTCTATGCAAAGGGGTCCGCGGTATTAAAAGTTTGGGAATCACTGATCAAAAAGTCATTATTTTAAATTCAGGTATTTTACGATTTACTCTCCTATGCATTGTGTCATGTGTGAATTTACGTCACCTGTAAAATTCATATTGTTTTGCTGTATGTATGTATGTATGTATGTATGTATGTATGTATGTATGTTCAAGTTGCATCAAAATAGCCATCGTTGAAAGTTACTTTAACTGAAAATCTTTTACACGGCTTAGGAATTTATGTGTATTGCTAAGTTAAGGGGGGTACTCTATGAAAATCTATTTTGTCTGAGAATAATAATTCGAAGTTTCAACGTCGTACTTTGAATATTATCGGAGATACTGTTCTTTGAATTTACTCGCGCCATGCCATCCTTTAAGCACCTAAGTCCTAATATATAAAAATTGTTTTTTTTTTCATTCTCAAATGTGCATCTACAATGCTCCAGAGGAAATTTTCCTGTCGTCTTCGGTTTCTGTACAGTAAAAAAATGAAAATGGATCGTATTTTCCACCGTTTCATAGAGTGCCCCTTAATGAATTGACGTCATTTGTGGTCGAGATATTTTCGGTTCTTGTCTGTATTCTACACCTTTTATTTTACGTCGTTGATACCAAGTCATTTTCAATTTCTATATTCTACTATATTGTACATCAGTGATTTCCAAACTGGTCCCTACTACCCACCTGTGGGCGCTAGCTTGTTTTTAGTGGGTAGTAAAGTCAAAGTGGTCAACAGGTGGGCAATAAGTCTCAAGTAATGGGCTTTCCCATTAAATCTATCTGGAACGTATGGAAAATTTTTCTAGAAATCATTGCTAAATCCCATCCAGGATCAAGGACAATAATTGTAACTATGATGATAATAGCCAATAAAATTAAGACTCGAGTCATCTCGGTATTCTAAGTTCATTTCAAACAGAGTATAGAAAAAATATTGACTCATGCATTCTACTTAGCTAATGCAATTATTCATGCCTTTCGTTTGACTCTTTCCATCAAATTTTGTACTGGTAACTTCCCTCTCCAAAATAACTGCAACTTGTTAATTTTACTGCAACTTGCTGACAAGGACAACAGTCTGTCGCTTCTATTTGAGTTTGCACTTGTCTCAATATTTTTCTATTGGGACATAACATATTCCAATAGGGGAAGATGGGGTAAAACGCACTTCCGAGGCATGATGCACCTTTAGCTTTTCTCAAAAGTTAAAAAAAAAATTAAAAAGTGATGGTTCAATCATATCTGGAAAAATTAAAAAAAAAAACAATTATGTATCTGTTATAAGTAATTTTTGATGTTCGTTCCATAGTAATTTTCTACGGTGAGGAAGACGATTTTAATTATGTAACCAGTGAACTTCTTTGCCAATCATTCGGGTTTCTAAAATTAGTTTTCATACAGACGATGTATTTGCAATTTTATACAAAAATCAAATCAAATTTATCGTCTCACATTTTTGGGGCAAAACGACCCGAATTGTGTGAGGCAAAATACTCAAGAATTCGCTTAGTGTACAATTCTTTTTTTTTTTTTTTATTCAATAATATAATATAATATTAAGGCACACTGCTTAAGCTCTAAGATGCCAAGGGTATTTACTAATCTTAATTATCATCTAACTTAAAACTAGAGTAGTATCATTATGTAATATAGTATCTGGCGATCGGTAGTGGCCGGTGAATTGAATTTAGGATGAGATGATTCCAGATGGCGATGGTAATTTTCTATGTTGGCCGCATTCTTCGGTCCGTGAGGGTCCGCGGGAAACACCCCCAGGCTACGAAGGCCCGGCGGGTGGCCCGCATGCTGGTCATTGACTGGAGCGGTCTTCCGGTGATGGTGATGTTACGGAAGAGAATGAAAAAAAGAAGTAAATATTGTGGGAAACGGGGTAAAAAAGGGGTGTGTGAACAAAATGTTTGAAAACGACAGAGATCTAATTAGTTGCCATCGAGATGGTGAAAAAACAGGGAAAGGGGAACGAAAAAGTTAGTGACAAAAAAAAAGATCTTGTTAATTCCAATGAAGATGGTGAACAGGGACGGGGATCGAGAGAATCGGGCGGATGTTAGTGTCGAACCTGTAGGTGGAGATTATATTTTCTGAGCGAGGAATAACACATTACACTTGTATATCAATGTGTTTGAGGTACTGGTATATGAGAAGCATATATGAACTATCCCGACTCGCCAACACATCCCGAACCGGCACCTCAGGCGGTCTACCTCGGGCCCTGAGGGATTCCAGTAGCTTCGACCTGGCGTCACGATACTCTACGCACGACCACACGACATGCTCGATGTCCTGATAACCGTCGCCACAGGTGCAGAGCCCGTTCTCCACGATCCCGATACGCCGGAGATGTGCGTTGAATGTATAGTGATTTGACATGAGCCGTGACATAACGCGAATGAAATCACGACTCATGTTCATCCCCTTGAACCAAGGTTTCGTCGATACCTTAGGGATAATGGAGTGTAGCCATCGTCCCAGTTCGTCATTCGTCCATGAAGTTTGCCAACTTTCGAGAGTTTTCTGACGAGAAATACTGAAAAATTCATTGAAGCAAATTGGTCTTTCATAAATATCACCTTCCAATGCGCCCACTTTAGCCAATAAGTCTGCCTTTTCATTGCCCGGAATGGAACAATGCGAAGGGACCCAGACTAACGATATTAAATAAGACCGTTCAGATAAAGTTCTCAAATGTTCCCGTATTTTCCCCAGGAAATATGGGGGATACTTTCCTGGCTTCATTGCCCGGAGAGCTTCTATTGAACTTAGACTGTCCGTGACAATGAAGTAATGGTCTTTGGGCATGGTTTCAATGATCTCGAGGGTGTACTGAATAGCAGCTAATTCTGCGACGTAAACTGAAGCCGGATCACTGAGTTTGTACGAAGCGGTGATGTTTTGATTGAAGATGCCGAAGCCTGTGGACTCGTTGATGTTTGATCCGTCAGTGTAAAACACCTTTTCACAGTTGACTGTTCTAAATTTATTATAAAAAATATTTGGGGCCACTTGAGGGCGCACGTGATCCGGAATTCCACGAATTTCTTCTCTCATGGATGTGTCGAAAAACACAGTAGAATCAGAAGTATCCAAGAAATGAGCACGGTTGGAAACAAACGAAGAAGGATTAATATTCTGAGCCATGTAATCAAAATACAAGGACATAAAACGGGTTTGAGAGTTAAGCTCAACTAACCTTTCGAAGTTTTCAATCACCAGAGGATTCAAAATGTCGCATCGAATGAGCAAACGATATGAGAGATCCCAGAACCGGTTTTTCAGTGGAAGAACGCCTGCCAGCACTTCGAGGCTCATCGTATGAGTCGATTGCATGCAACCCAAGGCAATACGCAAACAACGATACTGAATTCTTTCCAGCTTGATGAAATGAGTGTTCGCCACTGATCGGAAGCAGAAGCATCCGTATTCCATCACGGACAATATCGTTGTTTGATACAACCTGATCAGGTCTCCTGGGTGGGCACCCCACCATGATCCGGTTATTGTACGAAGAAAGTTGATTCTCTGCTGGCATTTTTGTTTCAGATACCTAATGTGACATCCCCAGGTGCCTTTGGAGTCGAACCAGACCCCGAGATATTTAAATGTGAAGGCCTGAGCTATGGTTTCACCCCCTAGTTGAAGCTGTAATTGTGCTGGTTCTCGCTTCCTCGAAAATACAACCAGCTCAGTTTTCTCCGTAGAGAACTCGATACCCATTTGAAGAGCCCATAATGATAAGTTGTCGAGAGTATCTTGTAATGGTCCTTGGAGATCGGCAGCTTTGGGTCCTATAATAGACACAACGCTGTCGTCGGCAAGTTGTCTTAGCGTGCAAGATGTGTTGATACATTCATCGATATTACTTACGTAAAAATTGTTTAAAAGGGGGCTTAAGCATGAGCCCTGAGGAAGACCCATGTAGCTGAATCGTATTGTCGACAAATCACCATGCGCAAAGTACATGTGTTTCTCAGACAATAGATTATGTAAAAAGTTGTTCAAAACTGGCGAAAGACCATGCTGATGCAACTTCTCAGATAGGATATTTATAGAAACTGAGTCAAAAGCCCCCTTAATGTCTAGGAAAACTGACGCCATTTGTTCTTTACGAGCAAATGCCATTTGAATTTCTGTTGAGAGCAACGCAAGACAATCGTTCGTTCCTTTGCCCCTGCGGAAACCAAATTGTGTATCTGAAAGTAAACCATTAGTTTCGACCCAATTGTCTAGACGAAACAGAATCATTTTTTCGAACAATTTCCGGATACAGGAAAGCATAGCAATCGGCCGATACGAATTGTGATCGGAGGCTGGTTTCCCTGGTTTTTGGATGGCGATAACTCTGACTTGTCTCCAGTCGTGTGGGACAATATTACCCGTGAGGAACTTGTTGAATAAATTCAGCAAGCGCCTTTTGGCGGGGTCAGGCAGATTTTTCAACAAGTTGAATTTTATTCTGTCTAATCCCGGGGCTTTATTGTTACATGACAAAAGTGCAAGTGAAAGCTCTACCATCGAAAACGGTGATTCGTTTGTATTTGGTGTCGCGGCGCGGGTGATCTTCTGTTCCGGAACAGAGTCTGGGCATACTTTTTTAGCGAAATCGAATATCCAGCGGTTGGAGTATTCCTCGCTTTCATTCGTGGTGTTATGGTTGCGCATTCGTCGGGCTGTGTTCCAAAGAGTGCTCATAGATGTTTCTTTCGTTAAGCCGTCTATAAACCGACGCCAGTAACCGCGTTTCTTGGCTCTAATCAAGTTCTTAGTTTTAACGTCTAACGCCGCGTAATTCCGGTAATTATCAGGTGTTCCATTTTTTCTGAATTTTTTATACGCGGAGGCTCTCTCCGCGTTTAAATTTGTGCACTCTTTGTCCCACCACGGGTTGGGAGGACGGATGTTAGTTTTTGCGCCGGGTACACGTTTCGTCTGAGCTTGAATCGCAGTATCGAGAATCAAGCCAGCCAAAAACGTGTACTCTTCCTCCGGAGGAAGTTGTAGAGTTCTTTCAAGTTTCTCAGATATCGAGGTCGCATAGCTATTCCAATCAATATTTCGTGTGAGGTCATACGAAACATTGATTGTCTTCGATGGTTTTAAGCCGCTGGTGATTGATATTACGATCGGTAGATGATCACTACCGTGGGGATCAGGAATTACCTCCCACGTGCAATCCAACCGTAGCGATGTCGAGCAAAGGGATAAATCCAGCGCACTTGGTCTTGCTGGTGGTGCAGGAATCCGTGTCATTTCTCCCGTATTCAAGATTGTCATATTGAAGTTGTCGCAAATATCATGGATCATAGCTGATCTGTTATCGTCGTGAAGACAGCCCCATCCCGTACCGTGTGAGTTAAAGTCTCCTAAAACCAACGTCGGTGCGGGAAGGAGCTCTATGATATTACTGAGCCGCCGATGCCCAACCAAGGCTCTAGGGGGAATGTAGATGGAAGCAATACAAAGGTCCTTACCTTTGATTGTAACATGACATGCGACAACTTCAATACCTGGTATCGAGGGGAGGTTAATTCGATAAAAAGAATAGCACTTTTTGATCCCTAAAAGTACTCCTCCATAGGGAACATCTCGATCCAGGCGAATAATGTTAAAATCGTGGAAGTTTAAGGATATTTCAGAAGTTAGCCAAGTTTCGCACAATGCAAATGCGTCACATTTCAGATTATTTACTAGAAATTTAAAAGAATCTATTTTTGGGATGATACTTCTGCAATTCCACTGTAAAACAGTGATTAGATCCGTGACCTCGGTGGATGATTTAGCCATCGAAGGATACAATCGCTGAGAGAAGGGGCCAATTTGCAGTCAACTGCTTCAAATATGTTTTTACTGTTGGCATGAAAGCAATTAAAATGCTTCTAAGAGGGTCTGAAATATTGAAAGTTGTAAAGATCCAGTCCACAACATCAGAGAACTTGATAAGTCCAGCACCTAGTTGGTTCTCTGGTAGATTTTCTGGGACGCTTGGGGATTTTGTAGTCCCGGGAAGTCGTGGGAATTCCATCTCGGAATTGAGTTTTCCGAGACCAGGAGCTTTTTGCTTCGGTGTTGTGTCCCGATTCCCGTTAGCTGTAACTTTTCGAAGCCCTTCGGAAGACACCTTCGAACCCTTACTAGGTAGCTTATGAGAGGATTTATTTATTCTTTTCCTACAGCTATGAGGGACCGCCGAAGATGGACCTTCCAAAGGGTCGTCAGAATCGCTCTCGTCAGTTGACAAGCAGGCATATGGGTTCGTTGTCTGTTTAGGAGGGGTGGCACTTTTAAGCATCTCTGCGAAAGAACGCTTGGAGTGCTCCTTTAGGGAACGCTTCATTCGATCACCTCGCAGTTTGTAAGCGGGACAATCAGAGAGGTCATGCGGACCCTCCTTACAGTAGAGACACTTTTCAGCATCCTTACCGCAAGAGCCGTCCGCATGAGCTTCCCCACAGTTAGCACAACGTGGCTTATTGCTGCAATGGGTAGCTGTATGCCCCAGTTGTTTGCAATTAGTACAGTTCATTACTCGGGGTACGAATAGGCGAACAGGCAAACGAACCCGGTCCAAGAGGATGTAGTTGGGCAAAGCAGAACCGGCGAAGGTCACACGATAAGAGTCTGATTGGGGATAGGACTTTGTTCCATCCCCGGCGATCGATACTGAATGCAATCGCTTGCAATCCAGTATCTTGACATTCTTAAGTGAGGGGTCTTTAAAACAACCCGCCCCGTACTTAAGAACGTCCTCGCAAGTCAAACTCGAATCGGTGACCACACCGTCGATTTCGACTTCACGAGCTGGCACGTAGACGCGGTACTCCCGCGTAAAAGGATCATTTTGAACGAGCTCATTAGCCTGTTTTGAACTGGTAAACAGGACCCTGAGCTTGTCTGGATGTATCTTATCAAAACTTTTTATAGTATTGTATCGCGAGGACAGGTCCCGCGATATTTTTAAAATATTTAATTTTTTTTCTTTCGATTTGGTCCGGAAATAGACCGCATAAGGACCGGCCGGTAGTGCGAGTCCATCCGGATAGCTCTTTATGCGAGACTTTTTATAGTCAAGGGAAGTCTCCATTTGATCATCGGGAACGGGGGGGTCAGAATTTACACTAGACATGTTGCGGAGCTACCTCCGCACAGAAATAAGTGAATCGGGGAGAAATAGAACAGTCGAATGCAGGAAGGAAAAACAAAACTAAATAATGATACTTAACTTAAATCCAACGGGGGCCACCAAGGCCTAGCCCTCGTCGATCGGCGTATCGCCGCTGCGATGGTGTGCAAAAAACCTCCGAGAGGAAAAAGCACACTCTTTTTTAATCCGCACAGTGATATCACGTACACCGCTGGGCCTGTTTTGATCGATCGAACAATCACCGGCTAACGGTACTGTTTCGATCGTCCGCTCACAACAATACACTGCTTCAGTATATAATGTGCATAAAACCTCTCACAGGAAAAAGCACTATTGTCTATTACACAATAGCAATCTAGTTTTGATCGTCCGGTCACTTTATCACACACGGCACTGGTTTTCAACGCTTTCGCAGTAAACACAAAGCACGTCCGTTCACTCTGAAGGTTGAAACGGCAATGAAGTGTACAATTCTTCTTAAATTATAAGAAGAAGCTTTTGAGGGTGCATATTGTCCCGTGGTTGTCATGAGCTTTAATCCGTTGTTTTGATGGATGTTTACCCGTTGTTCAAGATCATCCTGCCTCTATGTTCAGATAATCGTCACTTCGTGTAATTAAGAATGTATATTTTCATGTTTTGCACGATCGGGCGTCATGCCCCGCATATATTTCATTAGACAATTTTTAAGGGGTTTAGAAAATAAGATATTTCATGTAATTTTCAATGCATTCAGCCAGTATTTGTACGTAATTTTGAGAAATAATGATTACGGAAGATAGTCATGCATTATATTCTTCCGTGTTATTCTCTATAGTTAAGATATAGCTACATTCCCTTACGGGGTACATTTTACCCCATCTAGATGAAGCTCTTTTAAATCTGATTGTCTTGATGTCTTATACTCTGTAATTCACCTTCATTAGCTGCCTGCGCGACCGACCGACTTGATTTCACTATTCTATACGTTTCTTCTCCGACTAGTTTGACAGTTGGATTTGAACCGCTAAGTAGGCGTGAAGTTAACGCCGTTTGGCGAAACACTCAATATGAACTGTTTTGCACTGACTGCTCGAAGACGAAACGTAAAGAATAGTGAAAAACGGCTTTTAGCCAAACCCCTAAATAACGACTTGATTTGTTATTCTTACGTTTCGTCTTTGACTCATCAGTGCAGAGAAGTTCAAATTGAACTGCTTAGTGCTAAACTCGGCAGTTCAATTTGAACTGCTAAGCAGACGTAAAGTCTCTGCTATTTACAGAACACTTTTTGTTTTGCAACGAAGTGCAATGTCTTTTCTGACGTGCCAAACGAAAACGTGTTTTCGACTATTTCTGGCCAATGCAGGTTTGCTCATTTAGGGGTTAGCCAAATTTTGTGCTAGGGCACATAACCGTTTTTATTATCGGCCTGCAAGTCAAGACTATTCAAAATTTGCAAAAAAAATTGCAAGTGAGGTGATTTGTAAATCTAAATTACTGACGGTTAGATGTTTTTCCGATTGATGTGGAATTTGTTGCGAAAACTTACGGGTTGTATAAAAACTATCAGCTATTTTTGTCTCAGTCTCATACCAAATTTTTAGAAAAACTATTCCGCACCTAGGAATACAATACACGAAAAATCATACTGAAAAATGACTGATAAAATGAAAATAACGATATACTAAACCTAGCGACACCAATTCTCAAAGACAGTTCTTAATTCGCAAGCTTCTCTAGTCCAGGCAAATCTTTCTGCCAATTGAACTACTTTGGAAGTGATGAAACACAATTTCGAAGCCTCCCCAGTAAAAAAAGGACTTGACATATGATCTGACAGTGCACGGCCAGTGTAGTTCAAATATTAATCTCAAATCGGTGAACTAATGCCGCACGCAAACACTTATGAAGCCAATATCAATACTAATCGAATCACTTTTTCATTCTCCGGCTGGGCTGTATGTCACTGTTGTCTATTTTTCTTACCCATTGTTTGATCGATAGGATTTAGATTTAACTTTCCATTTTAACCTTGTATGATTGGAAAAGAACTAGTATTTTTTACCGTTTCTATCCATTTTACCATTCGAAACTCCAGTTAACTGCAAAAAAAAAACTAAATATTAATCCATCAATCTAAAATTTTAAAATTTTCAATCTTGGTAGGTAGTAGGAAGAATAATGTATGTTAAGTAGGCATTCGTCCAAACAAGTTTGAGAACCACTGTTGTATATGATGAAGACATTTATGAAAACGAAACGAAAATGTGTAGATTTGTTTCGAGTCGGGTAACTGAAAGACAACAGAAATTTAGAGTACAAAGTCTTTTAATAACGTAACCTAATCTTGAGGAGGTTTGTAAAAGTTCGGAGCTACTATTCATCATACTGAAACTGATAACCATGTCCAAAACGTCCATTGTCCAATTCATCAGTAAACGACGATATCCGGACCGGTGAAGTAGCAAACTTTATCTTAAAAAATATCTCGATAGTAAAATTGTACGATATTTATTTGAGGGTGAGAAATAGTTGTGCTTAGTGCACATAATCATACTGTGTCTTCAACGCATAACAGTTTATATTGAACTGCAATGCCACTAAGTAGTTCTAGTTTAACCGCTAAACAAACTTGAAACTTCTGCGCAAAACAAAGTTACCTCTCATAAAAAGTCACAGCAGTCTGCCGAAAAAATTTGAATGCATAATACTTGATTAAAGCATTTATTTTAGAAAAATATTGTATTTTCATTCAAAGTTTTTTTTGCTCGGTTATTGCATAACAAATGTTTCTATAAAACAATTTTTGCATGGTTTTTGCATTTAAAAATACATAAATAGGGTTTTTAAACTAAGCTGCACCTGACCGATTTGTGCATTCAGACATTCATATAAGTCTACACTGTAAAGAATTGCTTGACTTTATTTTGTTTCGAAATTTCAAAAATGATGTCTCATAAAACGTATTTTTTTGCTTCATGTATCGTTGCAGGAAAATGAAGAAGATTATTGCACTTTAGGCCCAAAAGGTGTGATACACCTCTAGAAATCTCGATCAGTATCGTTTTCATTTGAAATTTTGCGAACTTTAACGAATTTGGATAGGAGATTATTGAACAAAATAGATTTCAACCATTTTTAAAAATCCAAGTGTACTAGTGATTTTCACCAAATCAGTAAAGTTTTCGAATAAATATACAGAAAAAATTCCTAATCGAGTCCTACACTAGAAACAATCGATTCTGAAAATTTAGAACCGATTGGCCAAAACAAACTTTATTTTTATCAGTCGGTGTTGAACAGTCGTTCGCACCGTACGCGTATAGCTCTTGGCTCCTGGAATTTTTTTTCTGGCTACCTAGAGTTTCATTGATTCAAGGCTTCAGTCTTTTTCAAGGCTACCTGAATCACTAAGTAAGTGACTAAGTGATACAAAGAGTGATATTAGAGTGACTAAGAAATTAATCAGCCTTTTTTAAGGCTAGCTAGGAGTCTAATCGAAGACTAATTTAGCCTAGTTAATTTAATTTAAAATTTCATTCATTTCAAAATTGCCTGCGTCCAACCGGAAAGGCAACAAGCCTAAGGCTAAAAATAATTCAATACGGAATAAATCACAATCCGTTATTCAACAACGTTATTTAGAATCTGAATGTAAAAATAAAAGACAACGGATGGATTTCCCTTCCGCTGATCCTATTCCGTCTAACAATATTTACGAGATTCTTCCTGAATCCGACATAGAAGAAAATTCTTCAAAAATTCCCAAAATGGACGCTTGTCGTTCTGGGAAGAAACATCAATCTATGCCACCAGTGACGGTGATGATTTCCGACTTCAAAGCCGTCCGTACTGAACTTTCTACTTTTCTCCCGGAAGTAAAAGTCTCATTTCAAATCGGACGAAGAGGCGAATGTCGAGTCTTGGTGGATGGATTGGAAGATTACGAACGTCTTATTCGATATTTGTCCGAGAAACTTCATAAATTTTATTCATATGATATAAAATCAGACAGACCTTTCAAGGCTGTCTTGAAAGGATTATCAAATGATCAAAGTATTGATGAAATTAAAAATGAACTAAAAGAATTGCTTGGTTTTGCCCCTTCCCAAGTAATACTTATGAAAAAAAGAGCGAATGGTACTTCTAAACCACGCTCTGGAATTTCCCATGAACTTTACCTAATACACTTCAATCGAAGTGATGTAAACAATTTGAAAACTTTAGAAAAAGTACGTTTCATTTCCCACATTAAAATTCATTGGGAACATTATAAACGGCATAATCGTATTGCAAACTTAACGCAATGTCGTCGTTGCCAAGGCTTCGGTCATGGAACCAAAAATTGTCATATGGATATACGGTGTTTAAATTGTGGTAAATCGCATTCGAAAGACGTTTGTCCAGTGAATGAAACCACTGATAAATTTTCATGTTCAAATTGCAATGGAAATCATAAATCCAATTATTTGAAATGTCCTGTCAGGGAAAAAATTTTAAACGCTTGTTCGCTTCGACAACAAGTCAAATCAACGACCTTAAATCCCCTGACTCAACTTTATTTTTCGATACATCCATGCAGCGCGAAGTGCGTGGAATCCCGGATCATCTACGTTCGACGGAAATCCCAAAAATATTTTCAAGTAAGTTCAGGCATATTGACTCTGAGAAAATGTTTTATACGGACGGATCGCGAATTGAAGAAGCGACAGGGTTTGGTATGTTCAACAATAATGTTTCGGCCTCATTTAGGCTTCAAGAACCTGCATCTGTTTATATAGCAGAGCTAGCAGCAGTTCATTATAGTTTGAGTGTAATCGTCACATTAATTCCAAACCATTATTTCCTCTTCACAGATAGTCTGAGTGCAATTGAAGCCATTCGCTCAAACATGACTGGCAAGACTGAACCGTTTTTCCTGGGCAAAATAAAACAGTGCCTGAACGACATATTGAACAATAATTATCTAATCACTATAGTCTGGGTCCCGGCTCATTGCTCCATTCCTGGCAATGAAAGAGCCGATATTTTAGCCAAACGTGATGCTATTGAGGGTGAAATTTATGAGAGACCAATTGCTTTCAACGAATTCTATAGCTCGTCTCGCCAAAGAACACTTGCCAGCTGGCAAGCTTCTTGGGATAAAGATGATCTGGGTCGGTGGATGCACTCAATTATTCCGAAAATATCGACAAAGGCATGGTTCAGGGGACTGGATGTGAGTAGAGATTTCATTCGTGTGATGTCCAGACTCATGTCCAATCACTACACGTTAGATGCACATCTCCTTCGAATTGGGCTCTCCGAGACTAATCATTGTGCTTGTGGCGAAGGTTATCGAGATATTGATCATGTCGTTTGGACATGCGTGGAGTATCGTTATGTCAGATCTCAACTAATAAATTCTTTGCGTACCCAAGGTAGACTATCCAATATCCCAGTTCGAGACATTCTTGCTTGTCGTGACCTTTCATACATAAAACTTATTTATCATTTCATAAAGAAAACTGGAGTTTCAATTTAATAAAGGCCCCTTTCAAGACTTAGTTCTGATCCCAGCTGCGTCCATGAGTTCAACCAATAGCTAAATTAGAATAAAAATAATGTAATGATACAAACAAACTCGAAACAGTTTATGAAATTATTAACAAAATGTCTGAAAATAACAGCTTATTTTATAATTTATAGAAGTTAATCGTTTGGTTCAAATAATATTTCCGAGTAGATTTCATAATTAATGACGAGTTACCTAAGATGATATTTAAGTAATAAGAGAATATGTTTTAATAAATGCAAAACGTTGTGACTATGTTAGAATTAAATTAGGATAAGAATATTATGTAAAAGTGATGCTACGGCGAAGAAAAACTTATGTAAACTGCCTTAAGAAATAAATGTATTTAGGAACGACCTTAAATTTACAGAACATACCTGAAAATCAAAAAACCGTTACAAATGCCACGCCTAATTCTTCTCAGGCACTGATTTCTTCGAATTTAAAACAAAAAACAGGTACGCCTGCCAATTCGTCTTCTAACGAAAACAATTTATTGACAGGTAGATCGACCTCGTCATCATCTTCTTCTAATGTCAGTTATGCTGGAATATTAGGTAGAAATCTACCACCTATTTCTTCTAATGTAAATAATCAAAACACAGCCTTGCAGTTCATCTTCTAACGAAAACAATTTATTAATAGGTAGACCGGCCAAATCATCTTCTTCAAATGTCAGTCTACCTACAAATATTCCTTCAATGCCATTCGCTTCTTTAAATGAAGTCGATTTAGGCGATATAACTGAACATAAAATGATCTACCTACAAGATCAACTTTTTCAAATGATCATCCAAATGAATTCGACTTCATCACTTTTTGAAACATTTCAAATCGGATGGCAATTTGCAAATAATATTATAATGAATTTAAAATTTAACAGTGATGTTAAATAATTTTTTGAATATTTTAAATTGGAATGCTCGATCTTTGAAATCGAGTGAAGATGAATTTTATAATTTTCTCGAAGTGGTTCATCGATTTGATAGGTTTACTGGAATGGGTGGTGGAGTGGCCATTTTTGTCCAACGGCAAATTAAACATCGAATTTTACCTTCTTTCAATACTAAAGTTATTGAAAGCTTGGGAATCGAAGTTGAAACCATTCATGGAATTTATTTCATCGCTGGAGCATATTTGCCATTCCAATGCACCGGCGAACAATTAAATTTCTTTAAAGGCGATTTGCAAAAACTTACAAGATATCGATCGAAATTTTTCGTAATAGGGGACTTAAATGCTAAGCATGTCCAGTGGAATTGTAGGCAAAAGAACAGTAATGGTAAAATACTTCATAATCAACTCTCAGCTGGTTACTTCACAGTTCTTCATCTCAGTAATCCGACTTGTTTCTCTTCAGTGAAAAACCCGTCTACAATTGATCTGGTTCTAACGGATCAAAGTCACATTTGTAGTGAACCGATTACACATGCTGACTTTGACTCAGATCATCTTTCTGTAACATTCAGACTTTCCAACGAAGCTATAATTAATCCTATTAGTTCTATATTCAACTATCATAGAGCTAATTGGTTGGATTACAGATCTCACATTGAAAATCATGTGGATCATGAAACTATTTTAGAAAATTCTGCGGACATCAACACAGTAATTGACAATTTGAATCATTATATTATCGAAGCTAGAAATCTTTCAGTTCCCAAAGCTCAAACTAAATTAAATTCTCCTATCATCGATGACAATCTTCAACTGCTCATTCGGCTGAAGAATGTTCGTCGACGACACGACGACGTTCTCGTGATCCTGCTATGAAAAACATAGTTAAGGATTTACAAAAAGAACCTTTCTGGAAACTTTCTAAGGTTCTTAAGAAACCTCAGAAACCAATTCCTGCTCTCAAGGAAGGAAATCAAATACTTCTTACAAATGGCGAAAAAGCTCAAAAACTTGCTCAGCAGTTCGAGAGTGTCCACAATTTCAATTTGAACGTTGTGAGTCCTATTGAAAATGAAGTCTCACTGAAATATGATCATATTTCAACCCAAGTGTTATCACACGATGACATTATTGAGACGAATTTTGATGAAATTAAATCAATTATTAGGAAACTCAAAAACATGAAGGCTCCTGGTAATGATGGAATTTTTAATATTCTTATTAAAAATCTTCCCGATGTTGCCTTGAGACTCCTGGTTAAAATTTTCAACAAGTGTTTTTCATTAGCTTACTTCCCAAAAAGATGGAAAAACGCTAAAGTAATTTCTATCCTCAAACCTGATAAAAACCCAGCAGAAACATCAAGTTATCGACCAATTAGCTTTCTTTTCTTCTATTAGTAAACTTTTTGAAAAAATTATCTTGTTGAGAATGATGCCTCATATAAATGAGAACTCAATTTTTTTTACCAGAGCAGTTTGGATTTCGTCATGAACATTCAACTACTCATCAACTTGTCAGAGTAACGAACATGATAAAATCAAATAAATCTTCTGGGTTATCCACTGGAGTTGCTCTTCTAGACATAGAAAAAGCATTCGACAGTGTTTGGCATAAAGGCTTAATAGCAAAAATGTCTGATTTCCAGTTTCCTATTTATTTGATCAAAATGATTCAAAAATATTTAACTGATCGTACTCTTCAGGTTAGCTATCAGAATTGTAAATCTGAACCCGTACGAGCCGGTGTTCCGCAGGGTTCGAGCGTAGTTCCAATCTTGTATAATATTTTCACTTCTGATCTTCCAAATCTACCCGTTGGTTGTCAGAAATCGCTATTCTGTGACGACACATGTCTGTTAGCCACAGGTAGAAATCTAAGAGTGATCTGCAGTCGCCTACAAAAAAGCATAAATATTTTAATTGAACATCGGTTAAAATGGAAAATTAAACCAAATGCAGCAAAAACGCAATTAATTATCTTTCCTCATAAGCCAAGAGCTTCTTTTCTTAAACCGAACAATAATCACATTCTCAAATTGAATGGCTTGGAATTGACATGGTCTGATCAAGCTAAATACTTAGGTTTAACGTATGACAAAAAACTCACTTTCAAGGATCACATTTAAGGAATCCAGGCAAAGTGTAATAAATATATTAAATGTTTATATCCTCTTATAAACAGAAATTCTAAGCTCTGTCTAAAAAACAAATTGTTCATTTATAAACAAATTTTCAGACCAGCCATGCTTTATGCGGTACCAATTTGGTCAAGCTGTTGTTCCACCAGGAAGAAAACGCTTCAAAGGATTCAGAATAAATTCTGAAAATGATTTTGAAGCGTCCTCCCTGGTTTAGTACAAATGAGTTACACAGACTCACAAATATAGAACCATTAGATGTAATGTCACATAATATTATAAGCAAATTCCGACAAAAATCGATGCATTAGTAAACTCTGTATTAGTTAGTAAGTTAGTATATAAGTTCCTTTTCCCCATTACACAATACAAGTAGGTTTAGAATTTTCCCTACACAAAAATCTCAGAATTGTGAAAGCAAATAATGTCCTCATGGTAATAACCAAATCATATATATAATAGGGCTGAAAAGTCACCACTTGTGGCTGAACACCCAATTTAAATCTTAATAATTTAATTTTAACTCATATTCCAATAAATAGTTGTTTAAAAAAAAAACTTTATTTTTAATAATAAATTTTTTTTTATTTTGGCACATATGCGCTTAAGTTTTAAAAAATTTTAAAAAATGTTTTTTTTTATAGCTGAATCTATCTTCTTCTTTGGAGGCGAGGCGTTTTCATTGCTATCCAGCAAATGGTTGAGGAGCACTAGTTCGCTATTCACGCTCCCGTCCATTGGTTCGGTGTCACTGTTGTTTGCTGAATCATCACTATTGATTTTTTTAGCCAGGCATTGGGTGCGTTGTTAGCTGTAGCTGGCATACCTTGTTCTATATGTGGAGAAAGTGCCGTTGTCATTTGGTGTAGTTGTCTTCTTGTCCAGTTTGTCACATGGCTTATCATAGTGAACAGCTTTTTTGCAATATTGACATGTGGCCGTTTCCCACTTGGCGGTTCTATGGCACAGGTCTAACAAACCAGTTGTCGTATGTTCGAGCTCCGACCTGGAAGGATTCGTAGTATCACTAGAATCGTAGCACCAGCCATGCAATGGTTCTGTACACTCTGAATCGGCTGCGAAGTCTGTTGAAACAGAAGGTCAAATTCCACTACAGGAATGTAATACCAAGGCTTTGCTTGACATGTGGTCGTTTGATTGCATAGGTTACAAGAGATTTACACGGAACCCTTGTATTTTGGCCGAAAATCACATAAGAAGGTATAGCCTGCTTCAAGCGAATGCGTAACAAACGTACGCCTTTTAGAATAGTTTTGTGCAAAGTTTCAACCCAATCGAAGTATGTAAAGTCTGATGACTTATTACCGTTATGTTATGCTGTTATGTTAGTTTAGTTTATCAATTGAGCTCCTAGATATTCATCAACTCAGTTTATCAACCGACCTTCGAAATTCAACTAAGCCAGCTAAGGTGTAAACAGGGCTGAATTGATAAATCATGTAATCATGCTAAGTTTTCTAACCAACAATAATGTTGCTACTTTCAACAAACTCAATGTTTTTATAATTCACAAACGTAAATGTCAACTGTTTATGATTCCATTAGAGATACGTAGAAAATTGAAATCTCGATTTCAGTTATCTGTTTATTTGGTTGATTTTCCCAAGTTCATTTGAATTATTTTTTGAATAAACTCAAAGAATCCTTTGAAAATTCCTCGAAAAATTGACTCAGATCAGACTTCTGGATCCTGTGTTACAACGCGATAAGTGAAAAATTATCAATCTCATGAGTATTTTTTCACAAGTGATGGTGAAATTGATAATTGACAGAATCTTCTAGTGGTATTTTTGAAAATATAAGTAATATGAGAAAAACATCATTATACCACTAGGTGGATTAAATGAGTTTTTTTTCTATACGTATCAAGTTAAGACATTAGTCGCATTTTATCTGGGCGCCGAGTCGAACAAAGCTTTCATTGTACCTAACTTCAACATCCAAAAATTAAAAAAAACCTTTCGACATACTTTTTTGACTGTCGCTGGAACACTTGACATACAATTTCCAATTCAGGTCTCGACTGACCCAGCTGGCAATTCTCGACACCTCTCGACATCCCCTTCTCGGTGGTGTCGTGTGGGCACTCAATCAACCTGAACCAAACAGCAGTAGAAGAAACAATCCAACATACAGCTACAAATAGCCAACAGAACCAACCACCAAAGTAGATCAAAGTGGGCGTGTAAGTGGTGAATTGCATGCAACCCGCCAACTATCGGCACCTGCGCGGTAGTCTAGCAAAGGGTGCTGTTATAGTGGCTGTTAACGGAGGCAAAGTTCGTACCTTGGAGCTGCCGTGGGTCTCGGCACTGGACTCCACTGCACCGAAAAACGGTCGGCTCCTATGGCAGAACTCAAAGCAAGAGCAGTGGCGAGATTTTAATCGGACAGATTTAGGTTTGTTTTGGCCGTCCTTTTTTTCTCCGCTCAACAGTTTGTTTCTTTGGTCGATGGCTGTAAGATTGCAACTTCTTTTTTGTTTTTGTATAAACTGATGCTTAAGGTTACGTAATCAAATTAATTTTTTTTTTTTTTTTCCACAAATACGTTTATTTCTTAAGGCAGTTTACATAAGTTTTTCTTCGCCGTAGCATCACTTTTACATAATATTCTTATCCTAATTTAATTCTAACATAGTCACAACGTTTTGAATTTATTAAAACATATTCTCTTATAGCTTAAATATCATCTTAGGTAACTCGTCATTAATTATGAAATCTACTCGGAAATATTATTTGAACCAAACGATTAACTTCTATAAATTATAAAATAAGCTGTTATTTTCAGACATTTTGTTGATAATTTCATAAACTGTTTCGAGTTTGTTTGTATCATTACATAATTTTTATTCTAATTTAGCTATTGGTTGAACTCATGGACGCAGCTGGGATCAGAACTAAGTCTTAAAAGAAGCCTTTATTAAATTGAAACTCCTATTTTCTTTATGAAATGATAAATTAGTTTCATGTATGAAAGGTCACGACAAGCAAGAATGTCTCGAACTGGGATATTGGATAGTCTACCTTGGGTACGCAAAGAATTTATTAGTTGAGATCTGACATCACGATACTCCACGCATGTCCAAACGACATGATCAATATCCCGATAACCTTCTCCGCAAGCACAATGATTAGTCTCGGAGAGCCCAATTCGAAGGAGATGTGCATCTAACGTGTAGTGATTGGACATGAGTCTGGACATCACACGAATGAAATCCCTACTCACATCCAGTCCCCTGAACCATGCCTTTGTCGATATTTTCGGAATAATTGAGTGCATCCACCGACCCAGATCATCTCTATCCCAATATGCTTGCCAGCTGGCAAGTGTTCTTTGGCGAGACGAGCTATAGAATTCGTTGAAAGCAATCGGTCGCTCATAAATTCCACCCTCAATAGCACCACGTTTGGCTAAAATATCGGCTCTTTCATTGCCAGGAATGGAGCAATGAGCCGGGACCCAGACTATAGTGATTAGATAATTATTGTTCAATATGTCGTTCAGGCACTGTTTTATTTTGCCCAGGAAAAACGGTTCATTTTTGCCAGCAGCGTTTGAGCGAATGGCTTCAATTGCACTCAGACTATCTGTGAAGAGGAAATAATGGTTTGGAGATAATGTGACGATTACACTCAAACTATAATGAACTGCTGCTAGCTCTGCTATATAAACAGATGCAGGTTCTTGAAGCCTAAATGAGGCCGAAACATTATTGTTGAACATACCAAACCCTGTCGCTTCTTCAATTCGCGATCCGTCCGTATAAAACATTTTCTCAGAGTCAATATGCCTGAACTTACTTGAAAATATTTTTGGGATTTCCGTCGAGCGTAGATGATCCGGGATTCCACGCACTTCACGCTGCATGGATGTATCGAAAAATAAAGTTGAGTCAGGGGCACTTAGGATGCTGACACGGATAGGAATATATCTTGAAGGGTTGATTTCCTGTGACATATGGTTAAAATATACTGTCATAAATTTTGTTTGAGATCGAAGCTCGACTAGTCGTTCGAAATTATTAATTACCATGGGATTCAGCACCTCACATCTTATTAGCAGGCGTGATGAAAGCTCCCAAAATCGATCTTTTAATGGAAGAACTCCCGCCAGAACTTCAAGACTCATTGTATGTGTCGAATGCATGCAGCCTAAGGCAATTCGCAAACAACGGTACTGAATTCGCTCAAGTTTGATAATATGAGAGTTTGCAGCGGAACGAAAACAAACGCATCCATATTCCATCACTGAAAGTATCGTTGTTTGATACAATTTTATTAGATCTTGCGGATGAGAACCCCACCAAGATCCTGTTATTGTTCGAAGAAAATTTACTCTTTGTTGGCATTTCGTTATCAGATACCTAATGTGTCCTCCCCACGTGCATTTGGAATCGAACCACACCCCGAGGTATTTAAAAGTTAAAACCTGTTGGATAATTCTTCCCATCATATGGAGCTGAAGCTGCGCGGGATCATGCTTTCTTGAAAAGACGACTAACTCTGTTTTCTCCGCAGAGAATTCGATACCAAGATGAACAGCCCAAACGGACAAGTTATCTAAGGTATCTTGCAATGGTTTATGCAGATCAATAGCTTTGGGCCCAGTAACTGAAACCACGCCATCATCTGCCAATTGTCTTAGTGTACATGGGGTTACTAGACAGCTGTCAATGTCATTCACGTAAAAATTATAGAGGAGCGGACTGAGGCATGAGCCTTGCGGGAGACCCATGTAGCTAATTCTGAATGTTGCCAAATCGCCATGTGAAAAATACATGCACTTCTCTGACAAAAGGTTGTGCAAATAATTATTTATAACCGCTGGAAGTCCATGTTGGTGGAGCTTGTCTGAAAGAACATCAATGGAAACTGAATCAAATGCTCCTTTAATGTCTAAAAATACAGATGCCATTTGTTGCTTTTGAGCGAAGGCAATTTGGATGTCAGACGAAAGTAATGCAAGGCAATCATTCGTCCCTTTATTTCTACGGAAGCCAAACTGAGTATCTGACAACAAACCGTTCGTCTCGACCCAAGTGTCGAGACGTCGTAGAATAATTTTTTCGAACAATTTTCTGATGCAGGACAACATCGCAATGGGTCTATATAAGTTGTGATTGGAAGCTGGTTTCCCCGGCTTTTGAATGGCGATAACTTTCACTTGTCTCCAGTCAGGTGGAACAATATTTTGCTCAAGAAACTTGTTGAACAATTCCAACAAACGTCTTTTTGCGAGGTCGGGCAGATTCTTCACCAAGTTGAATTTAATTCTGTCCAACCCAGGGGCGTTATTGTTACAAGACAAGAGTGCTATAGAAAATTCCATTATTGAAAATGGGTTATTAATAAAACCATTATTTGGAGGAGATTCCCGTATAATGCTTTGCGTAGGAACAGAATCTGGGCAAACTTTCCTAGCAAAGTCAAATATCCATCGGTTCGAGTATTCCTCACTCTCATTTCCTACGTTACGATTCCTCATTCGTCTGGCCGTATTCCAAAGAGTGCTCATTGAGGTTTCTCTTGACAAACCTTCGACAAAATGTCTCCAATAGCTACATTTTTTGGCTCGAAGTATGCTCTTGTACTTGGTTTCTAAAACCATAAGTTTTTCAAAATTCTGAGGAGTTCCTCCTCCCCGTTTTAGAAACGTCTTGCAAGCATTTTGTTTTGCGAGTTTAGCCTCTGAGCACTCTTTGTCCCACCAGGGGTTGGGAGGCCTTCTGTTAGTCGTTGGCCCAGGAAAGCGTTTAGTTTGGGATTGTTCTGCTGCCTCCAGAATCGAACAAATGAGGAAGTCATATTCTTCAAGTGGAGGGAGCTCTTCCATTGAATTCAAAATACTAGAGATTCTACTTTGGTATTTAATCCAGTCGATATTTTTTGTCAAATCATATGGAATACTAGCTGAATTAGCAATACATTTGTTACAGCTAATTGAGATGATGATTGGTAAATGATCGCTACCGTGTAAATCAGGCAATATTTTCCAGGTGCAATCTAGTCGAATTGATGTTGAGCAAAGAGATAGATCTAATGCACTTGGGCGTGCAGGAGGTCTTGGGATCCGTGTCATGCTACCCATATTTAATACCGTCATGCTAAAATTGTCACAAATGTTTTGTATTAAAGATGATCTGCTATCATTGTAAACGGAACCCCACATCATTCCGTGCGAATTTAAATCCCCCAGAATCAATCGTGGAGCAGGAAGGGCTTCAACCATTTCATTAAGCTGTCGCTGTCCAACTTGTGCTTTTGGAGGAATATAAACCGAAGCTATGCAAATATCTTTGCCTTTAATGTTTATTTGGCAAGCAACAACTTCTATACTAGAAGTTGAAGGGATGTTTAATCTATAAAAGGAACAGCATTTCTTAATTCCCAAAAGCACTCCACCATACGGAGAGTCTCTATCGAGACGTATAATGTTAAAATCATTAAAATTTAAAGCTATGTTTGAAGTAAGCCATGTTTCGCATAAAGCAAATACATCACATTTTTGACTATGCAATAAAATTTTAAATGAATCAAGTTTTGGCATGATGCTTCGACAATTCCACTGCAGGACAGTGATTGTATCATTTGCGGCGGGTGATAAATTATCCATCAAAAGATACAAAACCTGAGACAATTGGCCATTGAGCTGATAACTGCTTCAAAAAATTTCTAGCTATTGGAAGGAATGCCATTATGAGGGTCTTTAAGGGTTCAGATATATTGAATGCTGAGAAAATCCATTCAACAATTTCCGAAAACTTCAGTAATCCTGTTGGTGGCTGTGAAATGGAGCCCACAGGATTATTACCTTTTTCTGTGCTAGATCCTGGATTGGTTTGTGAATTTGACAAACCAGGAGGCACAGTCTTTGGTTTTGACTTTTTTTGTTTAACACGGGGATCTTTTTTTGAAGATGAAACTTTAGGTGTCTTTTTTGGTAATTTGGAAGAAGACTTCTTTCTCTTAACTGACCCTTGGGTAGTGATAAACGAATTACCTTCACTATTTTCGTCAGAGTCAGAGTCCTCTGTTTCCTCTAGATTTGAAAACCCGTTTTCGGTTTCCAAAGGGGGGACATCAATGACCGTTTTACGCATTTCTGCATATGTGCGCTTAGACCGTGCTTTTAAAGAAAGCTTAATTTTGTCTTTGTGCACTTTAAATGCAGTGCATACTGAAATATCCTCATGAGGAAATCAAATTAATAGGGTAAGCCAAATTTTCTATTTAAGTATAAATATAACATTGTATGATAACGAAATTCAAACGTTTTTTTTTTCGACAATTATCGGCTACACACAGCTCACCAGCTTATTACATTCAAACTTATCTTATTTTCTTTTTATTTCAGATATTCGCTCGAAGCATTTCCAGTATTAGGTATGTAAATAACATTTTGCATTACATTAAGATCCAGCAAACAGACCATGTTGCTCAACTTGCTACTAGCGAAAATGACATGTTCATTTCTGAAATTTACTTGATTGAAAATTAAGATGAAAAACCTACAGCCCTTCGAATCCAGCCTGGCTAAACCGGATAATTCGAATAACCACCAGCAAATGATTAAATTAAGGAGATACGTCTGCATTCCAACTCATCTCAACGGCTGTGTTTACCCATCATGATCCGACCACATAATAGCTTTCTTGCCAAGCATGACTAGCCATTATTACGCTGAGTAACCCATTCATTCAAACTGTTCATTCATGCACTTGAGACCCCTGCGCGATGAGGATCGGACCATGTAATCGTCTATTTGTTTACACTCCAATCATCCCCGTGCTGTTCATCATACAGTTTTGGTTGTAACCACACAGCAAACAATCAGGAATCGTGTACAAACCGTACTCATTATTATGCACCTGGCAGACTGCTTGTTTGGATGCTGCTACTACTGCTGCTGCTGCTGCAGTGATTAACCATTATCAGTAACATATGATTAGCAGTAGGAACTGATGACTACCATGTTCGGGTAGTCGAATAGAAAATCCGATCAACGATCACCGCAAACTACCACGCAGCAGCTCGGAGCGCTCTGTGAGGTCCATAATTTTAGCAATGGGTGGATCGCCCACTGCCTGCCGGTGATCCACTTCATTGACGAGCGGATTTCTTTTAGTCGCGAACTAACCAAATTGCCTTCGGTTCTTTTTTTTTAAACCAATTTAGAACCATTCAAAATTGAGGCCAAATGAAATCTTGCAGAACGAAATTCGATTACTAATGAGGTCTTATGACAGTCTGCCTCAGCCTCGCTATTGTCACCGTCACCAACCGACGACGAACTGACCGAGCAAAATCAACCGTTGATGACCGAAAATTGCTTCGAAAATCATTCGCCAAAAGTTGGCACGGGGTCCGATTGGAACAATTTCGTAACATTTCCACGCACTCTTCGCTTCGAGCTCGAAACAAAACATGCAATAATGGGAAACGTTCAGTCGGCCTTAATTGCCCCAATTCGAATTGACGGGTCGTAATTTGTCAGTTCATATCATATTTTGCTGGTTCGAAATTTCTTACTTCGCTGGTACACGTGCGGATGTTACAGTTTGGGTGCCAGATGCAGTAGGAGTCGGTTTATTCAACTCACGGAAATCCTTTCTGAGGCTATTTTTCTATTAAAAAGCGAATGGCCCATTGAAACAATTCGTTTTGTGATTTAGATCTGAGAGTCCCAAAGTGGTCGGATCGATATCGGAAATCGGTTTGGTAAGGTCCAGTGAAAAAAAAAATAATCTTGGGAGTCATGGTCAAAGTTCATATGACAATGACATATGACTATTTCGTAAAAAAAGATGTTTTTGCATACAATGAAAAAGATTTGCAGCTCATTTATATTCCATGGAAACTACTACAATTTTTAGAACGGGTTTAATAAGTACATTTCGGAAAATGATGTTTGAGGAATTTTTGAAATCCAAGATGGCGACTTTCGGTTTTAATCCTTGATTGCTATTACAATATGTTTTTTTTCGGATCGGATTTGATCATTCGATACCGATGGTGATGTTTAAGCGCGTTTCAATAATCAAGAACATCATCATCATGATTATATGCCATTTGAAAAGTAAATGTGTTTCAGAAAACAATTTTTGCAATCGGTTTTTTACTTTAGATGGAGACCACCAGTTTATCGATATTGTTCGAATATTGTACTATATGAATAATTTATTTTCAGTGTTACACAAATCACAGCTTTTTTTTTGGTGTACGTGATAAAATCTTGAAAAGTACTGCGTCATATTTGCTTTCGCTT
Organism: Malaya genurostris; assembly: GCF_030247185.1. Taxonomy (NCBI): domain Eukaryota; kingdom Metazoa; phylum Arthropoda; class Insecta; order Diptera; family Culicidae; genus Malaya; species Malaya genurostris. Next base: position 190,238,346 of record NC_080572.1, read on the forward strand.
CCAGAGCTTTCAGAACCACTTCAAACATCGTTTTCCGACATGTACTCAAACTTTTCCGAAAAAACATAAGTTGCACAATTGGTGTAGTTACTTCCATTTTACATGACGATGTGAAATTTTTTACAGAACTTCTAAAACTGTTAGTGCAATATGGACAAGTTGGTGATCTGCTGCATAGTTGATTTAGACATACTGGAAGTAGTTCTACAGTGATTTTTTCGGTAGTATTGTGAAACTTTACAAGGATAAATTGCACAATTAATTTTCATATGTTTAAAAATCTTTCTTAACATTGATAACATAAATAATAATTCTAAAACAATTGTAGAACATCTTGAAATTTCGATAAGTTACATTTGCTACTTGGGATACATAGGAAAAACTTTTTTTGCGTTGGAAATTCCAAATAACGTAAACTTTTTTCACGTCATAACTCGATTTACGAAGTCCGATTATTACATAAATGGAGGTTTTGGTGTATATATATATCCAACAGAGGTCACAATCTTGGATTCAAAACGATGTTTATGTGGATGACATCTACTCATCGAGTTCATTCCAAATAAACAACAAACAGTAGTTAAAGTAATATCGAAACATCTAAAGTCCTTGTTGGAAACATCATCCTCCGACATCTGCTCATCAATCGGGAATTCCGTTTTTGGGCTGAATATTACTTTGAACCTACTGAATCAAAGGATAATATTTTAATTTTTGAACGAATTCTCTACTACGAAATAACAAAAAGGTTGAAAAAACCGTTATTTTAGGCATCGTTTAAAAAAACGCAATGCTTTAATCATAAATTAAAACTATTTTTAATAATTTATAATTGGAATTATTCTTCGAAATAATTTTAATTGGAATTATTCTTCGAAAGAGGTTCGATTTGTGCTTTTCATTATTTTGCTATTCGAAGGCATCGCATTTGAAACATTTGCTGATGTCAAAAAATCCAAATATAAAGAAATCGCCTAAAAATTTGCATCGTTTCATTTCAATCACATTTGAATTCTTTATTGAATATTCATAACGCCAGAATACATGCAGCAAATATCACTACCATAGTAGAAATGCGTTTGAAGTTATACCCATCAATCGAGATTTTTATATCCGGTAGGCAAAAGAACGACGACCCCGCGCAAAATTGGTGGCCAATATATTTTTGATGAAAAACAAAACTATATGTAAAAGCGATTCACACGTGGCACGATAACAGAACGACAGAATTAATTGTAAGCAACACACAACATCAACATCACGAAACATTTTGTCATCCGGTAAGTGAGTTTTTTCCGGTTAAAAACTATTAAATTAATCTTGACGTCGGCTGAAGTTGGTTAATCGTCTGAATCGTGTTTAATATAGACATTTCCTGATACAAACAAACCAATTTCATTTGCAGTTGTGATTGTAAATGAATTGTCATAAAGTGAAATGTAAGGTGCGTTAGTGGCGTACCGAAAAAAATTGGCCCCCGTGGCAAAATAAGATTTGCCGCCTGTCCTTGGTTTAGTGAGCAAAAAAAGCTCAACTTCATGTCCAGAAAGATGACTAGAACGAGCACAAGAAAAGCAGTCCTGAGGATTGGTTTTCCGCCCCCCTAAAAACGTTGCGCCTGGGGCGAGTGCCCCTCAAATTTCAGTGAAACTAGTCCAATGGTTCATTGATTTTTGAACATTTCGAAAAGACGCCCCATAGTTAAGGAAGAAGTGTTCAGAAATGTTTGTTCGGTTTGGATGAAGCATGGCTTAATTGGTGTTACAGGCGCTTGATCCATTCCCAAAAACTTTGAATGCGAAAACCGCGAACATTTATTGTTATGTGTTTCGGAAAAACCAGCTAATTTTTTTGTACGGTTCTTACAATTAAAAGGGAGCTGGTCATTTCGCCGAAACCCATTTCACCGAAAGTCATTTCGCCGAAAAGGTAATTTCGCCGAAAGAGTTATTTCGCCGAAAGAGTAATTTCGTTCACATCACATAATGAATTAGAAAACTGTAAATTCTGGATATTCAACAAAATTGTCATAATCCGTGTGTCCGTGTGTATGTGTCCGTGTGTGTGTCCGAGTGTGTGTGTATGTAACAAAAATATGCACTCACTTTTCTCGGAGATGGCTGAACCGATTTTCACAAACTAAGATGCAAATGAAAAGTCTCCTAATCCCATGGTCTGCTATTGAATTTCATCTCGATTCGACTTCCGGTTCCGGAGATATAGGATGATATGCACCAAAAAATGGAAAAAAAAAATGTGCACTCACTTTCTTCAGAAATGGCTGAACCGATGTTCACAAACTAAAATTAATATGAAAGGTCTCATGGTTCCATAGTCTGCTATTGAATTTAGATCTGACTTCCGGTTCCGGAGTTACAGAGTAATATGTGAAAATTAGAGAAAAAATGTGCGTTCTATTTTCCCTGAAACAGCTCAACCGAATTTCACAAACTAAGATTCAAATGGAAGGTCTTACAGATTCCTAAAATTTTCTAGAACATGTCATCCAGATCCGACTTCCGGTTCCGGAACTAAAGCGTGATAAGTAGAAAATCGAGAAATTTAAAAGTATTTTTTTACAACGATGGTAAAAAACAGTTACAAATCTGATAAAACTGTCTGACAAATTCTTCTAGTTTGCAGAGCATGTTAGTTTGTGGGCATAAAAGAATAATTCGGCACTACTGGTCCACCCTTTTCCTGTGCCTGAAGCTCCGAAAGTGGTGCAGAAAAACAGAACTCACTTCGATTTCTCTGCAATGCTTGAACCGATTTTCACCTATCTTGATTTGAATTAAAGCTCATATTATCTTTAAAGCTACTGTGAAATTTCATCCGGTTCCGACTTACGGTTCCGCAGTTACAGGACGATGAGTGTCAGATTGCTGTATAGAAGTTTTCAGATCGCCATATATGATGACAATATGTACCACACCGAAAGAAGAAGAAAACACAAAACAAACGATGCGTGCTTTGTTCTATTTCGTACACGCTATGAAGAAATCGAAACGGTTACGGATGTCTGCTACTAGTGTATAATATTGGTAAAAGACGGTGCAGCGGTTGATCAAAATTATAGCTATTTTATGATCAGTACGACCGAAAGAATAAACGAACGGTTCCGCAGTTACAGGACGATGAGTGTCAGATTGCTGTATAGAAGTTTTCAGATCGCCATATATGATGACAATATGTACCACACCGAAAGAAGAAGAAAACACAAAACAAACGATGCGTGCTTTGTTCTATTTCGTACACGCTATGAAGAAATCGAAACGGTTACGGATGTCTGCTACTAGTGTATAATATTGGTAAAAGACGGTGCAGCGGTTGATCAAAATTATAGCTATTTTATGATCAGTACGACCGAAAGAATAAACGAATGTCAATGAATTCAAATTTATTTGAAAAACTATGAAATTTTCACATCTGGTATTGCAGTAATACCGTGCCGGTGGCGAAGTGATGTCAATAATAATAATTAAAATAATAACCCTACTACATGTTTTATGTTATGGTGGTTAGCTTGACTTACAAATGCAGAAGTAACAGAAACGCAGGTTCGCTTCGTTTGTTGGATTTCGTTTAATTGATTTAATCAAAATAGAGCATGAGATAGTAAGTCTAGGTTTAACTAGGTTTAAAACTGTTCCAATTTTTAGGTCATATTTGTTGCTGGCAAACAAACCAACTTCGGCTATTCCGGTCATCTGAATCCGGTTTCGGAAGAATTGGAAATGGTGATTAAAAACTGCAAAAGGGTTTCACTCACTTTACTTCAAGATGGCCAAATCGATTTTCACAAACTTATAGGTTCAAAGAAAAAGTCTTACAGTTTCATATGGAATTCCTAAATTTGTTGTGGAGACTACTTCCAGTTCCGGAACTACAGGGTAAACAGGATTTGTTGAGTTTGTTAGATTTAGTCCGAACAAGCTTTCCTATTTCTATTCAATGAACAGTTTTTGCGATTTCCACAGTAATATTTTTGATGTTATGAGTAATATGGGAAAGGCGTAAATAATTTAAAAATTATTTGACAAGTATTTGTTACACATATGATGGTCATGATAGCGCTTTTTAGTTTTCATGTAATTTATCCTCATGATATCATTAAGTATTCTTACTTTGGTTTATCCTGATTTTTTATCCATGAATTAAGAAACGATGTTGTTCCCGAGCAAAAAACATTCTCACATCAGCTTGAAAAATGTAATGATTTGAATTGGTGGTACTTTCCACTTAGTGAACACTTCGCTTTTACTTTGAATAATTATGACATCAGTTCTTCGATACAAAAATCGACGCTCAAAGCAGAACTTGTTTCATTTCATAGGTCTGTCCTCAATACACTGCAATCATTTTTTAATCTTCTTTGCATGACTCCGCTTAAAACGTCTCCCTGATGGAGACAGCGCCACCACAATTTTTACGACTCTCCGTTTCGCTATAATTTTACGACCAATTTCTTGGAAGCGACAAGCCTGTGAAGAATTTTATCAATACAAACCCGTACTACACTGCACACCCAACCAGAGCCGAGCCGAGTTGCTTTCTCTGTCGCCCTACATCAACGTCGTTCGAAACCGAACAAATTTTGCCTCGGCCTTTGCCGTTCGAATGGGTTTCTACACGCATGAGAAGTACCCGATTAGTTACGCTCGAGATGTTCAATTATGATAAGAGACCGCAAGAACGCCAGAAAAGATTCGTGCAACATGCTGCCGCCCTACAAGTTCTACCGTGCAGCTCAGGAATGCATCTGTGCGAACTGCCAGCATTTCGCAACCATTGGAACAAATGAACAAACAACCGAACCGACCCGGGCTGAGACGAGAGCAATAACCAGCAAACCAACAACTTGTTCTGTGCGAGGAACTCGTGAATAAATTAAACGAGTTTTGGCGAACGGAATGACGGTGTTTCAGACGACGAACCCCTTTCGCGGGGAAACGGAATTGGAATCGCGCTCGGTGGACTCCGGTTTTGGCTGTGGTGTTCTTGAACTAGCACCGATTATGGACTGCCACAGACGGGGCTGCTCGCGCAGATAATAACTTTACGATAGAGTTGCAGATGCAACGGGTTCTTTCGGAGTGTTGCAAGTCACAAAATGTAATAGTTTATGGTTTATTTCTGCTCGTGTTTGCATGATGAAGCAAGTCCACCTACTACGGCATTGTGGAAAAAAATATCCGATACCAGCTGCTTCGCTAAATAGATTTGGATGGGTTGGTGGGAGTGATCTACGGCTATGCGATGATAATTGCTTGTTATAATAGCAGGTTATATTGAAAATAAATGTATTCTGCTTCGAATCTAAATCGTTCGTGATTCCCACTGGGTAGCGTTGGTTTTGGGAAGGAAGACGTCAAGAGGGTGGCTTTTCGGGGGCAAAATCAATTTGAATTCTTTTTTTCCTCTCTTTTTTACTGAACTTCCGCATCGCCAACACCGAACTTATCTGCAAGTCAGTGTTCAGCGAGTGCAAGCATTTAATCAAACCTTATAAAATTAGTCGGGATGACTTGAACAGATAATTGTACGTCTATCTCGCTCCTGGCTACTCCACAAACAGGCCTTATTTTTCTATACACACAAACAGCAGGTTGATCAGGTTGCGCTCATGGTCTCTCGAACGGCTGGTTTCAGTTCGGTATGTCGTGTCTACAATGTTGTAAGTCAAGTGTTAATAGCTTTTTCCGTCCGACTGCATGAAATTTCGCACCGGAAAATCAGGCAAGGTTTCTTCACAAAGCACAAAAGGCACTGCAGCTCTCACAGAACTCAACCTTTTTTTTTGCTTCGCCGTGAAAGCCCTCTGTCGGTCTCCGATGGTGGCGGTGGCGGTGTTGAGGCAATCAATTCAAGTTATATGCCAGCGCCTCACATCTCCAAAACGTTTGGCGTGATCTAGCTTCCGTGCCTACATCGAACACCGGGTTGAGGTACTACCAGCTGGAGTTGAAAGTAAGATTGATTGTAGTAAATTAACGTCAGGAACCATTAGTAGGATTTAGCACCTAGTGACACAACAGACTACAGGGCTATCCCATTCGCCAAAAGTGCCCTGACTGTTTAGCGCTGAATCTGATGAATAGCATCAAATTATCGTTTATACAAAACATGTTTATTTTGAATAATTGTAAAGAAATGAAAAAGGAAATGCAAATCTAAGGGCGAAGCCAGAGAAAAAGTGACAAGCGACGCGAAGCGAAGCGATGCGAAACTTGACAGATCGCACGGAATCGCGCGGCAGAGCTCCGTCCACTCAAGTTCAGCAGAAAAATGAAAAGTATGTCAGAGTGAACTCGATGCGTTGCGAAGCGACTACTGATCGATCGCATTGCACTCACTCTGACTCCGTGCGATCTGTCAAGTTTCGCATCGCGTCGCTTATCGCTTTCTCTGTGGCCTCATCCTAAGCCACGTTGGCTAATAGATTTTGACGAGATAGAAACAACGAACCCCGTTCGAAATTTTATTTTGGAAATTCTTTGCAAACGTTAAAGTGTAATGTAGCTTCGTGTTTTTGATCACTTATTTAAATACTAGACAGAATATCGAAAAACCAAAAACACTTAACTTGTCGCAATTAAATTTATCACAGCTAAATATTCTTTGAATTTAAAAATTCTGGTTTGCCGAGCCATAAATGATTTTTGAAAGGCATAAGCGGTTACTGTTCTGTTCCACGGGAATTATTTTAAAATTAGAAAATAGTGTTTGAAACAAAATTTCACAAATTTCAGTGATGAAATGCATTTGAAACATTTTAAAATTTCGGTAATTTCGGCTAAAGATTCATAATTTTGAGTTTTTCAGTTTTTTTTTTGTGAAATTTTGTTTCAAACACTATTTTCTAATTTTAAAATAATTCTTGTGGAACAGAACAGTAACCGTTTATGCATTTCACAAATTATTCGTGGTTCGGCAAACCAGAATTTTTTAATTTAAAGAACATTTAGCTATGATGAATTTAATTGCGACAAGTTAAGTGTTTTTGGTTTTTCGATATTCTGTCTAGTATTTCAATAACTGATCAAAAACGTGAAGCTACATTTCACTTTAACGTTTGCAAATAATTTCCAAAATCATCATCATTTTTTATATTACTTGCGCGCTGCTGTTTCGTATGGTGGAGGTGTGAGAAATTCACAATGGGTTCGGTGGCGTTATATCGTGAGCAAAAATTACATTACAAAATTGCAAAATGATACGAACGAGTTGAACACAATACAATTGGTATTATAAATTATAAGAAAACGTTCAGATTTTTTTAGGTTGCCACATCTGTCATTGATATTCTATCAAATTTTCAGTTTGATACCTTGAAGAGTGTAGTAGAATAATCCTGCAATAAGGAAATTCGAGCGAGATTCACTTAACCAACATCGTTGCGTACGGATGTGTTTAAAATTTGTAGAGTACGTGAAGTTACGCTCTTTGCAAACATGTTGATTTTATAAAACCGATTTCTCCGCTGCGTTCGGCAATATCAAGATAACAGTTTCTAAGTTGAGTAAGCTATTTCATTCTTGAATTGGCTTCAATCATATCTATCTGACCGCGAAATGATAGTGAACATAGGAGACTGTACTACTTCACCTTCACCGCTGTTACCTCTGGAGTTCCTCAAGGAAGCCATCTTGGACCGTTCATATTTTAACATTACCTCAACGATTTAAATTTTTCTATCAAGCGCATGAAACTATCTTTTACTGATGACTTCAAACTATTTCATATTATTAAATTTACAACTGATCAACGTTCTTACAGAAACTATTGGATAAGCTGACAACTTGGTGTTATATCAACAGAATGGTTTTCAGTTCGTGCTGGCATCTCATCAGACACAGTCGACAATTGCTTACGGTCGAGACGATAGAAACAAAGACAATAAAGTGTAGTGAACAAAAGAGTGTACGAAATGGGCAAATACGATTTAACAAAGCCTGAAACTTGGCCTACAAGGCCAAATTCAATTTGTATTGATTTCAAGCGCTGCAAAGTTAGGCCAGCAGCAACCGAAATTAAAATCTTGCTTAAGGAACGAATGCATCTAAACGTTACTGATGTAAGTGAGATTCAATTCAACAAGGCGTCTAACTGTGTGTACATTATGTTCAAACGTGAAAAAGATGCAATTGCATTTGCTTCGGTTAATAACGGGGTGCACAGTATTGATCATGACAATGTTAAATATAAAATCCCTGTGTACATGGTGGACAATGCCATAGAAGTACGCGTGCATGACCTTCCCCCGCAGACCAGCGAGGGGTATGTTCGGGAATGTATGTCGCAGTACGGTGAAGTTCTTTCCATCGAAAGGGAAGTATGGCGAAATTTTTTTCCGGGTATCCGGAATGGCGTGCGAGTCGTGCGTATGCAACTACGTAAAGCAATTCCATCTTACATCATTTGTGATCAGGACGGGATACATCCGTGTAAAACGCTGATTACGTATGAAAATCAACTGGTTACATGTCAGTTTTGTGAACAACCTACACACTACGGCAAACCTTGCACTGAAACTGTAAAAAGGACATCTTTAAACAAAAATAAGGACAACCGCCCAACAACGGAAACTAGTGAGCGCAGTACTCCTGTGGTACCATCAAACCCACCAACAACTGCAATTAATGCACAACAAGGCGCGTCTACAGCAACTAACAACCAACCCAAGAATGCGAATTACAAGGAAAACGAAGAAAAAACGGAAGCCAACAACGATACCACTGATGCGGCAATGGAGGACGAGACGAGCCACGAACAAAGTGCCCCTCACTCATCGCAAGATAAAAATGGAAGCTCCTCTCCCCCTAGAAAAAGGGTGACAACGAGATCCAACGGTAAAAAAATTATTTCATCTAATAAAAACATGGCTCATTCGGCCACGTAAAGCTTGTACGCAAATTGGCCTGAATAAAATAATTTTTATAAGAAAAAAAAACAGAATGGTTTTGAATGTCACTAAATATTTCATCATTTCTTCTAGTCGCAAACAGTTTTCAGTCAAATTCGACTATAATATTTCTTAAACTATTCTCGAACGCAAATCATCGGTAAATGATCTGGATGTCCTCCTAGATTCTAAGCAAAATTTTGAAGAGCATATTGAATTTACTATCTTCAAAGCCTGCAAGCTGTTAGGATTCATTTTATGCGTTACTAAAGACTTCGAAGATATAACACATGGGCTGAAAAGTCCCGTGCCAAACAAAAAGAACACGACTTATTAGGTTCAAATTTAACTTTATTCAACAACGTAATCTCCATCAAGAGCAACGCAATCATTCCAGCATCATCAATTTTGTAGAATGATTTATATTTTGCCTCAAAAAGACCCCAGTTTCAGCGATAACCTCTTTATTCGTGCGAAATATCTAACCGGCGAGCATTTTTTCAGGTCTGCGAACAGTCAGTAGTCGCTGGGAGCCAAATTTGGCGAATACGGTGTATATGGGAGCAATTCGTAGCTCAATTCATGTAGTTTTGCCATTGTTTTGATTAACTTGTGACACGGACTTGATGAAACTTTTTTTTTCTTTGCTATATGTGGTCGTTTCTTTCTTTTCAGCCTTCAAACGTTCCTATAACGCTATGTAATATTCACTGTTAATGGTATTTCCTTTCTCAAGATAGTCGATAAATATTACACTTTGGACGAGGTTCACCCGTTGCTGTCCACTCAGATGACGATCGTTTTGATTCCGGAGTGAAGTGATGAATCTATGTTTCATCCATTGTCACATATCGACGCACTGCTCAGAATCATAAAAACGTTCTCGTTTTTGATCAACAGTGAGCAAACGCGGCACCCACTTTGAACAGAGCTTTCTCATAGTCAAATGCTCATGCAATATAAAGCCAACACGTTCACTTGATATTTTTACGATATCAGCTAACTCACGCAACTTCAATTTTCGATCATTCAAAGCGATTTTGTGGATTTTTTCTATGTTTTCTGGTGTTACCGTTGTTCTGGTGGTCATTTGGACGTTCACTGCGTTCTGCATCATCGATGTCTATACGACCACGTTTGAAGTCAGCAAACCAACGTTTTATTGTTGTTTTTGAAGGAGCGGAGTCTCCATAACACTTTTCAAGTCATTGCTTAGCTTGAATGGTATTTTTACCCATCAAGAAGCAGTGTAAAATTAAAACACGAAATTGTTTTCGATCAATTTTTCAGAAAATAACAAAAGTAGTGTCACTCTTAGCACAATAACTAACAAACTAATGAATAAGGGGTGTATCGAAAAGTAGTTAGCAACATTGATTATTGAATAACATAAAAAAAACATATTTTGACATCAGTTTTCGATATATTGTAGAAAAATTACATTTTTATGCATTTCACTGATTATATTGAAGAAAATCCTAGTTTCTGTGAAACGCTCGCACGTTGGACTTGACATTCTTCATTAAATTCTGCACAGTTACTTTTGTGATTTTCCTGGTGGCAGCTGTCCAGTTTTTATTGAACTCCATATTTTGGGGCACTGTACCTTCCTTCCGAAAGTGCCGCTTGACAATTGCCCAATACCTTTCAATTGGACGAAGATCCGGGCAGTTCGGTGGGTTGATGTCCTTTTCCACGAATTGTACATTATTTTTTGACAACCACTGTAGAACGGAGTTGGCGTAGTGGGCTGAAGCCAAATCCGGCCAGAAGAGAGGAGGAGCCTTATGCTTTCTGTACAGTGGCAGCATTTTCTTCTTCAAACATTCTTCCTCGTACACCTTGGCGTTAATTGTGCCCTTCGTGAAGAAAATCGACGACCGCAAACCACAGGTACAAGTTGCTTGCCAGACCAACACCTTCTGCCCAAACTTTTCCATCGCCACCGTGGTGTCAGCGTTGTCCAGGTCCTGATACACCGATTTCGTATAATATTGCGGTCCGGGCAGCGCTCGAGAGTCTTTCTTGGCGTAGGTTTCGTCGTCGATCAGGATGCATCCGTCTTTATTCTGTAGAATCCAGTTATACAGTTTTCGCGCTCTTGTTTTGGCCTGAACTTGCTGTACCAGGGACTTTTTCGGCACCTTCTGTTGCTTGTTCGTTTTCAGAGCGTTCCGAACTTTGATCCGTTGAATCATCCCGATGCTGGTGTCGACGCCGATGGGTTTTTCCTGATGTACTCAACCACTTTTAAGTCCCGGCCGGGCTGGCTGGGACCCGTTTTCCTACCGGATCGGGGCAAATCCTTCATGGAAAGGGTCTTACCGAATTTCTCGATAATATTTTTGACACTGGTGTGGTGCACTTTCACCCGTTTTGCAATTTCGTTGTACGTGACACCACTTTCTGAGCACCAAGTGTGCAGAATTTTCTTTCGCGTTTCCGGATCAATTCGACTCATCATTGAAACGATAAACCGTACCGCAACCAATCGATTGCGCAGCTGTTATTGACATGTAAACAAACATGTCACCGCAAAACACGCTGCAAAAAGTTAAGCCATTTCAGAGTAATAACTGTTTGAATGTTGCTAACTACTTATCGATACACTCCTTAGAATATAACAGCTGTCTTTCAAAGATTAGTATACACTAAAAAAGGCTGACTGCAAGAAAACTAGCGCCATCTATGTGTTTGGCCTGTGTTCGCACTTCGTCGTCTTCCATGGAGAAACCCTTTGAGCCTTCTGAGTTACCATAACAGATGCAAACTAATTTACCTCGATTTTTATCTGTCCCCGGCAATATTTGCAAGGCAGAAAACTGCCAGATAGTAGATCTTCTTTAGTCACCTATTGATTGCTCTGAGCTCTTTCAATCGTTGCAATTAGATATTCATCGTTGTATTCCCTCTTATTCTTTTCTTCGCATTCCCCGGATTTAATTTACAAAAAATAGAAAAAAAAAATTATTTTCGTTGGAATCGAAAGAACGATCAATATAGTTTAATGCTTGAAGATGATTTCATGCAAATGTTGGCCGTGGCTCCACTTTAGGTGACCCATGCGCCAAGTTCAATGTTGGCACACTTTCTCGAACATATCCGCCGGTATTTCACGAATAAATGCTTCAATATTGGCTTCAAGTGCGTCAATCCTTGCTGGTTCATCCTTGTAGACATGACATGGCCCCACGAGAAATAGTCCAAAGACGTTAAACCACACGATCTAGACAACTAAAACGTGAGATAAATTGTTCACCGAAGGAGGCTCTCAATTTGGTCATTGTTTCGCGTGCCGTGTGGGATGTGGCACCGTCTTGTTGAAGCCACATATAAGACATTTCCAATTCTTCTAAAAAATCGATGGTTGACGAAACGGTAGCACTCACCATTCACAGAAACGTTCCGCCCATCGTCGCCTTTGAAGAAGTACGGCCCGATGATGCCACCGGTCCATAATCCACACCAAACAGTTACTTTTTTGTGATGCTTTTGCTTGTTCACGTATCCATTCAACCAGAAATGAACTTCGTCGCATGACACAATTTTTCGAAAAACAACAAGATTGACAGTAAAATTCAATAATTTGCAAGCGTTGTTCGTTCATAAGTCGATTCATGATTAAATTACAGACCAAACTGAACAAGTTTGACAATGACACAAGACACGATTCACGCGTAATCTGTCCGAAACAGTGTTGCCAAAAACATACCAACAAAAATATCACCCTTCATATGCTGTGAAAAATGTTTTTTTTTTATTTTGTTCTGATAATAAAACCTAAAATTTAGTTCTCTTAAGGTATTTGGGATTTTTTTTTTTTTTTGATATGTTGTAGCTGACAACTGAAATTTATTTCACTGTAGCTCAAGTTTGGGAAATATTGAACCGAAGAGTTATAGTCTTTTAAAAGTAACTAAAATTTTGAAAACTATTTTATTAATGTTTTCATACACAATTTCGTGAAAGAACACAACATTTTCAATTGAAATGTTGCTAAGCAAATTTTACTGAATGCTAGCTGCTGCTGATTTTCGATCTAAATTGCAAATTTTTATCCATACTCAATTCATTTCGCAAATTGATTGCTATTATTTTGAGATTTTATTATTTGGATTTTTTTTCATATTCCTGTTCATAATTTTTGCTTTCTGACACAGTGCGCAAAAAGTAATACTTGTTATGCGCAGCACCACACAAATCAATTCCACCATCGATGGAATATTTTCTTTGAAGACACTTTCAGAAAATGTTTAAGAACCGATGAAATTTCTTTCAAAGTATATTATTTTCTACAGCCTAATACCCTATATTCATATAACTACTGTATTACAAAAATACTACCAGTAAAGAAGTAAAACATTGCCTACTGTTTCAAATAAAATTGCTTCTCGAGTCATATTCCAAAACGACCGAAAGTAACATAGTTCCAGTAATCGCTTTGATGTGATATACAGAGATGCCAGATTTGCAGATTTGTCAGATTTGTCGCCAAGTCAGTTTAGCGTATCATACTTTAGAGAGGAATAGCTGACAGCAAGACATATTTGATGACTTCAGATTTTTTTCTCGAAAATACAAACTATTGCAACCCTGTCTGAATATATTTCAAATTTTCAACCTGGTATCTCTGGTGATATCATATTATCTTATTTTCAAGATTTAATTTAGAACCTTTAAAGCCAAAGTCTCGGTATTACTTTTCTTTTAGAGAATTTTACTTTCTGTTTTTCTACAGACTTCGCAGCCGATTCTTAGCGTACAGATCCATTATATGATTGGTGCTACGATTCTACTGACACTAAGAATCCTTCCAGGTCGAGGCTCGAACATACGACAACTGGCTTGTAAGACCAGCGCCCTGTGCATTGAACCACCAACCTGGTCTTCTTTTCTATTAGAGGTTTAGAATTTTTGAAAAACGCTGGTAATGAACAGCTAATATTTCTAAAAATAATGTTCACTACCTTTAGTATGTTTTACGTCATTTTTTTCCTAAAATTTGAAAATCCGTTTGTTTATCTAAAGGTTTGCGCCCTTCCCTGAAACTGAATATTGTTAAAAATGCAATTTCAAATCACTGCATTTCTTAAGCGACGTATTTAAACATTGAGACTTTACGACACTCAACCCCAAAAAGTTTTAGGAATGCTTGTCTCAAAATAGAATTTTTGGCTCAGAAAGCTAGAAAAAAAATTCTTGTTTGTTTGCCATTTGTGTTCTTGGTTCTTTACGTACTTCAACAGTAAACACGTAAAATATTTGCAGCAACTTCAAACAATAAAACTTACAACGGACAAAAGTGTTATAATTGATGCAAGCCGCTTTTTTGTTCAGAACTCCATTGCTAGACATAACCGCAGAATTTTCTCATCACAATTTGCAGTTGCATTTTCATGTCTAAATTGTATATCTGAAACACACAACACACTCTCGCTTCCGTTCATAAACCGAAAAATTACAGTCTATTAGGTGTGTTCTTCTCACTTTCCTTCACCCGTCAAGACCTGGGCCTTGCATCATTGCACGATTGAGTAATCGAGATGATTGTGTTTTAATTCCAAATTTACACATTTTTGTTTTTATCCGGCTTTTCTCTGCATTCCTACATCGAACGAGCCGAACGAGCGTGATTTCCATTTTATTTCCCGCTGGGGAAGAAGTTCGCGGTGCATACCAAAATTGAACCAAAACAAACGAAAAACCCATGCGCTGGCGGCTCAGTACCAAATCCAAATCTAAATCCGAATCTCTTTCTCTCGGAATCCCTCGCAGCGCGCCCTGTGCTGTTAATCAGCCGTTAAGTGTTATCCAACCGGCAAGTATTAACATGCCGCTACTGATAAATTTCCGTTCATTCAGTTGCAGTCGAAACCGGCACCGACACAAAAAAGGGCACGAGCAGCGCAGGACTTTCCTGTGTTTGTGGATCATCCGTTCGTCCCCAGCTAGTCACGAGAGACACAAATTGAATTTGTCCGCTAGAAGGTGTGAAAATATATTTAGCTTTGATTGATTGGCTGCAGCTGAAACATGTGCTTTTACTTTCGTTTTCAGTAATCTCGCCTGTGTTTAGTGAACTGATACCCATTTTCGGTCACCGAAACCGTTACGTACACCTGCCGTCGAACATTACCAGTGTCGAATGATATGAAAGCTATCGTAGAAAAAGGTGCTTGAATTAGTGTACATTTAAATTAGTTTGGTCTGCCCACATTTGTTTTTTTTAGTTTTCATTTGGTTGGGCATAGGGACGAATTGTTTGGCTCTGTTTGAATGTGATGTACTTTCACTGAATGATTAATCGATTTTTTGAGCACAATGCAATGAGCCATTCATGGTTAGTCAACGGATGTGATGTACAAACGTAAATGTGTTGAATTAACGTAATCGAATTTGGAATCGCTTCTTCTTCTTCCGTTTGTTTTCACGCTTCGCCGCACGAGATTTAGTCCTCAATTGATTATTTGATTACGTATGACTAGTTTGTTTTGAAATTTTACAACCCAAGCAGATGAAATAGATGATGTTTTAATTTGAAATAACGCTTATGTGAGAAGGTGTTTCATAAATTTTCTATAGATGTCATGCGGGAAATATAGATGTCATGCGGAAATTCATTTTTCACTAAAATTTTAGATGTATGCTCTCAAAGAACCGGTAATAAATTGAAATTATCACTTTTGTGCCTCAAAATATAACAACCGCATTCATTTTTTTATTGAATTAATTCCCATTCATTATTGAAGCTTGAACCTAGTTAATAAATCTCCTAGTGTGAAAATACTTTTCCCATATTTTTCAAAAATACCACTAGAAGATTATATCAAGAAAATTTTTATTCAAACTTGAACAAAATTAGAAACTTTCTTCGGTTATTAACTAACATAACCTTTTCAATTTGTAAACAGTTATGTCAAGTTAATAATAATTTTTCTTTATTTTGTATCGTCGCACTGAATGACGGTTTGGAATTTTAAACACACTTTACCGTTCGATTCCGGAACCGACAGTCGGATCCCGATGATATTCAATAGCAACCTATGGGACTATGGGACCTTCTTTTTGAGCCTAAATTTGTGAAAATTTTAAATATATTATTCCCACCTAGTAGAAAAAAATTATTAAAATTCTGCGACAATCAACATTTTTGCAGTTCACTCGAGATTTAAATATACAATTGATAGAAATAATACATTTGAAACAAATAATTTCCATCCCAAACCCAACGCGGTAGAAATTAATTGTTAATTCAAGACCATATCGTTCAAACATTGTGTAAGCAGCACATCAACAAAACCTCACATATCATTGCTCAACCGGAGAAAAAAAAAGTGAGATCGGCTGGTAGAGGAATGAAGTTTTTGAGTGAGAAATTGGATCACAGGGAATCAACTAAAACGTGAACTTAACCGACCGTGCACAGTCAGATCAAATAGCAAGTTTTTTTTTCTAGCGGGAAGTCTTCTGAGTTGAGAGCTCTTCTGGGCCTTGGATAGTCTTTTTTAGACGTATATCAAAGCCATTAAACATTTTTCAAATTAATAAAGGTTTGACATCACGATACTCTTCAATCAAAGAGATCATAAAAGTAAATAACGATAAAATTCGTGTTGTGGTAAATAATTTGAAACACGCGAATGATATTGTCTCTTCGGAACATTTCATTAAAGAGTATAAAGTTTACATACCCTCCAAAGATGTCGAAATTGACGGTGTTGTTACCGAAGCGAGTCTTTCGGTAGATGATTTACTTAAGCATGGTGTTGGTCGTTTCAAGAACTCTATGCTTGAGGGTGTGAAAATACTGGAGTGCAAACAACTGTACTCAGTAGTTTATGAAGAGGGAAAAAAAGTTTATCGCCCATCAGACTCGTTTCGAGTGACATTTGCCGGATCTGCGTTGCCGTCCCATGTCTATGTCGATAAAATTCGCCTCCCTGTTCGGCTTTTTGTTCCAAATGTAATGAATTGTACGAACTGCAAAAAATTCGGACACACAGCTACTTACTGTAGCAATAAACCAAAATGTATTAAGTGTGACGGACAAAGACAATGATTGCAACAAGGAAATTGAAAAATGTATTTATTGTGGGGAAAGTCCTCATGAGGATATTTCAGTATGCACTGCATTTAAAGTGCACAAAGACAAAATTAAGCTTTCTTTAAAAGCACGGTCTAAGCGCACATATGCAGAAATGCTTAAAACGGTCATTGATGTCCCCCCTTTGGAAACCGAAAACGGGTTTTCAAATCTAGAGGAAACAGAGGACTCTGACTCTGACGAAAATAGTGAAGGTAATTCGTTTATCACTACCCAAGGGTCAGTTAAGAGAAAGAAGTCTTCTTCCAAATTACCAAAAAAGTTTCATCTTCAAAAAAAGATCCCCGTGTTAAACAAAAAAAGTCAAAACCAAAGACTGTGCCTCCTGGTTTGTCAAATTCACAAACCAATCCAGGATCTAGTACAGAAAAAGATAATAATCCAGTGGGCTCCATTTCACAGCCACCAACAGGATTACTGAAGTTTTCGGAAATTGTTGAATGGATTTTCTCAGCATTCAATATATCTGAACCCTTAAAGACCCTCATAATGGCATTCCTTCCAATAGCTAGAACCTTTTTGAAGCAGTTATCAGCTCAATGGCCAATTGTCTCAGGTTTTGTATCTTTTGATGGATAATTTATCACTCGTCGCAAATGATACAATCACTGTCCTGCAGTGGAATTGTCGAAGCATCATGCCAAAACTTGATTCATTTAAAATATTATTGCATAGTCAAAAATGTGATGTATTTGCTTTATGCGAAACATGGCTTACTTCAAACATAGCTTTAAATTTTAATGATTTTAACATTATACGTCTCGATAGAGACTCTCCGTATGGTGGAGTGCTTTTGGGAATTAAGAAATGCTATTCCTTTTATAGATTAAACATCCCTTCAACTTCTAGTATAGAAGCTGTTGCTTGCCAAATAAACATTAAAGGCAAAGATATTTGCATAGCTTCGGTTTATATTCCTCCAAAAGCACAAGTTGGACAGCAACAGCTTAATGAAATGGTTGAAGCCCTTCCTGCACCACGATTGATTCTGGGGGATTTAAATTCGCACGGTATTATGTGGGGTTCCGTTTACAATGATAGCAGATCATCTTTAATACAAAACATTTGTGACAATTTTAGCATGACGGTATTAAATATGGGTAGCATGACACGGATCCCAAGACCTCCTGCACGCCCAAGTGCATTAGATCTATCTCTTTGCTCAACATCAATTCGACTAGATTGCACCTGGAAAATACTGCCTGATTTACACGGTAGCGATCATTTACCAATCATCATCTCAATTAGCAGTAGCAATTGCATTGCTACTTCCGCTAGTATTCCATATGATTTGACAAAAAATATCGACTGGATTAAATACCAAAGTAGTATCTCTAGTATTTTGAATTCAATGGAAGAGCTCCCTCCACTTGAAGAATATGACTTCCTCATTTGTTCGATTCTGGAGGCAGCAGAACAATCCCAAACTAAACGCTTTCCTGGGCCAACGACTAACAGAAGGCCTCCCAACCCCTGGTGGGACAAAGAGTGCTCAGAGGCTAAACTCGCAAAACAAAATGCTTGCAAGACGTTTCTAAAACGGGGAGGAGGAACTCCTCAGAATTTTGAAAAACTTATGGTTTTAGAAACCAAGTACAAGAGCATACTTCGAGCCAAAAAATGTAGCTATTGGAGACATTTTGTCGAAGGTTTGTCAAGAGAAACCTCAATGAGCACTCTTTGGAATACGGCCAGACGAATGAGGAATCGTACCGTGGGCAATGAGAGTGATGAATACTCGAACCGATGGATATTTGACTTTGCTAGGAAAGTTTGCCCAGATTCTGTTCCTACGCAGAGCATTATACGGGAATCTCCTCCAAATAATGGTTTTATTAATAACCCATTTTCAATGATGGAATTTTCTATAGCACTCTTGTCTTGTAACAATAACGCTCCAGGGTTGGACAGAATTAAATTCAACTTGGTGAAGAATCTGCCCAACCTCGCAAAAAGACGTTTGTTGGAATTGTTCAACAAGTTTCTTGAGCAAAATATTGTTCCACCTGACTGGAGACAAGTGAAAGTTATCGCCATTCAAAAACCGGGGAAACCAGCTTCCAATCACAACTCATATAGACCCATTGCGATGTTGTCCTGCATCAGAAAATTGTTCGAAAAAATTATTCTACGACGTCTCGACACTTGGGTCGAGACGAACGGTTTGTTGTCAGATACTCAGTTTGGCTTCCGTAGAAATAAAGGGACGAATGATTGCCTTGCATTACTTTCGTCTGACATCCAAATTGCCTTCGCTCAAAAGCAACAAATGGCATCTGTATTTTTAGACATTAAAGGAGCATTTGATTCAGTTTCCATTGATGTTCTTTCAGACAAGCTTCACCAAAATGGACTCCCAGCGGTTATAAATAATTATTTGCACAACCTTTTGTCAGAGAAACACATGCATTTTTCACATGGCGATTTGGCAACACTCAGAAATAGTTACATGGGTCTCCCGCAAGGCTCATGCCTCAGTCCGCTCCTCTATAATTTTTACGTAAATGACATTGACAGCTGTCTAGTAACCCCATGTACACTAAGACAATTGGCAGATGATGGCGTGGTTTCAGTTACTGGACCCAAAGCTATTGATCTGCATAAACCATTGCAAGATACCTTAGATAACTTGTCCGATTGGGCTGTTCATCTTGGTATCGAATTCTCTGCGGAGAAAACAGAGTTAGTCGTCTTTTCAAGAAAGCATGATCCCGCGCAGCTTCAGCTCCATATGATGGGAAGAATGATCCAACAGGTTTTAACTTTTAAATACCTCGGGGTGTGGTTCGATTCCAAATGCACGTGGGGAGGACACATTAGGTTTCTGATAACAAAATGCCAACAAAGAGTAAATTTTCTTCGAACAATAACAGGATCTTGGTGGGGTGCTCATCCGGAAGATCTAATAAAATTGTATCAGACAACGATACTTTCAGTGATGGAATATGGATGCGTTTGCTTTCGTTCCGCTGCAAACTCTCATATTATCAAACTGGAGCGAATTCAGTATCGTTGTTTGCGAATTGCTTTAGGGTGCATGCATTCGACACATACAATGAGTCTTGAAGTTCTGGCGGGAGTTCTTCCATTAAAAGATCGATTTTGGGAGCTTTCATCACGCCTGCTAATAAGATGTGAGGTGCTTAATCCCATGGTAATTAATAATTTCGAACGACTAGTCGAGCTTCGATCTCAAACAAAATTCATGACAGTATATTTTAACCATATGTCACAGGAAATCAACCCTTCAAGATATATTCCTATCCGTGTCAGTCTCCTAAATGTCCCTGACTCAACTTTATTTTTCGATACATCCATGCAGCGCGAAGTGCGTGGAATCCCGGATCATCTACGTTCGACGGAAATCCCAAAAATATTTTCAAGTAAGTTCAGGCATATTGACTCTGAGAAAATGTTTTACACGGACGGATCGCGAATTGAAGAAGCGACAGGGTTTGGTATGTTCAACAATAATGTTTCGGCCTCATTTAGGCTTCAATAACCTGCATCTGTTTATATAGCAGAGCTAGCAGCAGTTCAATATAGTTTGAGTGTAATCGTCACATTAATTCCAAACCATTATTTCCTCTTCACAGATAGTCTGAGTGCAATTGAAGCCATTCGCTCAAACATGACTGGCAAGACTGAACCGTTTTTCCTGGGCAAAATAAAACAGTGCCTGAACGACATATTGAACAATAATTATCTAATCACTATAGTCTGGGTCCCGGCTCATTGCTCCATTCCTGGCAATGAAAGAGCCGATATTTTAGCCAAACGTGGTGCTATTGAGGGTGAAATTTATGAGAGACCAATTGCTTTCAACGAATTCTATAGCTCGTCTCGCCAAAGAACACTTGCCAGCTGGCAAGCTTCTTGGGATAAAGATGATCTGGGTCGGTGGATGCACTCAATTATTCCGAAAATATCGACAAAGGCATGGTTCAGGGGACTGGATGTGAGTAGGGATTTCATTCGTGTGATGTCCAGACTCATGTCCAATCACTACACGTTAGATGCACATCTCCTTCGAATTGGGCTCTCCGAGACTAATCATTGTGCTTGCGGAGAAGGTTATCGGGATATTGATCATGTCGTTTGGACATGCGTGGAGTATCGTGATGTCAGATCTCAACTAATAAATTCTTTGCGTACCCAAGGTAAACTATCCAATATCCCAGTTCGAGACATTCTTGCTTGTCGTGACCTTTCATACATGAAACTTATTTATCATTTCATAAAGAAAACTGGAGTTTCAATTTAATAAAGGCCCCTTTCAAGACTTAGTTCTGATCCCAGCTGCGTCCATGAGTTCAACCAATAGCTAAATTAGAATAAAAATAATGTAATGATACAAACAAACTCGAAACAGTTTATGAAATTATTAACAAAATGTCTGAAAATAACAGCTTATTTTATAATTTATAGAAGTTAATCGTTTGGTTCAAATAATATTTCCGAGTAGATTTCATAATTAATGACGAGTTACCTAAGATGATATTTAAGTAATAAGAGAATATGTTTTAATAAATGCAAAACGTTGTGACTATGTTAGAATTAAATTAGGATAAGAATATTATGTAAAAGTGATGCTACGGCGAAGAAAAACTTATGTAAACTGCCTTAAGAAATAAACGTATTTATGAAAAAAAAAAAAGTCTTCTGAGTTGTGTATCATAATATCCACAGTAGTTCAATTGGCAGAACGATTTTCCCCGATTGGAGAAAGTTGCGGAAGGATTAAGTACTGTCTCTGAAAGCTTATGACGCCAGTTTTTGGATTTAATTATTTCCATTTTATCAGTCATAATTTCAGACTATTTTTTCGTTGGGTAATGGAGAAAAGTTGTGCTTTTCTTGTGGCGTATGTGGACACTATGATTTTTCAAAAGCTCACTCAAAAGTAACTTTTCGTGTCATTTCTAGTTCTGGATCTACTTCTTGTGTGAGAGACAAAAACGAAAACATTTTAAATCATACACTTTATTTGAGGTCAAACAGTTTATTAGCGACTCTTAAGCGACGACCTATTTGGTTCCATGCTCCGAAAATCCTCTCTGAACCCAGTAATAAATAAGCAATATCTAGATCTGGATCCTGATCCTGAACACTAGATTAAGGACTGTATCGATAAGTAGTTAGCAACATTCAAACAGTTATTACTCTGAAATGGCTTAATTATTTGCAGCGTGTATTGCGGTGACATGTTTGTTTACATGTCAATAACAGCTGCGCAATCGATTGGTTTCGGTACGGTTTATCGTTTCAATGACGAGTCGAATTGATCCGGAAACGCGAAAGAAAATTCTGCACACTTGGTGCTCAGAAAGTGGTGTCACGTACAACGAAATTGCAAAACGGGTGAAAGTGCACCACACCAGTGTCAAAAATATTATCGAGAAGTTCGGTAAGACCCTTTCCATGTAGGATTTGCCCCAATCCGGTAGGAAAACGGGTCCCAGCCAGCCCCCAGTGGTTGAGTACATCAGGTAAAACCCAACGGCGTCGAGGCGGGATTTGGCCAAGCAGTTCAACACCAGCATCGGGATGATTCAACGGATCAAAGTTCGGAACTCCCTGAAAACGTACAAGAAACAGAAGGTGCCGAAAAAGTTCCTGGTACAGCAAGTTCAGGTCAAAACAAGAGCGCGAAAACTGTATAACCAGATTCTACAGAATAAAGACGGATGCATCCTGATCGACGACGAAACCTACGCCAAGGAAGATTCTCGAGCGCTGCCCGGACCGCAATGTTATACGAAATACTACCAAAAATGTCACTTTCGTCCCAGAAGACATGAATCCACCAAATTGCTCACAACTTCGACCAATTGAGAAATTTTGGGCATTAACGAAGGCACATCTTAGGAAACATGTCTCGGCAGCCGAAACCATTCAACAGTTCGAAAAAGATTGGAAAAAAGTGTCAAAACTTGTCGCCAAGAAGTCTGTACGGAATTTAATGAGGAACGTTCGCAAGAAGGTGCGCCAGCTAGTCTACAATGGCTAAGTAGCAAATGTTGAGAATAATATTCTGTTGTTATAGTCTAATATTATCAGTATATCGAATAAAATTTGAATATCTAATACTTGTGAATTATTTACAGCGAAATCAAAGAGAAGGTTTGAAGATACAAAAAACATCATTTGACATTTACAATTAGAGTGCAACATTCGAAACTCACTTCACTGCTCCGCGTAAAAACATTATTACGCACAATCGCTACAAATGTGCACAAATTCTGAATAAATACAATTTCCACTAAACGTCATTTGTACATATCAATTTAGACATTTAAATATGAACATATCGTAACACATGCGAAAAACATCAAAACAATTTGCAATCGGTTTCAACAAGACTGTCCTTTTTAGCTTTTTAATGGATTGTTTTGCTTTGACACTTCTCATGAGTTTTTGGCTAATAAACTTGTTAATAAAACCAATTTCATTTTTGTTTTCTTTGTGCTGTCCTTCAGCAATGATAGTGATAGATAAATAGAAACAAATTTTCTGATTTTAATAACAAAGTTAGTAGTCAATTAGAATTTCGTGTTAGGTTGAAATATTGCTGGTTTGTAGCCAGGATATTCGCCAACTAAACACATTCTCCAAAAATAAGAGTTTTTCTCAGCAAAGTAAATTCTCAAAATTAACTAATTTCATAGTTGTTTTGATATTTTGTTGTTAAAATTAACTAATTCAAAAACAGTGATATGAATTAGGCGCAGAGGTAATTTCGGTCGTTCCGTGCAGTTTATATAATTAGCTATCCTACTCGAAATTTCGTTGAATATCGACAATGTTATTTCAAAGCACTGAAAATGGAAAGAACTGACTTTTGCTGTGGAATGCATTCGGTTCAGAACTACTGTTGTTTCAATTGCATTAGTTGTTCCAAGCTTTTGAAAACGTTATTTGTCTCGATCTTGCAGTTAGATCATTATATTACGCCAACGTTTCTGATGACTGGAAAAACCTCCCATCCGCTTTGTAGACCCCTTTCCAGACCGGTAAGCAAAATACCTCATGACTTAATCGTTTTAGCCAATATACAAATTCCTACTCATACACGCTCTATGTCAGCTCAAGTTACAAATCCTGTACACTCGAATCCTTGTCCACAAGGAATGTTCGTACTTTGTTGGTTATAAAATTACCGGTAAAGTTAAGACAAATGTGGCACGATAAAACTGAAACCGCGCAGAAAGGTTCGGAGTGTACTCGAGCTATCTGAATGCACCGGGACATAAAACCACAAGGAATCGCCCACTCAGGTTCACTTTCGGTCAATCGCTCCGCGAGTGCCTGGGCAATGTCAATAAATTTTAACGTACGACATTTCACAAATTAATTCGAGCATGTGCAGCACAATATGCTCCAAAGTGGAATTTCCAGTTCTTCCCCGGTTGACACAGGTAATTTCGCAACGCAACGCAACGGCATCGACAGAGACAGAGCGACAGTGCATTGACACAATCGTCCCTACATTGTCACACGGTGGTACGATCGATAAGTGGCGAAATGGGCTTATCCCATTGCAGCCCCTCCGACGTAGAATGCATTCAAATTCGAAAGTAATATTTTAATAGTCCATTACACGTATTTTGCAGCATCTGGTTTGTAGTATAGAAGAAAAAACCTTTTTAACCTTTCTAAAACATCAAACCTTCGACAATCTCGAGATGCTCATTTTCATAATGAATGATCCACCATTAATCAGTGGCTGTAAGCCCTAACAGCGTGTAAAACCATTTATTTTACTCGAACATCATCACGGATAGCTCCTCCGTTTAACCGACTGGAGCGTACAGGATTCAATTAAACCTAAAGTTCACTACCTTACCTTGTTGTTTGAGCTGTTTTCCACTACTCTGCTGCCCGATTCCCAATGCTCCAAAATAGCTGATTTGACTGACTTCTTGGCTGATTTGCGACCATTCACCACGAGCGAGCGATTTTACCAGCCGCCGTTATGAATTAATTATCGCTTCCCATTTTTCGAAACCGAACTGCACCCTGCCGGTTGCGGTCGTGTTTTCGGTTTCTGTAAGACCATTTAGGAGCAACTTTTCGTTCACCTAGAATTAATGCATCTGGCAAAACCGAAATATTTGCGGCGAAAAAAAGCGAAATTATTCGTTGCCGCGAGGCTGTCGTGTTTGCTTAGTAAACGAGCTTGTCTGGCAATCGATACTTACGTTTGTAAACGAAAAGTTGAGAATCCAACCGGAAAATGAAATTATTTATTTATTTATTAATTCATTGAAATGTAAACATGTGAATAAGCGGATTGTTAATATCAGAGACATAACCGGACTAAGGGGCTGTCCATAAAAGACGTTACGCCGCAAGGGAGTTCCCCAAATTACCCACTGAAGAACCTAGTGATGATCCCTGTACAAAACCACAAAAGTAAAGTTCAAAGCCAAAGACTGCACCTCCTGCACGGCAAAAAGTTATTAAATTTACATGCGACACAAATCTCTTATAAAAGATCTCAAAACAACGTAATTCATCAAATGTTTGAATTTTACCAGAAACACTTGAATCTTGAGCATAGACCCCGGCCTTTCTCGAAGGCACGTAAAAATACACGCTTCAGCACTAAAAATTACACACAAAAAAAATGAATTTTACAGGTGACTTAATCCCTCATACGATGTAATTCATAAAGACCTAATTTGTCAAATGACGGAAAAATTCATTTGTAATAACTTAATGTTAGATTAGAATGAATTTTACTGGTTTCGACTGTAACTTGCACTCTGCTATCAGGTGTGACTGTATGCATTTAAATGTACCTTTTACCAGCCAAGCAGATGTGTGCTTCTGTGGCTCAGTCGATTAACAAACGTACTTTGTGATCCAATAATTCTCGGTTCTAATCACAGCGGTCTCTATCAGGATCAATTTTTTTTTATATCAGTAAATTTCATGTCATGGATTTTAAGACACAATATTGAATGTTCTTCCACGTAAATTTGCGTGAACTGCAACTATTCATTTATGTGCATCTAATAAGAAGGAAAATCACGGGATATTTTCGAATTGTGTATATCAGAACGTACATGGAAAATAAAAACTACCTATTATTTGACTTCTTTTTACTTAATTTTGAGTTCTTTTGAATCTTTTCTTTCATTCGCTCTGCACTTGCTGTCAAAATACAAAAAGCAAAACCACCCAATCTGCGAAAGTTTCGTTCAATGAACTAAAATTTAGTAAAACTGAATCCTCAAATTGGGTGAAATGTAATTAAAATTAAGTTGTTTCGCGGGTCCGTGTATGAAACATGTGTTAAATCGACTTGTGTCATTCTTTTTTCTAACAACAAAAAATTTGCTGTCGAAAATCTCAAAAAATTTCAAAGTCGGCATAAATGAAAGGATAAATGTAACATGGAAAGGAATTGTGAACTGGATGAGCTAGGAAAACAGCACAAAATAAAAAGAAACATCCTTGCAAGGATGTTTAAAACTTTTCCAAAAGCGACACCATCCTGCACTCCCGGAAAAATGCATAACGATTCGCAATATGTATGAGTAGGAGTCAATTAGACACCCCATAGGGGATATCAACAGAGCTGCGCACTTCAAAAAAACCCTGTGATTTTACATCTTCATAGATGCACATAAATGTTGTGTCGCAGTTCACGCAAATTTACGTGGAAGAACATTCAATATTGTGTCTTTAATTCCATGACATGAAATTTACTGAAATAAAAAAAATGGATCCTGATAGCGATCACCGCGACTTGAACCGTGAATCATTGGATCACAAAGTACGTCTGTTAATCGACTGAGCCACAGAAACACATATCTGCTTGGGTGGTAAAAGATGCATTTAGATGCATACATTCGCATCTGCTAGCAGAACGCAAGACAAAGTCGAAACCTGTAAAATTCATGCTAATTTAAGATTAAGTCATTACAAAGGAAATTTTGCGACGTTTGACCAATTTGGTCGATATGAATTACATCGTATGAGGGATTAAGTCACCTGTGAAATTCAATTTTTTTTGGTGTGTGGGATCATCACAAGTGATCTTAGCCAATGAAAAAATCATCGTTGCGAAATCACAACTGATCTGATCTTTAAGTGATTTTTATTTTTGTATGATCATGTCAAGTCGAGATCAGTAAAGATCTAAACTCTAAAAAAATCACTATTGATTCAATCGGAAATGATTGATATACACACCAAAAAAATTGAATTTTGCAGGTGACTTAATCCCTCATACGATGTAATTCATAAAGACCTAATTTGTCAAATGACGGAAAATCTCATTTGTAATGACTTAATGTTAGATGAGCTTGAATTCTACTGGTTTCGACTGTAATTTGCGTTCTGCTAGCAGGTGCGACTGTATGAATTGAAATGCACCTTTTACCAGCCAAGCAGATGTATGCTTCTGTGGCTTGATCGATTAATAAACGTACTTGCGATCCAATCATTCTCAGTTCAAGACTCTCAGTATTCTTTTTTTTTAGTTTTAGACACAATATTAAATGTTCTTCCACGTAAATTTGCGTGAGCTGCGACGCTCCATTTATGTGCATCTAATAAGATGTAAAATCACAGGGTTTTTAAATTGTGATAGGAAATCATGTCTGATATAATCAGCGGGTCGAGTAAATTAGCGAAATTAATAAAAATGCTTAAATACTAGTATTGAAAGATGATGCCTTGAAACGGTTGGAATTAAGTTATGCATTGATAATTTTTGTCAATTTATATGAGTTTTGGTGCACCAATAACTGGGAGCTATGGGTTTTCTAACTTTCGGGAATCTAATGATAGATGGTAATCAGAGGTGGATTATAAACCACACCGGTACGTACATATGTTAAGGA
Source organism: Malaya genurostris (assembly GCF_030247185.1). Lineage (NCBI taxonomy): Eukaryota > Metazoa > Arthropoda > Insecta > Diptera > Culicidae > Malaya > Malaya genurostris. Next base: position 190,266,211 of record NC_080572.1, read on the forward strand.
TTAAGAAAGCATAACACCGCGATTTCGTATCACGGTGCCGATACGAAAGTCTGTTATCAGTGTTTGGTTTTGATTGCACTTGCACAGCGATTGAGAAAAATTATAGCCACTTTACTAGAAGTATGATAGAAAGAATGTAAGAATTTCAATGAGTTTGTTTGGTCGGTCGCATGGTAATTTCATGCTTCTTGATTTATTTGAATATCGGAAAAATATCATAAATAAAACCAGCAAATAACATTAACATATATGCTGTGATTCAAACGCGCCATTCAAATGCTGCGCCTGCTGTGTGTTTAAACCCTATGCTCCTGCACTGATAAAAATTTGCACGATCGATTCATATGTAAACACCACTTCAATTTAATATGCATTTCATTTCAATACATAACCAAAGCGATTTGAACTACGTATGATAAACACTTCATTCACGCAGAAAAATTTATTTTAAATTTCAATATATTACACTTTGAATATTTTATTTTGAATCAGCGCTTATTTTCATTTTCCTTTGATTCAAATACATTTGATATTTACATCAAAGCAAATTATTATTAGAAATAAATAAAAGAAACATTTATTTCAAATATAATGTGCTTTGAATTCAAATATATTTCATTTCCATCTGAATTTCATTTCACTTGGAGTCAAATAAAATTTTTATTTGATTCAAAGCAAATTAGATTTGTTTCTAAAATCAGGATTCCGTGCGACTGTAGATTCAATGATGGATTTTTTTAAAATTCAATAGATTGTTATTTGAAAATTTATTTTGATTAATGATTGTAAATTAAATTTTTATTTATATTTAAATGCATTTTGTGCGCTCAACTGAGTACGGTTGCGGTATTGACTTCTCTAGTTCCTTTCGCTCAATAATTTCCAAAAACTCTACAGTGAAAACGTTCTCTGGAATGAATACAAATGTAATTTCGCTTTACATACATGATTCATGACCTACCTATTTTATGAAAGCACTCACTATAGTATCGCACAATTCGAACGATTTCAATAGTGCAAAACAAAGTCTAGGCATTACATTCCTTTTGTGGAATTTGACCTTTCTCTTTCAACAGACTTCGCAGCCGATTCTTAGCGTACAGAATCATTGCATGACTAGCAGTACGGATCCTACTGACACTAAGCATCCTTCCAGGTCGGGGCTCGAACATACGACAGCTGGCTTGTAAGTCCTATGCATTGAACCGCCCCCGGGTTGGCGGTGTTTAAATTCGTCAACTGCTTCAAAAGTTATTACTTCCGTACATTTTCCATTTAAATTATGTAACAAAATGAAATCTTAACAAAAGTTGTGTGAAATATCACAAAATCAACCAGTAGCAATGTTTAATTCAATGAAAATGTTTTAGAATCAATAATCTCTGGCATTTGATTCAAGGACGAAAAATTTTAATCAACATAAACATAATAAACAATGTGACATCCATTTGAAATGCATGTAGAATCTAGAGGTAACGATATATCTTATAGTTTTGATGTGCATTTCATATAAACGTAGCATGATTTCCACTAAATATCAACAATTGTTACACTCATTTTGTGAGTGAAATGTATATTTTCATGACTTCCATGTGTTCTACAAGTAGTGATAGTTCAAATGCTTTGCACATGATGCTAGCGTGCAAATTATTTTCAGTGTGTTACTTCTATAAATTATGTGAAAAATCGTTTTATTTTGATTAATCAAATCTTTTGTCGCTCTAATCACTATGTGGTGTGAAATATGCTTTTTTACTAATTTTGCATTGCGTATTGCTATTGCGTAGTGAATGCTGTCAAATTAACAATATCAATGCAATTACGATCCAAACTCATTATTTTCATGAAACCTCCATCTAGCATTTATTTCACTTAATCTAGTATTAATTTTATTGCGAATCAAACAACGGAGTGCATCAAACGAGAATATATGTTGAAACTACGCAAACCGTGCCGTAGCAAAACCGGTATTTTTCTCAACTCTGGTGATAAGGAGTGTTAGAGTAGCATTCTCCAAAGATACAAAATTGACTTTGGAAGTCTCATTAACACGCGTTATCCTTAGATATAAATTTCTGTAGGATTGCTGTTATCACTAATTTTCACATCAACGACTTCAGACGTATATTAATCGGCACTCATGTCTGATCTTGATCATATGTGATTTTCCTTCACCAAGATCAAAGCTGATCGAATCATCCAATGATTGACCTTAGATGAATCAAGAATCATTTTAACTCAAAATCACTACCGATTTTATGTGACAGAAAATCAGTTACGATTTTGATCGATGTGATTCAAAGATCACTGATCAACTGATCTTAAAATGACCAGATCAGGAGTTATATTTTTTGGAAAAGATTTGACGATTTTTTTATCTTGATTTTACCAGCCCTGTATGTCAAACCTTCTATGGTCAATACAGAAATGATTCCTTCACTCCAGGAAGAACGATGAACCCCTCTGACAATAGCTCCTTACCACATTGGGTGAGGAACGACAAAATATACTATAATTTTAGCTCCCCATACACAAATTCAAACATGTATGGAGAACCAAAAACCCGGATAAGTAGTTGCGTCACAGTGGGACAGTTACATATCTGATCGTATGAAGTGCCGTAGTCGCATTCACACAAAACACATGAATAATACTCAGCACGCTGAATAATAGCCATGTGATAGTTGAGTTTGCAATGTCCAGTCAGAGCTCTGACCAGAATACTGCAACGATGCTTGGAAAAATGCAGCAGACATTTTGCCGTTTTCAAATTCAAATCTGGTAAAAATGCTTTTGTCTGAGCGCAAGTTTGCGCCAGTAGCTGGCATGTTTGGATGCAGCCCTAGAACGAATCTTGTGCTTTATCCATCTAGTTGACAGTGATAAAGCTGGATCTTTCATTCGTGGAACCAGCTCTATCCAATTTCCCATTAATACTAGAATGCCGGATAATTTTTACTTTTCGGTGCATCAGCAGTGTTGTCCAAGATAGATGATGACTGAAAATTTCCTGCATTCGAATTTTCAACGGCGGATGGATTCACATCTGCATCATCCATCTTATGAGTTCCTGTCTCGTAGGATGAAGATACAATAGTTACATCATCCTGCATTTCAGTCTCGGATACTAGAGCAAATTGCGCAGCTAACGCCTACCTCAAAGCAAGTTGCTTTGCTATTTGAAATATATTTTTAAACACATTCCATAATGACTATAGTTTGTTTATATTGGGATAAAACATCAATGTAAGATAAATTCTAAGGCGAATATAAACTTAGGTATATTGCCTTATGAAATGAATTTTCGAAAAAAATATCACTTACTGGATAATTTTCTTTTGCATGAAAAACACCAAAGTAGAAAAATACAAAATTAATTTAATAAGATATCGCATTTGAATAACGATCCAATTGAAAAATCATATTCTCAAACCAATCCATTTCCGACAGAGTGAGATTCAACTCATTCAGCGCAAGTGCAAAAAAACACTGTGCGGTACTGTAACTACTTAACATCAGGCAGCGACACCGATTATGCTTTAGCGATATTCATTAGCAAAGTAGAACCGAACGTTGTTTGCCATCTCGTTTCTTCGCACGGCTGTCAGCATCCTTCGCAGTCGCGTCACCACCACAGTCGTTGTCGTTGTCTAGCCAACCGAACGAGATCAAATTGATTGATCGCATGTATTCCGACCGACTAAGAACACAACTTAAATGTTGTCTATTAATAGTCGACCTATCGCAACCATAAAAGGTATGCTGTGTATGCTGGTGCACCTTCCATCCGAGTCCGATTCGGTGGCTTTACAATGCACTGAACTGCATCGTAACCATTGATGGCTATGTTGCTCGCCAGCTGCGCAGGGTTCATGCAGGTAGCAGCAGGTGGCACCGCGCGAGGCCGCTAGAGCACAAACTTTTACAACAATACTAGAATTCCGGGGCCCCACAGCTCTATCGGCTGTGAGAAAATCTGTCTGCCGATGACCTTGCGAAACACGTGAACTTTGCAGCGTACACGGCGAATGGACGGAACTGTCGGATGGCGAAACGGCATCGTTGGCAAACGGTGTCAATCGGTTCGTGTCGACGAGGAAAAAAGACGTGAATTTCTGAAGAACCTAAACAGCAACTTGTAAGCAACTTGCTGTTCGTGGGCAAAAGAGATGGCCACGAAGAATTATGGGATCGTCATTACAGAACTGCAGTTACCTTCGCCGTCTTAATTGAAAATAAAGGGCCTTGTTCAAATAAAGGGCCCAATTACGAAAAACCATTTCAGTCACCTTTAGTAAATGGAAATTCAAAACAGTCATAGGTTGCGATCGTTCGCATGAACCCACTCCCGTTCATTGATCGTCAACCGTCCAACAGCAGATCATTAAACTAAATCCGTTTCAATCTTGTTTGGATTGATTTCTCACAAAAAAAACATTTCTAATGCAACAACAAAAAAAAACTCCTGATCATGCTGTAGGTATAATCAATCGTTTATGGAAGCGCATAGAGACCAAACTATCAAACATCCACACGCACGCGAGCCCAGTCGTTTTACCCTCCTTAGCAGGTTTGCAGGGGGTCGTTACAACCTGTGCAAAAACTCCTACCGCCATTTCGTTCGCTGGTTACATGACGATGATTATTTCCGGACGCAATTATAGCTGATCTAAAGATTTCACCTGCAGCTGGGGTAGACTCTTTTTTTTTTGCGCTTGCTTCACTTTTAACTTAATCAGGTTTGACAGCATCTGATTTAGTGCGTCGACTTCAGCTGCCAGCTCGGCTTTGATCGATTCGTGATTTCCTCCTATTGCAACCGATTGCGATCGAGAGTTAGCATGTTGACTTCCGATGATTGACTTGAAGCGATCGATGATGTTTTTGGGTATTGGATTGGAAACGTGAGAACATCAAATCAAACCCTGCCAGCGATTGTCGGTTCGTGGAAAAATGTTGCTGTCATTATGGTTAAATTCCACACAGTTCAACCATACCGCCAGATAGAGTAGGATTCAATTTCGGGCATTTTTTGCTTAATTCTGCTGAACTGCTGCGTGGAATGCTCCGAGCAAAAAAACTCTTTCTCCTAACCAGGCACGCTTTACTCGAACTCACATCCAAAAATGCGGGGCTGACAATATGTATCCCGATTCGATCCAAATTTCATCGAACCAGCTTTATTTCGTGTTATGGTTCTCGATTCAAACTCGATCATCGAACTTCGTTCTAGTTCAGACGTATTAAATTATCGGGAAGCTCTGACATTATTAAACCAAAACAATCGAGCTCGTAAACGATTAAACTTGATAAGAAACGATATATAGCTATCGAATGATATATAGGATGGCTTTTATCGTATCAAAGAACGCTCACTGGTAACTCTTCACACGATTGAAACAAAAACCCGGCATGGCTCATTTAACATAGAATCGACACCAGTGCGAGAGCGAAATTCTCTCGATGACATTTCTGAGAATCAAAGGTTAGCACGCTGCTGTGGGGATCCTCTCTGAAGCAACAAACGGTCGCTTATTCTCGTTTCGCGATCCGATACTATACAGGCAGTTGATAATTGCGATAGAATCATTTTACTATTGCCGCTTATTCTAACTATGTGCATATAACCTTTGTATAAGTTGTGTCTATGAAAATGTCTGTGAATGCTCCACACAAAGGTTTTAAAATATTGCAACCTAGTATGAGAATCATCAAGTTGAATCATCGATTCGATTTTCTGCGATAATTGTCAACTTGCGATTCTCTCTTGGAAAATTCCACACAGCAACGATCATTATCAGACTGTAAATTTTTTTTAAGGGCTTGAAATACTCAGAGTATGAAGTGGAACGAAGAAATGTAGCACAATTCTCTCACGGTTCATGCATTGAGAGACTCGAGTTCTTGTAGCATCTTCTACCAGATTGAAAATGTTGTATACAATATAGATAGCAATATAGCAGCTTCTGTCAAATTTTCGGCAATAACCAACACTGGTTTTACCTTTCTCTATAGAAAGGTAAAAGAATTGCCGAAAAATCGACTCGGAAACCAATATTGTGTTATATACCATTCGACTCGGCTCGACGAGATCGGAAAACGTGTGCACTTTTTCAAGATTGTTTACCGATGAATGCTCTCGGATATGGTTGAACCGATTTTAACAGCTTAGGCTCGTCTAAAAGCTACTAGTGCATCTTTGATCAAGTTCGATGATCAAATGGCTGTCACTTCTGATTCCGGAGGTATAATTGTATATGTGACGTAACCGACAAAACGAGTGTTGTCTTTTAACCGTAAAATTTTCTCGGAGATGATTGAGCCGGTTTTAACAAGTCTAGGCTCGTTTGCAAGCTACTATTGAATTGTGGATCAAGTTCAAAGATCAAATGGCTTTCTGACTGCGGAAATATAATGGAATAAGTGACATGAACGACAAAACGCGTTGTTTTTTTACCGCTTGATTTTCGCAGAGATGGCTAAACCGATTTTAATAAGTCTAGGCTCGTTTGAAAGCAACCATTGAATTGTGGATCAAGTTCCAAGTTCAACTGGCTGTTACCCGATCAGAAGAAAATAGTTAAAGTGATACTCGTGCGGTTGAATTAAGAGTTAAAATAGCTAAACATAATACATAAAATGATCACCCGCATGAGCAGAGAAATATCTAATTGAGGTATTTCCAATACCAAAACATTGCAATGTTAGAATACTGTGACTAAACTTAAAATGTATTTGAATTGTCTTTGAGAGAACGCGATTAACGACTTCAAAAAGTATACGGTGCATTCCACGCAAAATCAGCCACAAAATTTTTTTTTCATCTAACTTTTTTTTTCGGTAAAGAGCTCGAAAATATTCGACACGCATTTATTTATTTCAATATGGTATGTGGAATTTTCGAGACATGATTTTTTTAAGGTTTCGCGTTTTCAAAAAAGAGCCTTTTTTCATCAGCCTATACTGTAAAATATAATAAAGATACGAAAATTCGTTCAAGACATGAAGTGTGCGTCTTTTCTTTAGCTTTCAAATAAGCTAAGATAAGATTCAAATAAGCTAAGATAAGATTCCATAAAACAACCTTTATAGTATATTTAAAGAAAAAAGTGAATTTTTCAATCACGACCCGGGCTTGCAAATTGAAGCAACGAATATGAACAAAAGGGTTTCACCATCTATGTTATTCACACACATTCGTATAACAGGTAGAATTCACAGCGCAACCCAAGCAAGGAGAGCTGCTTCGTTCGTTCATTAGTTCATGAATATGCCCGCTTACTGAGACCTATGCATCATGAGGTTAACATTTGATGAATGGTTCTCATATTGTAGATGCCTATGTGGAAACTAGATTCATAACTTTTAGTTTCGATTAATATTAATTTAAAGAACATTGCTTTTTTAGTGTTTCTAGGATATATACAAAGTGTAAACTGCCAAGAAACAAATTGATCGTTTTGAAAATGGGCTCAAATGCAAATTTTCTGCTATAAAATGTTTAAAGTATGTTTGAAATGGGATCAAATTTGGTCTTGGAATGCGAACATATTGTTAAAAATGATTTCTGTAAACCTACACTTTAAAAATAAATCGTAAACATTGCCTATATGACTTTGCTTCGCGTCTTGTAGCACGCCGTGAAGCAAGGTCTTCTTTCTCGTACAATACTAACGAGAGCAAACCCTTCATTTCATTACATTGCCATGGATTGCTTAGTTCATGTGTTAACTGAGACTGAGAGCACAGACAATTTACTCGGCAAGGGAAATTGGTCTGCTCAGTATCATATACTCTCACGCATCCAGTTTCTCTCTAATATAGGTCTCTCATTCAATTATGTCAAGCAAAGTGTTCACAGCAGATGTTTTTTTGTTGCTTCGTTCGTTTGAGGTTTGAGTTGTTTGACTTTAATTATTATTTCAGGGAAAAATTGTTTTTCTCTGTAAAATATGACACACGAATGTGTGTGACATACGAATGTGATGTTGAAACTCTTTTGTTCATATTCGTTGCTTCAATTTGCAAGCCCTGGTCGTGATTGAAAAATTCACTGCTCCGAAAGTATTAATCTTCCCACTCTGAAACTTTGCCAAGATTAAGTTAAGTTAAAAGGCTTTTTTTTCAACTAATAAAAGAAAAAAAAATAAGCCCAAGTTTAATTTTTTTTGTTCATAAAATTTTGACTTTTTTCATTGAACTATTAAGGTTGTTTTATGGAAACGCTTATTTGAAAGCTAAGGAAAAGGCGCATATTACATGTCTTGGACGAATTTTTATATCTTTATCAGATATTACAGTATAGGCTGTTGAAAAAAGGCTCTTTTTTGAAAACGCGATGCTTCAAAAAATCATATCTCGAAAATTCCACATACCATATTGAAATAAAAAAATACGTGTCGAATATTTTCGAGTTCTTTACCGAAAAAAAAATAGTTAGATGAAAAACAAATTTTTGGGTGACTGATTTTGCGTGGAATGCCCCATACACTTTTTTACGCGTTTTATTACACGGACTCCCGAAGTCACGCGAATTTTTTACGCGAATTTTCAAAGTTAACCGGTTGTTTTGTCATAGAAATGCATGAAACATCGAGATCTGGTGTTATCCCGTTTTTTTTCAAGTCAACTCTCTGATACATAGTAGATTTTGGATTTAAAAAAAACATTTTTTTTATTACCAGATCTCGACGTTTCAAGCATTTCTATGACATATGGCTTTAAAAATAAATTTTTGATTACGGAAATCTCAAAGTCCCAGAGTCCATAGTTTACAAAAAAAAATCTGAGATTACACAAAATATGGATGTCTCATGCATTTCTGAAAAATTTGGAGTCAACAAAAAAATTTCTTCAGTTTTTCCCTTTTTTTCTACGTGGATTTCCGAAGTAACGCGGTCTTAAATTCTGTAAGTCGTTTTTTCCCAAAAATTGTTTTTTAAGATTACACCACCGTTTCATGCATTTCTAAGGCATTTGGCATAAAACATAATTTCTAAGGCATTTGACATAAATCAAAATTTTTCCAAGTCCCAAAGTCAACAAATTTTTTTTAAAGATTTTACCAGATCTGGACGTTTTATGCATTTCTAAAACATTTGACATCAAAAAGATATGCAAAATTACGAAGTTACGCAGATTTCTGAAGTTACGCACTTTTTTACTGCGCGGTTTTTTACGCGGTACTTATCCCCCTTATGACCTCAGTGTTGTTGGTGAATACCAAATAAATGACATCATAAAATAAAACGATGAATAATTGTTTTACTAAGCTTGTACATTTTATAATCAGAAATATAGTAATGAATATCACACAGAATTTTCGTTTCTCGTGCATTTTAACAAAAATTTCTTAAGCTTATCTAGAAGCTATCAAAATTTTATAACAAATTTATTAAATACGATGGTCCTATACTTAACAAGCTATTATATAAAATTGAAGAATCATTTAGTTATTTCAATAATAAAGTAATGCCTCAATTAGCAGCAATATCAAAATGGACTACTATTTTGATATAAGTTCGACATCGCTTTTTATTCGGGTACTTCTGCTTCCGGAGACTTTTTTCTTATCTAAATTTCTCGGACTTGACTAAACTGAATTCTACATGCTTAAGCTTGTTTCAGAGATTCTACTGAGCAATTCCAGAAATGCTTAGCAGATCATCAGACTCGACCTTCTCCTATTTGGATGAAACTTTGCACATGGCTTCAGTATGGCAAACCATAAGTTTTGAGCCGAGCTCGGTGGTCGAGAGGTCAATCCGACTCACGACTGATTTTTAGGATTCAGGAAGAAGTTGGGCACTCTGAAAAAAATATACACTGAAAAAAAATTTTGATTTTTTTCTCAATAATTACAAAATAATCCGAAAAAGTTAAATAAAAACGTGATTAATCCACCTAGCAGTGAGATGATACCTTTTTTTATCAATCCGCATGTGTTTTTTTGCATGGATATTCTTAGGTGTTTTAGTTCTCATGACATTATTTTAATTATCGTCGTTTCAAACGGCAAATTGAGATTTTAATCACTCATTACCCTGTAATTTCGAATCTGCAAATCGTATCGAATTTCAATCTTAACGTGTGACAATCGATTAAACATTCCATGGGATGTCGAAGTAAGTTCCACTTTAGAGTTTTTCGTCATTATTTATGGTACTTCCAGAGCTGGTATTCAGGAACTAGCATAACCCAAAATGATTCGAATGGCCATAAATTAATACGCCAAACAATTTACATCTTCTATATCGGCATGAATTTTAAAAATTCATCATCTGTAATTCCAGAATCGGATAAAATTCACCAATTTTGTATGGGACCTTAAGTCCTTTAATTTGAATTTTTGTTTTTGAAGTTCGATTTGGCCTTTTTGAAAAAATGATTAAACTTTGAGAAACGATTCGAAACTGGATCCGGAGTTCTAAGATCGGTGTAGCCGAAATCAGATAAATTCACCTGAGGAGTGTGTAGACATCTTTGAGAAATTGTAGTGCGAATTAAAATTTGGGGGTACATTCCGAATCCAAAAAAGAATACCGCTTAAACTGAAATAAATTTATTTGGTAATCGACTATCCAAATTTGCAAACCCGATAAACCTGATTAATTTATGTGAAATGGACACTTTTATACTAATCACCCTGTATCTCCTAAACCAGAAATCGGATCTGACTAATTTTTATAGGATTTTAAGACCTCTCATTTGAATCATAGATGATTCTTAGATTTCATTTGAATCTTAGATCGGTTCAGCCATCTACGAGAAAAATGAATTGCATTATTTTAATTTCGTTTCACATGTCATCTTGTGGTTCCGAAATCAGAAGTCGGATCCAAATTTGGAAGTATACTAGTTTTCATATTAATCTGAGTTGGTAGAAAACGGTTTAGCCATCTCCGAAAAAATTGAGTGAAATTATTTGTCACACACGCATTTGCTGATCTCGACGAACTGAGTCGTATGGTATATGGAAGTTATGTTCTTCCAGCTTTTATTGCTGTAAGTAGTTTAAATCAATATAATTATGGAATTACTTTCAACTCGAAAATGCTGATATCATCTGGTTTATAAATGCCATATTCGAACGATTATGTTGCCAAAAACGAACCGTGCTAAAATCGGTCCAAGGCAAATTGTCATGAAAAAGGATGCTGTACACAGTCTTTTGGGCACTTAGAAACAATTGTATGTCACAGTATAAAAATCGTGTTTTCCGTTGCTCCCAAGCATTTCTTTGTCATACAGTGCTCAAAACTTCTACTGCTGGAATAAGGGGAACTCTAAACTTCTACTGCTGGAATCGTTTACACAAAAATATTGATATCTCCGTTAAAAATGGACGGATTTTAACAAACTATGGCTTGTTGGATAGCTATTACCGTGCGGAATCTAAGTCTAAAAACATATTCTGTTTTCAAGGTCAATTGTGACAGATACTGTCAAAAAACTGAAAATTTTGACATAAAACTCCGTATAACTCAAAAAGTAAACATCCTATCTCAAAACCATTCAATAGCGTTTTGGGTGACGGGGAGACCTTTCATTTGCGACTAGTTTGATCAAAATCGGTCCAGCCATCTCTGAGATCTCGACCTCTTAGTTGACAACACACATACAGACACACACACATACACACACACACACACACACACACACACACAGACATTTGCTCAGTTCGTCGAGCTGAATCGATTGGTATATGACATTCGGCCCTCCGGGCCTCGGAAAATTTTTCGAAAGTTTGAGCGAATTCTATACCTATTTTTTATATATATAAAAAAAGGTAAAAAAATCAGGGTTTGAATTTTTTTTAATTTTTATTTTAAAGCTGTTATTCAAACCTACAGATTTTTGGCTATCCTATCCGTGCCTTTTGAAAAATGAAGAAGTTACAGCTAAAACAGTTTACGGGTGCATGCAAATGATCAAGTTCTTCTCGTTGTAATTCGAAAACCGTTTATCGTACAAAAATGGCGTCCATGAAGAAGTTGGGAATCAATAGGGCACTCTAAAAAAATATACAGTGAATTTTTTAGAGTGCTCAATCGATTCCCTACAACTTCTTCCTGAACGCCATTTTTGTACAATTAACGGTTTCCGAGTTACAACGATTTGAAAAAGGCAATTTTTGTGGAATGCAAAAATACATACGCCCATTTTAAAAATCAGTCGTGAGTCGGATTGACCTCTCCATCGGTTCAAAACTTATGGTTTGCCATACTGAAGTCATGTGCAAAGTTTCATCCAAATCGAAAAAGGTCGATTCTGATTTTGTCACTTTTTCGTCTACTCATTCCTGGAATTGCTCTACTGGATCATTCATTAAATTCAAAGATGAAATGGCTGTCACTTCCGGTTCCGGAGATATAATGGTATAAGTGACGTAACCGACTAACCGCACATTTTTCATCGGCCAAATCTTCTCAAAGATGACTCAACAAATTTCGATAAACTTAGGCTTATTTAAAAGCTACAACTGTGGTCATTGATCAAATTTGGAAGGGTTATGGCGAACATGTCTGGTTCGGTAAATATAATTTCATATGTGACATAACCGACTAAGTGTTTTTTTAAAGCGTCGAAATTTCTCGAAAATGCCTAAATTGAATTCGAAAAACTTAGACTTGTTTGAAAGCTACTATTATATTTTTAGAATACAGGATAGAATATTATAAAGGTTTTAATGAGACTATTTAAATAGCAAGAAAAGGCATTATCTCACCACTAGGTGCATTGAGGAGGGTTTTTTTTTATTTAAGAGTAGTTATCATAGATTATCATAAACGCATTAGTATTGATAATCTTTTATTCAATGCATTGTATATTTTGTGCGTTTGGCTTATAATGCTCGAGTAGGTGGACATGGTTTTTAATTAATATAACAATAGTAAGTCGGATCTTTAACCCTTTCACGACCATAAGATGTGCAATCGAAATATGACAGTACAAGACAATATTTTAGCTATCGGGGGTGTAAATTAATAGAATATCACCAGCAAAATATAGCAGGGTGCATAAGTTTTCTATAATTTCATGGGAAATATTTTTCCCTATGATTTTTATAGAAGGGAAACATATTTCACTTGAGCGTTAAGGGGTTAAAAGGAAACAAAATGTCCAGCAACTGTAGGTCGTGGTCAACTCCTTGGAACCGGAAAAATTAATGGTTCAATTTTGCTCCATTTGCGTTTCACTTATTGTTTGGCTTGATGAAAACTGATACTTTGAAGCAGACTCAATTTAATAAAATCTATAATTAAATTTAGAGGAACAAGATGGATATGATCATATTCTCTGGTAGAAAAGAGGTAAAAGATTCCTTAAATGAACTTCTTTTCAACCTCTTGCTTGTACTTAAGTACTGTGGCTCTAAAGTTTTTCGTTTTTTTTTTGAAACCAATTGACGAATCAGTGACCATAAGAAATAATCAATGGTGATCATTTTCAGATTTTGCTTGCTTTTCTAGTTTGTTCTTATTTTCACCATGTGAAAATTGGGTGAAAACTCAATCATCGATGTTTCAGTAACTTTTCGCGGTACTTTTGATTAATATCTATAAAGAAATCGAAAAATAAAATATTAAATTCAAAGAAGTGAAGAAACTATTTGAAAATTTGGAAAACTCTTAGTTTTTATGGTTAAAGCATCACCATCACGCTATCTCTTGGTAAACCGGCTATTTGGGTTTTTTAATATATAGCAAAATTATGCAATATCACTTTTCCTGGGGCTACCACGTTTGGCATAAATCCGTTTGGCATAATACCGTTTGGCATAACGACATTTGGCATAATGGTTATTTGGCATAATGGTTATTTGGTATAACAGTCATTTGGCATAACAGATGAACATGCTGATTAATAGAAATTGTTCTAATTTACTGCAATTTTGAAAGGTCTAATGCGGCTACGTCTCATCGTTTTTAATGACCTGCTGTCCGACCTCGCTGCCGCTCGTTCGGACTTAACTAAGGGATAGCTCCTAGCTTTGGGTAATCCGGGCAAACGCCCGCAACTAGACAGAGATGTCTAGTCGCAACTAGACAGAGATGGGTCGCCGGCGCACTCGCGGCCTTCGGCCGTCTCGACCTGAATCATCTATGACGAACAGAATATTGTGTTAGCACTAAGTGAGTTGCTTGTATAAAATGATAGTGTGCTATTTACTACAGAATTTTAAATATAAAAAGAAATGTAATAATGCTATTTCACCTAATATTATCGAACTATTTGGACCGAATATAAAATTCACGTATTTCGTTCGAGTTTTCTTTGCACAACATAACTCGATCGAAACCCAAACGAAAATTTACAAATCCAATTATTATTATGACAAATGGCATTATGCCAAATGACCATTATGCCAAAAGACCATTATGCCAAATAACCGTTATGCCAAATAACCATTATGCCAAATAGCGTTATGCCAAACGGTATTATGCCAAATGACCTTATGCCAAACGGGCCGCCCCCACTTTTCCTGTCGGAGCCGTTCAACTTCAACCGGTGTACAACTCCGAAGGACTGGAACAATTCCGTTCTCAAATGTTCCGCGAAAGATGTGATCATCCAAAACAAAACCGAATCGAAACCAATGTCGTAACTACAGGTGTAGGAAGCGTGCGGCAAATTGAACCCCACAAAATCTCATCTGTTACGACCAGATGTCGATCATTCATCATTCATTGGCCATAACCAATCTTAAATAAATCCTAACAGCAACTGGCAACTAATTGACCAATTCACCCCCAACAGAAGTGATCGATTATCGAAATGGTCAAAGCAAACCGTAACTGCGCGAATGACCGGTAGCTTTATGAATTAATTTACACAATTTATCTATCTATTATTGCGAACGCCCCCAACACTACCGACGCTTGCCGTTCGACCCTGCCCTGACGGGTGAGTTCTGTGACGAACATGTGGTGAGAAAATTGATGGATATCGTCGGTATTGATGTAGGCAGTAATGATCGTCTAGCGTGACAGAAATCTAATCTCGGAACGATATGATACAGTAGCGGTTCCTTTTTTGAAATGATCTCAGAGAATTTGTACTAGTTAGATAATAATTCTAGTTGAATAGTCATCTGCAGTCGTGAAATGAACCCTTGAGGCTCTGTGTGAAAAAGACTATGACTTATTTTGACAGCTTCTGAACTTCAGTTTGTTATTAGCCTTGTAAACAAACTATAACGTTCAGGAAAAAAATTAAGTTTCCATGAGTTTGCTGAGGACCGGAAAGAAAAAAATATCCGGAACTGGTCAAAACTCTGGTGGATCTGTGAAATTTCGGGCTCGAAAGCGGTTCGACCACGTTTTGAGCTTAAATGGCACGAGTTGATACTGGATGACGAAACATAAGTTTGTATATATCGACTGTTTTGGAGTTTTATCGGAAAAATGCGGCTTTCTCAGGCAAATGGATATAGGCAAACGATTTGTTTATAAAATTGCCAATTTTATAAACAAATCGTTTGCCTATATCCATTTGACTGAGAAAGCCGCATTTTTCCTGACGAAACATATTTCAAATTAAATACGCTTTCCGAAGATTATTTAATTTTGTCAATTTCCTGTGAAAAATCTAGGAAAAAGATTAGGTTTGACAAGCCAAATGAGTTAAGCTAGCTAAATATAATTTCTTCGATTTCAGTTTGAAATATAATTGAAAAAAGTATTTGCCGTTCTCAGTGTTTTCAGCAAAATATTACTTTGAAAAATAGACATTAAGTGACACTAGTCCTTTAATTGAAATGATCCATTTGGGAAACAATTTTCAACATCATTTTTGGAGTGAATCGAAAAATTTGGCAAAATGACTCGATGGAGAAAGATCACAGGGCTGTAATTTGATTAGAAGTGAAAATAATAAGATATCGATCTAAAACTCAACCAATTCCATTTGGAAATTCCGAGAATTATCAAATTTTGTATTTTCACAGGGTGGACAATTTTCTAAACAAAATATATGAAAAAAAAAATACAATTTTATTTTATTTTCATTCCGATTATAAGTTATTTTGGTTATATTACTTCTATTTTTTTAAATGATATCGCCATTGGCCTTGAACACAAAATGTGTCCTTTTTCGGCGTTTACCATCGTTTTGGCCAATGTATCGGTCGATCTGGCGGCGATTTCGATTTTCGTATGTTGTCTGTGAGTTGAGCTATGGTTCTTGGCTTATCAGAGTATACCATGAATTTCAAAAAGCCTCTCTAAAAATGTTGGTAGTGTCTAACCGGATGATCTCGGGGGCCAGTCAAAATCAACGTTTTTCGATATGACTCGTCCGGGGAACAATGGTCGTAACTAATCGATTGTTAGTCAAGCTGTATGGCATGTTGCACCGTTCTGTTGAAAGCAGTAGTCATTCAAATCATTTTCACGAATAATGGGCATCACAAAATCATTTATTATGGCTCGATAACGATCGCCATTAACAGTTTTCGTTGCGTCATCGTCGTCTAGGGAAATATAGGGACCAATCACCACACCAAACTGTAAATTTTGGACGTATAAGGGTGTTCTTTAATTAATTGAGGGTTTTCAATGGCATAAAACCGACAATTTTGCTTATTAACGCTTCAATTTAACGTGAAATGTGCCTCCCCTAACATGATGATTTTTCGCCAAAAGTTGGCCTTGTTTTGAATGTAAAGCTGAACAATTTCAGCGCGTTCTTTTGGAGTGCACTGTTCCATGAAAAATTTGTCTTGGAATAACGCTTGCAACGCGGTATGTCATTAGTCGATCTGACAATTGTGTCAAAAGTTATTGGGTTTCCCGATGCTTCCACTTTAAATGGGCCACCCTGTACTTCAGACAACACCTTGTTGAAGAAGATAAATTCTATTGTGAAATAATTGTTGTTCATGGTTTTTCGGTTTTGGTTTGTATTTGACACGTCAGGGTATAACACAAACACCCAAAATGTATTTTACAGGTGGCCTAATTTACGATGCAATTCATAAATGCCAAATTCAGAAAATGACGGTAAATTTCATGTGTGATGACTTAATGTTGGACTAGCATGAATTTACTGGTTTCAACTGTAATTTGTATTTGGCTAGCAAGTGCGACTGTATGGATTTATATGCTCCTTGCAAAAGTGGCTCAATCGATTAAAAGGACGTACTATATGATCCAATTATTCTCGGTTCAAGTCTCGACAGTCGCTATCAGTATTTCTTTTTTTTCTATGAATTTCATGTCACGGAATTTTCCCACCACACAATATTTTATGTTCTTGCACGTATATTTGCGTGAACTGCAACGCTCCATTTTGGTGCATCTTATGAATTTTTCTTCTATACCTGACGGAAAATGGAAACTGATATAAAAATTGTGGCAAAAAAAGGAGTATTCTTTATCAAAAAGTTTATATAAATTGACAACTTACAGAAGATGTTTTCGTTTTTTACCTTTCTCATATAGAAAGGTTATGCAACCACTGTGAAAACCTTTGAACCGAGGGCCGAGTTTCATATACCATTCGACTCAGTCGAGTACGCAAAATGTTTGTGTTTATGTAACAAGAATGTGCACTCGATTTTCTCTGAAATGGCTGAACCGATTTTCACAAACTTATATTCAAATTAAAGGTCTTTCGGTCCCATAGCCTGCTATTAAACTTCACCAAGACCAAACTTCCGGTTTGAGAGTAACAGGGTAAAATGTGCAAAAATAATTAAAAAAGTTCACTCGAAATCGCGTAACCGATTTTCTTCAACTCAGATTCAAATGAAAGGCCATATAGTCCCATAGTCTGTAAATGAATTTCAACCTGATCCGACTTCCGGTTCCGGAGTAACGGGGAAAAATGTACCAAAAAATTAAAAAAGTGCATTCGAATTTCTGACACATCGCTCATCATATTATCACAAGCTTAGGTCTTAAAATCCCAAAAAAAAACCTTAACGAATTTCATCCGGACACGATTTCCGGTTCCGGAGTTACAGCCTAATAAGTATGAATATTTCATTTTCAAAGGCCTATTTGACATAGAAGAATCGAGCAAAATACATTCAACTAGCCGTAGAATTCTTCAATTGAACAAGTTTGATTAGTTGATGATCAAGCACACTGATTTTGTTGTATACCGTATCTTTGTTTCCGGTTCCGGAAATACCAAAAAAGTGACCGGAAATCACTCCCATTTCGCAGAAACTACAGGACCGATTTTTACAAACTTAGAATTTTGTTGAGATCCTGGTTCAGGAAATACTGGGATAAGTTTGTATGAATTTGTAACCTGCCATTCAAAGCGATAATGCCAAATTCCCGGAAATAGTTGTCAAACACTCATAAACGGAATTCTCTTAATTTTCTTGGAGACGACTGAGTAGATTTTCACAAATTTAGACTCACAAGAAAGGTTTCAAGGTCTTATTGACTGCTGTTTACTTTTGTTCGGAGGCGACTTCCGGATCCGGAGCAACAGGGTGAAGTGTGTTTAAAGTTTATACTATCATGTAGAGCGAAAATTTAGAATTTGTACTATCATGTAGAGCGAAAGCGAAAACGTTGAATTCTTATAAACTTAACTCAAAACTTTAGAAAAGTTTTTATTAAAAATACAAGATGAAGCATCAAAATCGATATTGTCATTCCACGAAGCGGTTTCTTGAGTCGACCGAATAAGAAATAGTCGCAGGGAGCCAAAACAGGTGAATTCAGTGGTTGCTGAATGGTATTCGTTTCATGTTTAGCCAAATATTCACGGATATCGATGGCATTGTTTGATGGTGCGTTATCGTGGTGCAAGATCCACAAATTGTTTGCCAACAAATCTGGTCTTTTTCGGCGATTTTTTTTCTAAGCTATATTTATTAAGGCACAATGCGGTTAGCTTTATGATGCCAAAGGAATTTTCATATAATTATTTGTACTTGGATTATGTAGTGACTGGAGGGGTGGGTCTTCCATGTAATGGTAATGGCCGCATGTTAGTCCTTGTGGGTCCGCGGGAAACACCCCGGGGTCCGGTGGGCGGTGGTGATGAAAACTTGTTGGAATCATCCAGGAGACGTGAAAACGTATCGAAGATTCCCACATCCTTCTGTGTGTCCGCGGAAATCACCCCCAGGCTATGAGGACCCGGCGGGTGACCCGCATGTTGATCATCGACTGGAGCGGCTTTCCGTGAGCGATGATGGTGATGTTGTTTTTCGTAGAATTGCATCACGCAAACGTCTCATAACGTTTAAATAATACTCCTTGTTGATTAACGGCAACTTCTGAAATGTTCGTGCCACTGATAAACGACTGTTTTCGTTATCGTTGACGTAACACTCTTCTAACATTTGCAATGTCATCGCACCATTGACACCGTTTTATCGCCAAATTTAATGCAAACTCGTTTTTACAAATTCAATTCCATTTAAAAATTATACAAAATCGAGGACAAGCACAATCGCATATGTACTCAATACAGTGGACTTTTACAAATATACAGGTGAACTTTCACAAATATATAGCTAACAATTTGATAGAATATCAAAGATAGATGTTTGTGTTTTGAAGCATCCCTTAGTAATATTTATGAGACATAAGAAGTTCCACGAGAAAGACATCATCACACCACTGTGTGTATTAAAACAGGTTTCATATGACTTGGGTTTGTACTTTTTATACAATTTCAGAGTGGTAACTATTTATTATACTTGTCGAAATATTGTTCTTTAGATGCATTTAAGCATCGGTAAGCTTGATGAATTTCGTTTCAAAAATTTCATTGACGATTAGTGAACTGAATCGAATAGAAGAAATTTGCTCCGAATCATACCAATCCTTTTATGAACAGCACCATTCAGTCGATCACTCAAAAATTCACACGGAATGTTATTTTTTTCTTGTGATCTGCCATAACTTCAGCTCCCAGCATCATTTTGCAAATCAGTATCTACAATCTGTTTTATTTGAAAAATCGAAAAGTAAGATCTGAAGCAAGCACTATCCAATGTAATTTAATTTATTATTATTGCCTATTAAAATTGGTTCCGACGAACGTCATCGACATTCGAAAGCATTTGAAATTGTGTATTGGGTTTTTTACGGTTCTCGACATCTACCATCGAAAAATGGCATTAGCCAATCAGGGCACGAGACTACTAAGTGAAATTATTTTGTTTTCAAATACGCCTAATTCAAGCCTCCCACAATAAGATAAAAACTAGCTTCCGTTTGCGATACGATGAGCTGCTGCCAACCGAAACCGATCAGGATTGGATGCGGTCGGAAATGGGTGCGATATTAAGGCTCTATGAAACGGACATATATGTAGCTATAAAAAAAATCTTAGTTCGATTTTAATTCAACATCCACCTCGCATGCACGTACGGCTGCGAGTAAAGGCGTCTGCTGCGTAGAGAATTAGCTAATCATTTTCGGTTGATTTTAAACGCCACTCACTCTTGCGTCGGTTTGTTGGTTCTTCAGTGAAGTTTTTGTTTCTTCGTTTGTTTTGAGATTCACGTTGAGTCATCGAAGTGGGAAGCGGTATGACATAACAGTGGTGCATCCAGCATTAGTCATACACGTAATACTGGCAATTCTGGTAGAAGGGGTACATATTCGATATCCTTGTGAACATCGAGAAAAAGAGGCTGTATGTCCACGATGGTTTTTATGTGAATCATTCATGGAAACTCACCACCAGCTACTAGTCAGCAAATGCCGAACACTATTTGTTGCGCCAGATTTGCAAAATCTGGAACAAGTTTTATTAATGTCTGTATATATGAAGATATTTATAACAACTCTGCCAGTTTTATGTATTTGTATAACAACGGAAATAAAGTTTTCTTTATTTTTCTTAATTTAACATTTTTAGAATGGCAAACCATTTATTTTACACGGATTTAACAACCAATTCAACTCAAGACTGATTATTAAAAAAGGTTGATGTGTCTTTCAATCGTTGTAATTAGGAAACTCTTAATTTTACAAAAATTATATCTAGGATGAAGCTGTAAGAAATAGAATTATGATGAATACTTCTCCAAAAATTAACGAAATCGTCCTTTAAAACTTTTTCATAATAATCTCGTCTAAAACATCAAGTCAAACAGTTTAAACTTCAAGTTTTTGAAAAAAAAAATTATCCTTTAAATACTAGAATAGTTTCGTCTGGATACCATTTTTGTATAATATTTACAATTACCAAATTACGATTCGATAAAAGTGCATGCAAATGTACAAACGCCCTTTTTGAAAATCAGTCTCGAGTTGAATTGGTCTCTCCATCCGTGCAAAACAAGGGGTCTGTTGTACTGAAAACGTGTGCCAAGTTTCATCCGAAGCCTGATGGCTTACCACTCATTTCTAGAATTACTCATACAAAAAACAGTTTGATTCCCCTTCCATGCTTCTCATGGGTGAAAATGTGGTAAGATATATATGTGTATGTGTGTGTGTGTGTGTGTGTGTGAGAGAGAGAGAGAGAGAGAGAGAGAGAGAGAGAGAGAGAGAGAGCTGCAGACGGCATAAATTAAATTAATACCTACGCAAGCATTTCAATGGGAGAAAACATCAAATAGTTCTTTGAAATCGATATTTGGTCCGGTATTTGCCAAAGGCAAGAATCGAATCGAATTAATTCTAACGTCCGGTTGAATGACGAAGCACACCTTAAATATTTTCGTAAATTTATGTTTACGACAAAGGCGGGGCTTACGAGATAAAAAGTGTAACAAAATGTCTCAGTGGATTTTTCTGTGTAATTATACTTATTTTCACAAAGCAAAATATCGAATAGTTCTTTGAGATAGATTTTTAACATTTGGGATCTAATTTTCTTAAGGGGTTACACCGCTGTAGAGGTCATGTATGATCTTAAAATAATATTCCAAAAGATGAAAAGCGGGAAAAATTTCTAGACGTCTTAATTTCGAGTTTTACCACGAGACTCCAACTATTATACTCCGAGCGTCTTTTGTGTTCAGAACCACGTTTTTTGAGCTGGCCGGAAACATAAGTCAAGTAAATCTTGACCAATCAATTCAAAAATTTTACAGAATATTCTCGATAGTAATCTCCACAGAGGTGCTTAGGGGTTTTTGAAAATTGTGAATATTTTTTATATGAACAATTTTGTGATGAAAACATGCGGTTTTATTTTCAAAGGGCTGCCGTTTTACAGAAAATCAATTATTAAAAATCCCCTACGTACCTCTATGCACACTGTAATATGAAATTAGAAAATGTTTTGTTTTTTATTCTAGATCGAAAATTGCGAGAGCTGAATTTCCGGCCGTCAAAATGCTGAACTTTCGCGGAAATGCTGCCAAGGCACCATTTTGTTTTACAATTTTTAAAACTGATCATTTTTTTGTACTTGAATATACAAAAAAAATTCGGATTACTCCATTTTTTGGATCCCAAAATAATTCCTCAATAAAGTTTTTCTCTTTTTTTTACAGTGGTGTATCCCCTTAAGTGATCCCGGCGGTGGCTAAATGTTTTTTTCAAAAAAGTCTAATTTTATGTGTATAAAGCAACTCAGAGAAATGTAATTGATCGAAACAGTTATTTTGAGTAAATGTCTGTAATGCTGATTGGCGAAACTAAAAAATGCTCAAGCGACGGATATTGCGAACTAACCGCCCAAAATTGAACGATGTCAACCGATCGAAGTTCCATCTACATATCATAGTCGACGTTATTCGATTTATGTTATGAGATTCATATGAAATGTGTGAGAATTTACAACTCGATCGTGTGATTGAAGCTGAAAATCTAATACCGTTTTCGTTTATTGATCAGAGCAGCCCGAAAGCCGACCCAGAGTCGCCCAAACAACGTTTGATATGTTTGTTTTAGCAACCAGATGTCGCTCTAGATCGGACTCCAATCGCGTAGTTTCGCTCTGAAAATTTTCTCGGGTCGCACTACGCATCCATGCGAGTTTGTTTATTTTTTTCTTTTTTTCATTAGTTGTTGTTTAGGGCGCGTACCACGTGTTCGTTTTACTCGGAGTCAGAGTCACCCGCGTCTAGGTTCAAAAACGAAAACGGTATAAAATTGGTCTGCAGAAAACCCATCCGCGAGTGTTTGTTTTATTTTTTCAGTAGTGATGTGTCCTTTCGTGTTGTTTACAGCAATGCGAACAGGAGAAACAAGTTACTGGTTAGATCATTTTTCAGAGATATTTCATATTTTTCTTATTTACAATGTATTATTGTATTTCTTCTTACTAAAAATCGGGCTAGACTGAACTCCGTCGATTATTCGGGGAACTTTTGATCAATGGATCTTTTTTTTTATTCGGGTTAAACGATAAGTTTAAGACGCATGTGTCAAGTTTATAAACGTGCAGATAATTCTTGTGCCCGTGTTTAACTTGAAGATATGTTGCGAGGAAGATCCATTTGGATTTTTATATTTTTTGTTAGGGAATAGATATCAACATTACTTCGTATCGTGTAAAGTGTTGTTGTTCGATATATTGCCAGTATTACGGCTGTCTATTGAAAAAAAAACAGAAAACAATGAATTAAATGCATTAATTGATAGCGAACCTCCCGACAGCCGGTTGTCCGGAGTTTTACGAGTTTCGGAACAAATTTTCATATTTTAGTAGGAGCTAAGCCAATTCTTGGTATTACATTCCTTTTGTGGAATTTGGCCTTTCTGTTTCAACAGAATTCGCAGCCGATTCTTAGCGCATAGAATCATTGCATGGCTAGTACTACGATCATACTGACACTATTTTAGTAGGAAGCACATATTAATACAAAACGCGATAAAATTGGAACATATTCTCGGTAGCCGGCTACCCAAAGCAATGTTTTTCGAAATTTACTAACAAACAGTCCCTTCCTGTGACATATGTGGAAATGCAGAGGATTCTTCGGACAACATGCATTAAACTAGCAATCTTTCCTTCCCAAATAGATCTGCATCCGGATGAGGCCAGTGTCGGTATTGCAGGGATCAATGCAGCTTGAACAATGTGAAACTACGTGCTATTCCCAAGCAAGTTGTTTAAAAAAAAAAAACATTCTTTAAGCTTAATTGGTTCTGATCAATAACGGAGTCTCTAATGCTAATGCTAGAAATCTTTCCTATATTTCTCCGGAATAAGTAGACATTATGTACCAAGATAAATCCTTATCATTTCCTCGCCCCACTAACACCACTTGTGATGCAGGTGATGCAGAGAATTCCTCGGTCACTAGTGTTGAACTAACATTTCTTCCCTTCCCATATTAACCTGCATGGGCGTGGCCATCTTCATTATTGATCAATCCATGTTCTAAGTCAGTTTAAGTTGCACGTTGAGCATGATCTACGATTCCCCAAGTACCATGAATTTGATGCAATATGAAATTTCAACTGGTTCCTGATCAATAACGGGAAACTCACGAGCGATCAACTAAGCTTAGCTAATTTTCGTAAGTAAATTTATTTTATGCGCGTACGTCCAATTAATGTTGGTTCAAATAAAAAAATGACTTTTTGGTCAATTAGCTTCTCGTCAAAACTTTTATTTTTCTTTGGCCGTTAACGATGTTTTGACGAGAATCTAATTGACCAAAAAAGCCATCTTTTTATTTCTTAAGTGATCCCACGATAAACAAGATCCTTTCAGTGGAGAGTGGCAAGCGCAAGATAATAAAAATGCCCGACCGCAGAACTGCAAACGAAGCGAGTTGAATCAATATTTACAGTAACTGAATGAGAGGGGTAGCTTTAAATACTGCATCGTTACGAGTTTACAGTCAATAAGGCAGGGCTAACGAGAACAAATAAATTCCAATCGCTGGACTGTTGCGATGGGAAAAATATCAAAAATTGAGATCGTTTTTTGGTTCCTTAAAGGGTGATATTGTGACAACTCCGGATAGTCGCGATTTGAAACATGTCACTCTCCCACATGGTAAATTTTGAAACACCAACATCTAACTCGGAGAATTGGTAAAACTTGCACCGTTAAAGTGTTGAATAATAAAACTGAAAAATTCGCGATCAGTAAAAATAACAGAACATGCATTTTCTAGCGGTATTCGTTGCAGCAGGTGGCCAACCACTTAGGTAAACTGTCAATATTTGCATAAAACCGCGATAAGCACAGAACACAGACATAAACACACTTAGTTACAAACAGGCCACCATCACAGCATCCATTATCCATTCATACCGACCAACACCGACAACAACGACGACGACGGAGTTGACGAAGGTAGCGAGAATTAAACAAACCCACGGCTCTTGAAGTATTCGAATAAACTCCACCGTCTCCGGTAGTGTCATGAATATTAAGTTTCATATTTTGTTTTTCGAATATTTCATTTGCATTTTCGAATGAAGCTACTTTACGGCGGGCCGTTTCGATTCGTACCGACCGCCAGTTGGCGAATCTATTAAGGTTAAATATACAGAAACGTGGCGATGTTTGCTCTTAACAGCGCGACTTCGTGAGATCTCTGGTGATTCTATTCAGACACAAGACACGAAGGAATTTCCCAGCTACTGACCTCCTAGCAGTATTAGCATCTTCTCCCAGGCGGAAGATTGTGAAAGTGACGCAAGCTAGTCAGTGCAAACGGCAAGGTTTTATGTAAAACTAGCAAAATGTTTCATTTGAAAGAACATGATGATAAATGTTCAATTGTGGGAATGAAATATGTTAATTGTGCAAAAAAACGGTTGTTAGGAAGAAATACATCAGAGTTACCCCAAAGTAAAATGTATGATTCAATATTCCCATGTTCTAAAAACATTCTTCCATGTGCTGTGTCAAAAGATGGAGTGGCATTGATTAAGTATAAATAGATCGCATTCGCACTAAGAGAACGCTCATAAATATACTTCACAAAGCTCTTAACGGCCGCCAATCAAATATGTGCTCAAAATTCTGACTTATGCCTTGGTCCAATATTTGCTCGACTATTTAGGCATCTACGATACTCGAAATTGAACAAGCCAACCGCCCAAATTACATCACCCATCGTCACTTTATCGAAGCTCAAATCAAACAACCGTTCGCTTCGAAACATAAGAACTACTCGGAAAACATGCAAAACAACCACTTGACCATTTCGGGGACGAAAGCAGAATCCTGTTTGCTGAAAAGTACCGCTGTTGGCTGATCTTATAATGCTTTGGTTCCACACACAAAAAAAACTTCACAACGAATCTTCACAGTCAAATTTCAACAGTTTTGCGTGCTCGCGCAGTTTTCGATGGCATTTGGTCGTGATCAGTAGTGGCATTTATTCGGCGCGCGAGATTCTTTTCTTTCATTTTCCAAAGGTGAATAACAAACAAATCGCTGTCGATAGTTCAGACTCCAAAAGGTATGTTGTACACAGTGACTGTGCGCGATACCGGATTACATCATGTTTTGATTTTCACGGTTCCATAAATGCGCCAAGTTTCGCACGCTTCAATCAGGAATTTAGTGAAATTAAGTGTTTCTCGAGATGCAAGCGCAAGCTCCGCACCAATAAATCTCCGTCCGACTGGCATGTAATCTGATTGGCTCAAGTCCACTAGGGCAAGCTTTACGTTCAATTCAAAATCATGTCGAACCGTAGGGTTCCACAATACTTCAATCGGTGCAAAGCCCGGCCAATTTCTCACACTTTTTCCGCCACGAAGCCTCCCCCTTGCGTTTTGTTCGATTCACACGCTAATTTTCGAATGTTTAACCGTGAACGAGCAAATCTCGCGTGCTAATCAAATTAATATCGATACAATCAAGAGAAGGAGCAGTGATCTCCTGGGATTGTATCTTCATACAAGCCTACAAGCTATGAGTAAGTCAATCTTTCCGCGATGTGTCGGACCAGGCCGGGCACTTCAAAAAAAATTTCAACCCCTCAATCATAACGAATTTGTGACCATTATGTGGAACGAATGAATTGTAAACGATAAGATGATGAAAATTGTAACAGTCTCTGTCATCCAGTGTAGATGGAATCATATTTAAAAACCTGTTTCAGTTCACCTGGTGGTAAAACGATGCCTTTTTCAGATCACTCATATTTTCATAATTATGACTACGAAACTTATTGAATTAGGACATACGGGCATTAAACTAGCATAATCTTTCCCGTTTTTTAGTATCGGTGATCTAAATAACGGCATGAGATTTTAAAAACACATCTTCCTGTTGCTCCGGAACCGCAAGTCGGATCGAGCCAAAATTCTCCGTAATCTAGGTAATGCCATGTTACATCAAAATGAAGTAAGTTTCGTTCTTTGATTTTTTTAACATTCTTTCCGGTATTTCCGGAACCGGGTTTAGCCGAAAGGGGTTCGGATGTTGAACCGATTTTCACAAACTCGGGTTCAAATGAATTTTATCACGATCCCACTGGCGGTCCCGGAATTATATCACCCTATAACCAAAAAATGGGAAAAAATTGTCACTCACTATTCTCAAAAATC